>NW_024340700.1:2069458-2134537 GCF_902729225.1 Pteropus medius | reverse complement strand
TGTTTCTCTGTGTGTGTGTAGGTGTGTGTTTGTGTGTGTGCATAGATGTGTGCGTGCTTTCTCTGTGGTAAGTCTGTGTGCAGGTGGCAGGGACAACAGGGGCAAGTCAAGAGTCCTAAGTGAAAACTATCGAATCTTCTTACTATCCTCATCGGGGCGAAAAAGAATTGATTTTCAGGAAAAATATAAAACGTGAGGGAAAGGAATCACCTAGCTAGTAAATTAGAATCAAATGACACGTGTGTTAGAAAGACACAGCCCAAAGGGGCCTGTCGACAGGTGGGGGTCAGACTGATGCTTCTCCTCGGCGCACCGGCCTTCTTCCAATGGGCATCCCAAGCTGCCAGATTAGCCTGGGCACGGCAGGTGAGCAGTCATCTCATCCTCTGTTCTTCAACTTATCTGTAATTCTGGATCAAGTTTTGTGAAGGTCACGTTGCCCTCACATCGCCTTCTCGCTGTTAAAGCCAAAAGTGTCACTTGCAAACCCCCCAGTGACCCCGCCTCGAGGTAGCAGGGAAAAAGGGTGGTTTTCATGAGGTTCTGTTTGCCAAGATCCTTATCTTCATGTACTATTATTTGTGACTTATAAAACGCGTTATAGAGTGCAGGAGGTCTTAAGTATTTCAGATGCAAAAGCCATCTGAAAATTGGCGCCAAATAGCATGGCACAAAACTGACTAGACCTAAACAGAGTCAAAGACGAGAACTCGTTAAAGGGCATAAAGCATAGAAAAGTGTCATGAGAAAGAATATGACTCTTGTTTTGAAAATCACGTTAGTACATGAATAGTTGTATGGTAGGTTTTCAATGTTCGCAAAGAATCAGTCATGCTAGTTACTGTTTTTCTATCCTGAGAATGGTCCTCGAGGATATAGGTTTGCCACATGACCCTCCAGAGTAGATGGACAGAGTTTAAGTTGAAGTCTGAGGTGTGGGCAGTCATGGTTTTCCAGACTCAGGAAATGCACACAAAAAAAAGCCTGTGGGCTGGAGTTCAAAGGAAAAGGGGCAAGAATCGTTTGGAAGCACGGCCAGAAATAAAAATACTATCTTATCATCGGACTCTGAGTAGAGGGTGAAAACATGATTAGCAGCCTCGACCTGGCGAAGGGCAGGTGGGTTACAGATGCAAAGCAAGTTCCCGTCCCATGAAAGAGGCTAAACGGGGGTGCGCCGAGGAAATCACTGCCGAAGCCATCGTTAGTCCCCGTCGTGCTGGGGTCTCACTGCGTGCAAGGCTCTGAGCGGGGAGCTGTCAAGTTCCTGAAGCAAACAGAAGTTGTAGTCCGTGCTCTCAAGTTCAAGGCCACCACCCAGGGCTGACGACACGTGCGGGTGAGCACATATCTGGAGAGAGTTGGCGAGGCAAGAGGAAGATGAGAAAACAGGATGCAGTTCGTCTGAGAAGAATATTCCGAGGATGCTGCTGCTGAGAGTTTGAAGGAAAGGAGGCAGACGATTCGAGGGAGAGGGCATGGCTGTCCCAGAGGACAGGGATGGGTGCTGAGAGGTGGGTCATGATGCAAGGTTCTTGTCCCGAGCAGGGAGAAGTCCATCTGCGGTGTGAAAACAGGGCGCCTGCACTCTATGCTGGTGGAAAGAACTAGTCGATATACAGATCCAGGGACCATTTTGTTTAAGTCAGAGCAAGAAAGATTGGAAGAAGAAAGGCGATGTGAATAGAAGGCAAAAATCCTTCCTAATCCAAGTTTTAATTCAGTTGAAGCTCGAGAAGTAAAGGCCAGACTTAAGTCAGACTTGAAACAAGTAAGAAATCTGGGAGCGGGGACCCCACGTGCACCTACAGCATCCTTCTAATAATACCTACCGTTGCCACCACGCTAAATTGGGGGATGCTCAGATGAGCGTTTGGAAAACTTGTTACATTTTGCGTGATCCACTATATTCTGGAAAGGAGGTGACGGGTATGGGGAGATTCCGCATTCACAGTTCTAAATGGTTTTTGATACCTCCATGTTTAGAGAAACATATGTGATCGAGCCTGGCGCCCTAATCATCTAAGCTCACCCAGAGCCAGAGCGACTCTCATTCAGTGGTCTGCCCGAGACAGAGCCGATCTGCAAAGCGCGTTTCGGAACTCTGAAATTTGGCTTCATCTGTGGACCAGGGAGGATCCCTGATAAAGGCCATGGATGCCGTCGAGAAGACTTGTACACTGAAATCATGAACTCGTTCTTTTAACAGCATTTATTGAGCATTTATGATGTGCCAAGTTCTGTGAGCCACTGTGAGCAAAACCAGATACAGTATAAATAGCTACTGTTTTCAAATATCCTAGGGGTTTTAAAGGGATATACTGTGACTGGCTGATTTCCGTTTTCTTCTAATGACTAAGTAAGAGGAAATGTCTTAAAATAAGAGCAGTTTTGGTGAACGTTATCATGGGACCGTCTATTTAACTTACCTTCCTCTATTTTTTAAGACGTACCCCTGCTCCGTGAGGATTTTCTCTGTATATTTGTTTTTGTCTCCATTTTGTTACTCTAGTCTGATTTGCTTGACTTCTCCATTCGACCTTAAGTCTTACCTTTCAGTCACCATTCATTCATTCATGCGTTCATGCATACATACATACACACGCATCATACATTCGCCCATCCATTTATCATTCACTCAGCAAACGAGATTGGGTGTCATGTGTCAGACACTATGTAGTATGGGTATAGCAGTAAATAGGAAACTATTTCTTCACTAAAAAAAGCTCAGGAACTAGCAGGGAGACAGATGTAGAAGCAGCTCCTTAAACCAGGGAGTGTTATTTTCGATAGAGGTGTTTTCGGCTGCTTTTACTATTGAATGATTTTGTGCATAGATTGTTCTGGGTAGAGAGGGAGACAGTGGTTAGCAGTTGGCTGTCGTCCATCTTATAATTTTCTTGCATCGTCCACATTGGTTGAGCCGAGGGCTGGTGTCAGTAGACATTTTTGATTAACTAAATGGGAGAGGTGGGCTTTCTGGCCCTGGAGACGTAGAGGGATGCCGTCGAGAAGACTTGTACATTCTGTTCCTGAAAAGCGCAGACTCAGTGAGATGATCTCTCATACCGAGTTACTTATAGACTTCGGTGGGACCGTAGCTCCCTCCAGATGGACTCAAAGTACAGCAGCGTATTTAAAAGAGAGACTCACCTGCATCTAAAGTACGTGGCCGAAGGATTCCTAGGTATCCGCTTGTCATTTAGAGCCAGATTTTCCATGACACGCTGCAAGTCTGTCTCATTCTGACAAAAACGAGTAGCTTTCAGCACCTAAAATCTTTACTACCAGTGGAATGAATGTTAATACCTGGTTGCCATCCATCCTGTTTGCATTTCCTGATGTCATGAAGCTCCTCTTAGGAGAATTGCTTTTGCCCAGTTAATTTCTACCTTCACTATGGAAATGATACGGGCAACGTAGCCAAGTTCATTTGGAACACCACTCCCATCTGCTCCCCTGACCTTCCAAAAAAAAACATCTGGCAAGTCCCTCTCCTTAGTTATTTTGATCTCAGATGAGATCAGCTTCTCCCTGAGGCATGAAGCTGTTCCAGATAACTCGGTTGGCACAGATCTCTCCCCTCTGAACTTGGGTCGTACGTAATCGCTATTACCTGGTCATCTCTACGCGGAGTCCCGCGAGAGGAGAGGCCCTTTTGGACTTTGTGGTAGTTCACAGCTGGACACGAAAATCCCTGCAGGAGGGTCTTCCTCCGTCTGGGTGGTGAGCGGTACCCTGCAAATGCAGTCAGAGACACCGAGGTGACCGCCGACCTGTAGGACATATGAGAATGATACCAGCCTGGCTCTACGGAGTGCTTCCTGGGTGCCAGTCTGTTACATTTATTAGTTCATTTCATCCTCATAACAAACTGAGGAGGTAAAAACTTAGATCACTTTCCATTTTACAGATCAGGAAGGTAAAGATGGGACAGTGTAAGTTACTCACCCCATATCGCAATAATATCAGAGCCGAGGTTTGAACCTCGCCCGCCGCCCACCTCCCGCCTCCGGACCACTGTACTGTGCCCTCCCATCTCGTCGATGTCCTATTCACCCACCACCTCCGAGGCCTCGTGCATAGCAGACACGCAGTGAACATTTCTGGAATAATGAGTAACTATCTACCACGTAGATCTTCCTCTTGCATGCCTCTCGATCCAGTTCTTAAACGTTGCAGATACTGCAAGAGAGGTTGGTATTTTAGAACTGGGGAGAAAAACTAACAGCAGCGCTTCTGAGACCAGCCGCTCTGGGTCTCAGGGAGCTTTGCTGTTTTTTGTGGTTTAGCCGAGAGGTGAGATGGTGGGGGGAAGGGAAAGCGCTGTGTGATGAAAATAACCGAGCGACAGTGCAGCTCGAACACCGGCTTCAATACGGACTGCGTTCCAAACCCAGGCTGAACTAACGACGGAACTTTGCCGAGAGGTCGCTCTTAGGACAGTGTGGCCGTGGCTCTCGGTGGGTCCCGAGGCCGCGGGGGGTGGAGAGTCACAGACTTTCTTTTCTGTCGTTGATCGTCAACAATTCGATTACCAAGTTTAAAGGCAGAGGGCCATCTGAAAAGACGCTGCCCGCGCTTATCCCAGACAGACTCTGAAATGAGAACGAGAGAGACGAACTGACCCAGGAGAGGAATCTTGTCTTTTTCCCATCTCCGTCAGCTCCCTCGTGAGCTGTCGCCTCTCTGTGGGCAGAGGTTAACCCAGGCTGATGAAATTCTAAAGAGTCTGCGCCCTCCCCCAGCACACAATCGATGGGATCATCCACAACTTCCCGCCATCCCCACCCCCTGTAAGTAATTCAGGCTCCTTCCTCCTCCTCCCTGTTTCCCGCGGTGGGGGAGGGGGAGCAGCTTCCTGCCCCCAAGGCGTGTGACCCTTCGCGCTTGTCTCCAGCATCGCTGGCCTCCGCTGTCCAAGTTCTTCCTCCGTCCCACCGATCTTCACGAGACCCCTACGATTCTACCCCCATGACGGCCCCGGTGCTTATCGATGGCGGAGACTCCACCTGCAGTTTCGAGCACAGAGCTGAGCACCTGGCACTGAATGGGACGAGGGGTGAGGAGTCAGATGTGCCTGATCTCGCTTCAGCACTGCCACGCTGGGGGCCAGGGATTCTTGATCTAATCTCTGCAGACGCCAGGGTACTACCCCTCCCCCACGCCCCTCGTGTAACAACCGGAATTGTTCCGCGAATTGCCAAACGTCCCCTGGAGGGGCAAGGTCCCCTGCGGGGCCAAACCCACTGCTTTAGGGAACTCCATCCGACACTCACAGATCTGGTTGGTCAGTCCACTCCCCTCCCAGCCCGAATTCTCAGGGGAAGGACCCCGCCCTCTCCTCCGGTGGAAGGGATTAACATAGCTAAAGGCAGGTGAGAGCCCGAGGCACACCTGCCTTCTCCCTGGGCCTCCACCCGGCCTTCCCCGGAACCCCTGCACTCCACGCCCAGGCCTCAGCAGTTATCGGTTGGCCTCTCGGCACCCACCCTCCCTCCCTGGCTGTCTCCAGCCTTCTCACTTAGGAGAGGGCCACCTCCCCTGCTCGTCCTGCGACCTTTGGACCCGCGGCACCATCCCCAGGTGAGGCCCCGTCCCCAGCCCGCGGGTGCGCACAGCGGCCCTGCCCTCCGTCTCCCGTCTCCCGGCGTGGGATCTGGGCGTGAGCGGGGCTGGCCTGTCCCTGTAACTTCCCACGAGCGTCCAGGTCCTCTTACAGCGTTTCTGCCCAGATCCTGGCGTCCAGCCTCCTGTCGGCCGAGCGCTGGGCGCACAAAGATGAGCCAGGAGGGTCTGTGGGGAGGGGCGGCCAGCTGCAGTCGGATGGACCTGCCCCACCTGCTTGGGGAGGAGGAGTGTGTGACGTCTCAGGAGCTTGGGATGGGGAAGCATGGACCGCCTGCCCAGTGTGGGGTCTCAGAAATGCTTTCTAGAGAAGGGTACAGCCCTACCTGAGGAACAGAGCCAGAGCACCCCTGTCACCCTCTGTCACCTGAGGGCGAATGTGTCAGGGGGTGATTAGAGGCCTGATGCGGAGGGGCTGGCACAGCCAGAGTGGTTAGAGCATTCTGGAAGATCTGATCTGGGCTGTCCTGGCCAGGCAGGCGGACCCCAGTCAGGCTGGCGTCTGTGTCCAGGGGACAGAGGTCAAGGTCAGGCCTGCGAGGAGGAGGAGCCACAGACCTTGGGACCTGGTTGTGCAGAGGGCCTCTCTGACCCTCTGGGGCAGGAAATGCAGGCGGAAAAAACACCACCCTTTTCTGTAAGGCCCTTCCCCACGGGTCACTTAACTATGCTTTGTAACGTAGTCATTTAGGGGCTTCCTACCCACCAGCACCCTTTACGCTGTGTCGCGTGCTCTGCCTGGCACATCTCACTCCATCCCCACTCCAGTGGGTGAGGAATGACCTCCTCTGATCCGACGGGAAACCGAGGCACAGACTGGTTAGGCGGCAGAGCTAGGCACACCTGCTCCTGGAGGGCGGCCCGTCGCCGTGATCTGTGACGATGACAACAGCCTCGCCTGCTCCCCTACAACCTATTCTTTCCCTCAGTTTCCCTGCGTCTTCTTTTTAAGGTGAAAGGACTTTGCGAGCTTCGTTTTGTGCAGAAATTTACATTTTAACACCCCCCACCACACACACACACACCCGCCGACACACAGACAAATCATGTGGAAATTTAAGAAGTTACTTCAGACCAAAAGATATAAGAGAAGTCTCATAGTGTCACTAAAATCCTCATTCGGCCTCTATTTCTAGCGGAATCATAAGGTTAGCACGTAAGCAGAGGACCGCGGAGATATGTGAAATGTGCCCGGTTATTTCGATTATTTACATTGGTTCCCACATCTCCCAAACGAAGACATCTTTCTCCCTTTCTCCTGCTTCTGAGTCCTCGAACGGCCGAACCGCGATTTGTGTGTCGGACAGTCTGGTCTCAAGCAGCTTCCCGCTGCCTTCCCTGCCCACAGGAGCGAGGCCTCCCCAGGACATGGGCTTTGTCTGCAAGGCTAGGATCTAGCTGTGTCCCGTGGGTGCTGGGCCGGCCTTGAGCTGCAACTTCCTGACAATGGTTGCACCGTGTGACACAACCCTGCCTCTCCCCCACCCCCACGGGGAGCCGACTAGCCGCCCAGCCGCCCTGCAGCCAAGGTGTCCGACCTTTGTCAGAGGCCTGGAACGGTTCATTAAGGAGAAGCAGGAGGCTGCCCAGCCTCCTGCTCCAGGCACACTCTGCCGGACCGTGTAGACTGGGGTCTTTTAGGGACCCCGAGAAGCAGCATGGCAGAAAGGAGGTGCACGGCTGTGTCGCAAAGCCTGGCTTCAGCCACAGCCGCCTGCCTCCGATCCGTGGGACCTCGGGCTGCTTCCGCCCAGGGACCGTCCCCCGGTCTGGCACTGAGAGGTGGCCTGGCACATCCTCTGTCTCCATTTCCTGACCTAGTCCCGGGGGGTGCAGGGCGGAGTGCGGGGTAGATGCATATTTTCCAGTCACCACATCCAGGGCCATTTTGGTGGTGTGGCAGCCAGTGGGCAGGATAAATGGTTCCGGCTCACTCCAGCATCAGTTTCACCAAAAGATCCCAAAAGAATGTTTTAAAACAAAACAAAACGTGGATATGCCATGATTTAACAAAATTTACATGAACTTTTTAAGACCAGCAGAAGTTTCCATGCCTGGCGGTTTGGATGGCTTTAAGCCGTAGCTCCAGACCCTTCAGTTAGTTTCCTCTGCTGAAGGAATAGTTCTGAGGAAAGCTCTGAGACGAGGACCCGGCTGGACGATATCCACGGGACTGCGCCGGAAGGAAGGGAGCGATCGCCGTGCTCACCCATGGCCATCGCCTTCCGGAGCCCCTTGGGGCCGGGGCAGAGCAGGCGTCGCCCCTGAGAATCTGCCTGCCTCTCTGTTCCTCCGTTCCCGATGCTGTAATTGGTGGGGGTTGCTTGGGTCTCTGCGGTCACCCAGGTTTGGGGCCCTCCCTCCCGAGGTTAGCGCAGGGCTGGTTCTGTTCTTCGTGGTCCATCTCATCTCATGACCTTGACTGTCTTCTCGGGTAAGGAAATGCTTTAGCTCTGACTGCTCGCTCATAGCTTTTATCTTACCACCATTTTATGATAAGTCATCCTACTGGTCTCACAGAGGCCTCTTTCCGTGGAGTTGTCCTTTGAAATCTGAACCGAACAGTCAGGCATGTGAAATGTGCCCGAGGCAGAGCCTAACAAGCCGCGGTGAAGGTACCCGGCACTTTCGGGGTCTCCCGCTCCTCCAGGGGGATTGAGCAATAACCTAACCCCAACCACCTGTGTGGGATAGGAAGCTTGGATAGAGAACCCAACACCTCACTGCTCTATCGAACCATTTTTTTTTTCTTTACAATAAGATGTCGGAGGAGAAAAATCTGAGCTGTAGACTGCCCCGGCATGAGCAAACCAAGTTTTGTGTGATAGATTAGAGAATAATAAGGAAGAAGGGTGGGCCTCGTGTGTGTGTGTGCGCATGCGTGTGTGCGCGCACGCGTGTGTGTGTGCACGTGCACACACGCATGTGCGTCTATGCTCTTTCAAGACCAAGTAGTTAAGCAAAGACAGGAAGTGTCGCTCGACCGAGTTTTTCATAGTAACCATTCAAAGATGGAAATAGTTCTGTCAAATCGTTAAGGTGCTGTGGGGTCTGCATCTGAGAAGCACTACTGTATGTTCTAGTGAAATTCTTGCTAGAATATCCCCCGGGACACAGGGCAGTCAGCCCGGCGCCATGGTGTGGGCTCCGTGAGAAGTGGAGGCAAGCATTCTCTGACTATGGAGCGTTTATTATCTGGAGATTGAACCAACGAGTGTGCTAAAACATATCCTATTTTAAGAGATGGTAAACACTTAGTTGGGGACAGACTCAGCCATGTAGAACACGACCCCAAATCTGAATTATAAAAAGTGAGAAAATGTATTGTCACTGTGTACTTGATTAGGCTCAGTCCGCATTTACACGGAACCTCCTTAGACGCATCTCGTGGGATGCAGCAATCATTGGCTTAACACGCTTGGTTTACCTGTTTTCCTGGGTCAGTCGTGGAAAAGCAAAGATTGACAGCAAAGTAGGAGAAGAAAGGACAGCCAGCTAAAAAAATTGTTAGTGGATGGGACTCTCTGCCATACAGCAGGACCACACCCTGAGGCGTCGGTGTCCGGGCCGACGTGCTGCATCCAGATGACATGGGACGAGTGCCATGCAAAGCGAAAGTGTCGTCCACTTTCTCTCTCATCCATTTAAGCTATTGATTTTAACTTTCCAGAAAATTCTTTCATTCAGAGAATGTTGTCCCCTGGCTGACACAGGTGAGGAAGGAGATGGCTGTAGGTGGAGTCGCCTGCTGCCCGTCCCCTCCGTCCAGGAGACGAGCCTCAAGCTGGCCTCCACGCACAAGACGGAGCCCCCTGGAGCATCGTTCCCGGAGAAAGGAGTGGGAGGTCAATCCAGGGAAGGAAGAGGAATCCCGAAGGGATCTGACCGCGGAAGAGCTGGTACCCCGAGATACTCGGGTCCTCGGCGCAGAGTCACAGGCTGCAGCCCGGAGCTGAAGGGAGGGCATGGCTGTGGCGAACGGAGCTGCTGCTCAGCGCCTTGCTCAGGTCTCGGTGGCAGAGCCCCACCCCTCTCTCAGCCTGGCCTGTCCACCGCAGTCGCCCGCCCTGGACCAGCAGCAAAGTGACTGCACAAAAAGAAGACCAAAGTCAGGAAAAAGGCAGTGGCAATGATGATGGCGGTGATGACAGCCTCGTTTAAGATTATCAGGTGCCAGGCAGGGTTCTAGAAACAAAGTCAGAACGGTTATTATCTCCATTTTACAGATGAGGACACTGAGGTCAAATAATTTGTGAGGGTTGCATAGCCATAGAGGCAAAGCAGCTCCTCGGCTCCCGAGTCCCTGCTCGGATGTCAAGGTTGGTACCCGAGGCTGGTACCGTGCACCACGCAGCCTCTGTTCTCAGTAGCCAGGGCTCCCCGTGCGGGAACGCATCACTGAAGACCAGAGGAATAAAGATGATGAAACCAGTTGCGGGAAATCCCCTTACTTCTGATTTTGTTTGTTTTGGATTTTTTCCCAGCCTCTCTTGGACATTACTTTAATGGTATGGTAGAAATGTACGGTAGAAAGTCTGGAAGGTTCTATCATCTGAGATGTATTGTTAAGTTACTGAGCTTTCCCACGTCAGCTATAGGTGGGCGACGTTATATCATTAGCTGGATTTATGGAAGGCGAGATGTCCCTGCTGCCCGTCTGATCCCTGCTCTGTTAGACGTGATGCCCAGGTGGCGGGCAGTGTAGCAGCTACATGCCCCTGACACTGCGGTCAGCTTCCTCATGCTCTAGAGGCTGGGTGTTCCTCCGGGACAGGGCGGTGGATGCGACAGGCCAGTCAGGTCATTCGTCGTGGGAAGATGTATTAAGCATCTGCTGTGGCCAGATCCACACTGGGTACTGGATAACAGATGACAAACACGTTCGCTCCTACGGAATTCAGGCTCGTGGGATAGGCTGACGGGGACACCAAGGGAACTGACGTGTGTTGACGTCGTGTGGCCTCGGTGCTGTGCCGAGTGAAGCTTTGACGTCACTTCCTCACGCGGCAGGAATTCTTTGTGGCACTGGGCTAAGCTCTGTAATGGTGACCTCAGCCGCGAATACAGGGGCATCGAAAGATGCACCTAACCGTTTGGGGGAGGCGCAGGCTGGTGCGGGCGTGGGTGCGGGCAGGGCTTGGAAGGTCAACAACAGCGGAAGGAAGGAGGAGGGGACATCGGGCAGATGGGGCAGGAGACACACGCTCTCAGAGGCACAAAAGCGAACCTGTGCAGGACATTGCAAGAGCTGGTCATGAGAAGCTCACCGCGGTGTGCCCGTGCCCCCTCCTCCAGGAGGGCGGTCCTGACCCCCCTGCCCCGTGGGGCCAGGTGCCCGCACCTCGCTTTTTATTCGAAAAATACCCCGTGCATTCCAGGAGGGTGGCTGCAGTGTGGCGAGTCCCTTGAGGCCATGCCGTGTCTCCCCTCCCCAGGACGGCGCCTCCGTAAATATTTGTGGAGGGAATGAGAGGCGTCCTCTGAGGAAGGGGCTGGGAGAAACGGGGCGCTTACCGGGGCGTGGTCATCACCCGTAATGCGATGCTAGCGGTTCGGCTGAAGCCTGAACGACATCGCAGTAACAAACTGCCAGATCACGTGGTGCTTTTGTTAGAGAAGAGTCTGGATCTCCGTCTCTAGATGCGTTTTCTGTTTGTTGCAGAGACATGTAGTTCCCTACGAATCCCAGACACGTACAGTGCCAGGCGACGGTGACTATCTCATAGTGGGTCCGGACAGGTCAGAGAACAGACCAGAAACGAGGTATAACTGGCTGTCACACTCATGTAGTCAGCTCTGCGTGGCTCCAAGTACGTTCTGTGGCACTAGCTACTGACATTTTTTTGTAATGGACCCATTTCCTAGATGCTTTGGCTTACTTTCTGGGAATTATTCACTGTCTTCCTGATTCGGAAGGATCTGAGGAGCCGCCCTTTGGGAAAACGAAGGTGTCACTGAGTGAGGGTGGCTTCGGGGGCGTGTGAACTGTGTGGTCACACAGCACTCCACACTTGACGTGAGGCTCGCCTCTTGCTGTGTCGGAATTCTTGATCGTTTTTGAACAAGGGGCCCCACATTCTCATTTTGCACCGGGCCCCTCATATTACGTAGTCCAGGCACTGAGTCTAGGAGGGTCCACTGTGCGATCATGAATGCCAGTTCGCGTGCGACTCTCCGGCCCCTTCCTCACGCTGTGCGAGGCGGGATGTGGCCACCAGCCGCTCAGAGCATGCATGCTGCTGACGGCCAGCATCCTGTCGGCTCGTCTTAGTACGCGTAGGAAGCTGTGCTGCTTGTGGTTAAATTGTTCCCAAGTCCTTCCCTCCAGCCACATGTTTTCAACTGGCTCTTAACTAAAATCCAGTCTGAAGAATGACTCTGGATGGTGCTTCCATGGGGCTGTTGGTTTTGTTTGTTTGTTTATGGGGAGGGGGCGGATAAGAACTATCTCCAAACATATAAAGGTGGCAAAGCCCACGAATGAAGTTGCGAAAAATAAGAGACACTCCTTGTCCGTGGTGATTACAAAAGATTGTCGCTGTCCTGAGTCAGTTGAAGTGTGTGTGTGTGTGTGTGTGTGTGTGTGTGTGTGTGTGTGTTCTGTATTTCGGTTGCCTTTCTGAATAAAGATATGAATAAAAATGTATTTTTCAAGTTTCCCACCAAGACCTTCAATTTTATATTCAGAGAAGATAACTTTTTAAAAAACAAAATTCTAAAAATGGTAGTTGAGCGCTTTCCGATGTTTGGAGAATCTGCTAACTCTATTTGCAGGAAATTCGTTTTCAAATGGGAAAGGATAGAAAAATGTAAAGATAGAATTGCTGCCATTCTGAATTTGCTCAGTTTTTCCAGCCAAGACAAATCACTTTTTAACGAGTGGAACAAACTTACAGTTTTCCTCTCTGCACGGCCTTTCTCAATCTTGGAGTTCTCATGGGGAACTGGAAAAGTGTCATTAAGTCTGGAGGTGACTGATTCCCTGCTGCTAAAAGATGGAAAATGTAACTGCTAGAACTTTTATTCTGGTGTGCAGGACTTCGTCCCCAATATTTTAATTTAGGAGGTAATAATCTCATAGAACCATCGTGCATACACGGAAGACATGTCATGCTAGTTGACTTGACCTAACTTATTTCGTTGGTACCATGATTGGATGAGTCAGTTGGGGAAATTGCCAGAGCAAGGGCATTGTTTAATTTAAGTAAAAGTTTGACAGACTATGCCATAGCATTGCCACGTATATGATGGCGAAGCTGGGAGGCGGAAGGCCAGCTGGATTCGTAGCCGATGGGACAACAAAATAGGCTTGTTTTTGCTTCCACTGTAAAACAGAAGACGGAATTAACATTCTTTCCCTTACTCTATTTCACGTGTCTTTCCCTTTCGTTCCCGCCCACATTCCTTTTTCATTTCCACAAAGAAAAATAAATTGCCTCCTCATATTCAAAAATCCAGCCGATTTTGTATTTTTACTATTGGGATTTCAACAGTTTTTTTTTCCTTCCATTCATTCATCTAATTTTTTTGACCGCTTTATTGAGATATACTTCGCATATCGTAAAAGTCACCCATTTTAAGTGTATGGTTCAATGAGTTTTGGTAGATTTAGACAATTGTGCCACAATCCACCAAAAGCCAGTTTAGAACCCTCTGTCACCCCCAACGAGCTTCCTCATTCCTGTGCTCTTGGTCCCAACCTGCACGTCTAGCCCCAGGCAGCCACTGTTCCATTTTCTGTCTGTACAGTTTTGCCTTTTATGGGAACTGCTATCAGTGGAGTAACTAACTCCATGTGTAGTGGTTTGTGTCTGGCTTCTTGCATTTAGCGTAGTTTTTTTTAGGTCTGCTCATGTGTTTCCTGAGTCGGTTCTTTGTTTGGCTGAGCAGTATTCACTGTATGGATAAACCACGTCTTGTTTAGTCATTCACCCGGTGATGGATATTTGGTTGGTTTTCAGTATTCTTCTCATTTTAAGTTTACTACTTTTATTCCTGATCTAAAGTACATATCAGAAATAAGTCCCCTTTTCCCTTGCTGGTTTACCTCTATCTCCAGAATCCCACGTGGGGAACAGAAATATACGAGCCCTCAGAAAGAGCGACGACCGCTGTCCCCAGCCATCTCTGGCCAGAGGGCTCCGTGAGAATAATGTAACGAATGTTTTGAATTTGATGCCGTAGGTTGATCGGATTAACAACTCTGACTTGGGGGAAAGAAAAAGTCTCCCAGATCTAATCCCGGAGAACAGGGGACATAAATGTATGACATCTGTCTTGTTGGCTCATCTGTCTTCCACCCAGAAAATGTGAAAATTTGGACGTTGCCAAACCAACGAGCCCATTTCTTTTCCTTCAATTATTTATCTCCCCACTGATTTCATTAACTAAATGACGCTCTTGGCAATTTACCAGATTTCAATCACGAACTCTTTCCATAAGCGTCTGCTGTGTGCGGGCCCGCGTTTGTTCCTGGGGGACAGGGAAGCCACCAGACGCCACCCCTGCCTCCTGGAGCTCTGATCAGGATCAGGATAGCTGTGTCAGCTGCTGCTCTGCTTGGCCTTCGAAGGGCAGCTGATTCCACAGCTCTGGTCCCATTGCTTTTGCACGTGTGAGCCCTGAAACCTCATCCGAATTTAGTCACGGTGCATCTGCCGTAGCGAATACGCTCTCTTCCGTGCTTTTGCGGGTAGCATTGAGAGTAATGAACATAAAGCAGAGTAGTCGATCTCAGGTAAGCAAAACAGCCTATGTGAAGGAGGAAAACCTCTGATCCACTGAAGATTTTCTCTGGATCTTAAGCACAAAGCCTGCCTATCGTAGATGGTGGCACTAGCTGCTGCTGGCATGCATGCCAGGGCTGATTTTCCTTTGCTCTTTGAGGCTGCCTGGAATGGTGCTTTTACAGCCTTTGCCCACAGGTTATATTTAAGTTGCAAGGTGAGGTCCCGCCCTACCTTTATGGCTTAGTCTCACAGAGGTCACATCAGTTTAGAAGGATCCACTCTACCTTTCTCCAGTGTTCCGGCAGGTGCCAGCATCATCCCAGCAGACCTTGGTGCCAGCATCTTGCTCTGTTCCCTGGCGAGGGGTGAGGGGAGTGTGCCTTTTCCTGCAGGCTGACACTCCTTCCCAAACAACACGTGTGTAGTTATAGCATACGCAGACCGACTGAAAGCTGACCGTTTTGTCTTCTGCAGGACCAGGAGTTTGCTCTTTAAAACGACTTTATAAGATACAATTCACATACCCTAAAGTTCGCCCATTTTAAGTGTAATATTCAGTGGCTTGTAACACATTCAGAGTTGTGCAATCATCACCACTGTGTACTTTTAGAACATTTTCATCATCTCAAAAAGGAACCGCGTACCCTTGGGCAATCACTCCCCAACTCGTAGCCCCTCCAGCTCTGGACAACCATAGTCTGCTTCCTATAGGTTCGCCGACTCTGGATGTTTCATACAAACACTATCATACAATATATGGTCCTCTGCGACTGGTTCCTTTCACTTAGTGTGACGTCTTTGAGGTTCGTCCGGGTCACGGCATGTATCAGTAGTTCATTCTTTTCTGGTGGGTGAATAATATTCCATCATGAGGATACACTAGATATTATTCATCTATGTATCAGTTAATGGACATTGGGCCGTTACTATCTTTAGCTACTGTGAGTAACGCTGCTGTGAACATATGTGCACAAGGTGTTATGTGAACGTATGTTTTCATTTCTTTGGGGTCATTCATTTCTGGTCACGTGTTAACCCTGTTGAGCGTGTGAGAAGCTGAAGGTAGGTGTTTTTCATTCACTTCCCGAAATCTTCTCGGAGGCTAAGGAAGCAATGATGCTTTGCGTAGATGTCTTGAACTTTCAAATCCAAGTTCCTTTGCTGTTCAGACCTACATCGAAATGCTATTATAGAATTAATGCAGGAGAATTTTCTGCGTGAGAGACCAAGGGAAAGAAGGAAGAAGCAGTTGGCAGAAGAGCCGTCGCTTCAGCGCACGTAGCCGTGACTTACATGCCGTTTTTGTCACCGGGAGCCACGGCGTGTCGCGTCCAACCTGGTTTGTCCTTGGTTTAGAAGTGTCGTGTGTGCAGCTGTAGCTGGCTCGGAACCATCCTCAGGACCGTGGAAAATGATTGGTTGAGTGTGCTTAGCATTTCGTGTCTTTCTCTTAAGTTTTAGGGCAGTAGCATTTTTGAGCCCAGGTGTTGTGCTCCGGGGCTCTGCACTCTGCCAGGATTTGCTTTCTTGGAAACCAGGAAGTCCTGCGAAGAGTGTCATCTGACACCGAAAAGCACTCGCTTTTAGAATTGGGTCCATTTTTTGTCCTCTGAGTTGTGTCAGTATTTACTGATTTTTAAGAATTGAATTGCTCTTGAACTAAAGCTTAGATCAAGAATTAAAAGAGTTAGTCTCCCAGTAGTAAATCATTTGCTAAACTATACTTCTTTCCATGGGAGGGGCCAGCTGGTAATTGTACCTTGAGGTTTTGTAAGAATGTATTTTTTGCCCTATTCCTTAGTTACTTCTTACTGTATACAGAGATGTAAAGAATATAACCATGAGAAAAGATAACCAATTGTATATACATATAAATCACTTTAACTTTTTTTTCTTTTTAGTATTTCAAATCAATTGTTTTATTTTCGCCTTCAATAGTTTTGTGAGGTAGGTCGATGGACATGCTAGATACAGAAACCGAGGTTCAGAGAAGTTACAAGAGCAAACAGGTTAGTGACCAAACTAAACAAGCCCTAGAACTTCCCTAGGCATTCATCTTTTTATCCCTAAAATAAGTTTACTAATAAATCAGGAAGCGTTGTCAATATCAAGCAATATATGTCCACATACTTAAGTAATTTGATAAATGCAGTGTAAAAGTTTGAGGCCTTCTTTTTAACTTAAATATATTGCTCACGTGAAAAAAACTCTTGAAAGAATAGTTAGAAAATGCAGAAAAACAAAGAAGAAATTTATTATTTCTCATTATCTCACTAACCTGATGATACATCCTTAGCAATTTATTAATCTAGGAAAGCTAGCGGTGTGCATGTCAGAATGACGCCGCCATGTCTATAATGTCTATAACAGAGAAAAAACGGCAAATACCCTAACTGTCCATCAATATGGTAAGACATTAATTTTTGTGTAGTTATGCCAAAGAATACGCTTCGGCAACTAAAACAACTCAAGTGGATGCACTAAATTTCAAAGACATAGTGTGTAGACAACGAAATCACAAAAAGATTTAAATATTTACATGTATCTTTACAAAACTGATATATTTTTGTATATACATATACATACAGTAAAAATAAAAACATAGGAGGACACACACCAATTTCGACCTCGGATTGAGGAAATGGCTTTAATATCTATAATATTTTATTTCTTGAAAAAAATGAAGCAAACATGACTAGATAGAAAACTGATCAAATATTTTATATGTTTTGCATATTAAAAATAGTTCAGAAATTTTAATGACTCGCCATCCGGAATACTTCCTAAAGCTAGAGATACATTTTTTTGTCTTATAAAAGTTGTTATTGTTGACTTTGTATATTGTAAACCTCTGTTTACCACTAGCCATGTTTATTTATCGTTGGCCTTCAGGCTCTCCTAAGTCTCTCTCTTCCAATTTAAATATTTATTCGGAGAAGAATTCTCAGAGGGACCAAAATTACTGAGGCTTTTTCTTAATATTTTATAATTATTTTCTACTTATGCGTTTATAATTATTCCTAACTATTTCTAATTCCTTTATGATATATTTGGTTTCTGACACTGCAGGAGCTCAGAACCTAAAAGCAGAGGCAAAATTAAAGTCTGTCTCAGTCAAGACACAAAGAATCCATTGAGTGCGTAAAAGAATTCCTCGAAGCTTGGGAATTCACGGGCGGAACTTTTACTGACTGTTACCAAAAATACCCATCGAGCATCTGAATTGGAAAGAGAGCCCCCCCATCCGTGCTGCCAGAACTGAGTCTCTGGCTGCTGCCCATGGCTCCCTCAGTTTCCCCTTCCATCCTTCAGCGGAAAATGGCCCAGGGCCTTCGGGGGCTTGGTATCCTCTCTCTTCTCATGGACATTCCGTCCCTTGGTTCTTGAGAGGCACCAGGAGGAAGACAAATAAAACTCCTCACTGTTATCCAGTTCCATTTCCTAATCTCTGATCAGTAATGCGTCCCTTTTAAAAATCTGAACTGCTTTTCCTCCCTGCTTTATGCTTTCACCCGCAGAAACCATCCCACAGCAAAACTAGTGACACCCTTATGAGTGTCGAGAGTACTTCTTCACTGAGAGGGACGAGTCAGGTTCAGGAGGTGGCTCCTGCATCCACCTGAGGTCCTGTCAGCATGAACGTGGTTCTCAGGTGAAGCTCCTGACTTCCAGCTCCTTAAGGGGGATTGAGGAAGGCTGATCTGCAATACACAGAATTGTTTTACTGCCCCTGGGAGAGAAGACTGTCAGGTGGGAGAGCCAAGACAGCCAGGAAAGGGAAGAGAGAGCTCAGAGCGCTTTGGTGATTTGCTCTGTCCCTAATCACCTGAGCCATGGGTCTGGTCACCTGATTCTCTAGATGCCAGATTTTTATTTATAAAATGAACAGTTAGACTATTGATTCCCTACGGTTCATTTCTTCACTGTTGATTGGTATTTAATGGACGAAATTATAGCATGAACTACTGGAGTAGGGAAGGATCTTTCCATAAATGCCTTGGAATACAGCTGGGAAAATATTTGGAAATAAATTCATTTAAATCCTCACAGAACATCGTAGCCAAAAATAAATGTCAGATCAGATAGTTAAAAATAAAACTATTTATGGAAAAACTAGATGAAATAAGTGAATGTTTACCAGTTTTCTGCAGAACAGAAAGAGTAGAAAGACCTTTCTAAACCTAAACTTTACGAAAGACATCACAGTTCTTCACAATAATTCAAAACTCCAATAAGCTGAAAATTAAAGCAAATCAACCGCAAAAGTTGGTCATTCTAAATGGAACAGGAAAGATACGATTCTATTTAATATATGAAGAGCTCATGCAAATTAATAAGCAAGAGATAGTAGGTGATAATTAAAAGATAAGTCTTTTTATAAATAAGTAATATAGATAGATATAGATATAGATAAAAAGATAAGGTAAATTAATAAGGAAAAAAATAATTCGATGTGTTTAAAAATATCCAGCTTCGCTTATTAGCCCCCCAAAATGCAAATTAAAACAGTGTGATACAACTTTTAATGTATAAAGAGTTAATCTTGTTTTTGTTTATTTAAATGAGAATTCTTATTGGTACACACATGTGATGAAATAGGTATTTTTGTATATTGCTGGTCAGAACGTAAAGAGCTACAAATCTTATGGAAGGTAATTTGGCAATATTTACCAGATGCCTTAAAACGTTTGTTCCTTGAAGCCAGAAATCCCATATTCAGGAATTTTTTCTAAATAAATGACCCAAAATTCAGGAGGAAAAAAAGGCTTTATGCTTCAAATTGGTAATCATTGCATTATTTATTATTGAAAAGGCAAAAAGCCTAAATATACAATGAGACAGTAATATAATAATTATGATATGTCCAGTATAACTAACAGAATATTTAGATTGTGATATGGATGTTGAAAATGATCTCACTAAAGGTTAAGAAAAGGACATATAAAATTGATTTAACATAAGATATTAACTATATTTAAAATTTTTTAAAAAGCTTCTGTAATGGCTTTTCTAGCAAGGGGAAAAAAAAAAAAGCCCATGCATTCACCAAAGACTGGAAAAAAATAAAAATAGACCAAAATGTCAGTGGCCATTACAAGTGCACATTTTCTATGTTTTAGAATACCCACGTTTTATATAATGAATGTAAAATACTGTGATAATGGAGGGAAGTTGCCTTTAAAAATATCCATGACTTTGGCTAAGTGACTTACACAGTAGGTATAATTTCCTTTACTTTTTCCAGATTTCTTTATTTAAAAGAAAAAAAAAAGTCAGCTCTGTCCCCCAGCCAACATCTGAGCTCCCCTCCTGGAGTTTAAGTGGGTGATTTGGTTTCACTTTAGTTATTTTCCTGTCGGGTTGGTGTGTTGCCGCATGTACTTTCTGTGTTGGTAGGAGGAGGATGTGCCTGGTCACATGGTATGAGGGTTGGAGAGAGGGCTGGAGGGAGGGAAAAAAAGGTGGGTCATCTGCCCTGTGTTTAATGTAATGGGAAAGCGACCTAGGATTCTTTCAGTTCGTGTTATCACTTTCACAGGGCGTTTTTGACCATAGAGTTAACGGTATGGAAACAAAATGTATTAGATCATCTAGAGATTCAGATGGAATCGACATTTATTGAGCATCTATGTACCCCGTAAGAAGTGGAAGGAATGGGGTTCCATCCTGGGCTTTGGGTGAGTGGGCGTGGAACTGTCCCACATGAACACAGAGAACCCCCGTGCTTACGTTCAGAGGTCGGACGCGATGGTGTGAATAAAACTAAAGCTGTAACAATACATACGAATCAATGAATTTTTAACAAGGGCTGGACGGGCAGCTTCATGAACAGACAACCTAATGAAGGAATAAAGTTCCCAATGAGTTAACGAATGTTTGCATGAATCCAAGAACACCTGTCCTGGAGTCTGCTTCACCGAAATTGAGTAGAACACTGAACTTGAATGCTTCGACCAGGCATCCTCTGATCCCGAACTTTGTGACTAAAGCAGAAAAAGAAAAGAGGAAGAGAGAAGGTCCTGCTTCGTTTTCTGTCACACCGTTATTAATGAAACTTTTCGAGGAATAACCGGTCCGTCTGACCCCAAAAGCGTCGTTCATCTCCGAGTACTACATTACTCTGCGGTCGTATTTCAGACCTCTCGAGAAACAAGGATGCTGTAAGTCAACTTATTTTAGGCACTCACGGCCAGCAATTCTGTCTTCCATAAATGATTCATGTCCGGAAAGCATTAAAGTGCATTTGTTTTCTAATAAGTCTCTCTTCGGGTCCATTATGCATGAATCGAGTCAGGCAAGTTGCCTGGGTTCATTGGCAAGCCTGTATGAAAATCAAGGACATAAAAGATCTTAAATCTAACCCTATTGATCTCCCGCCTCCCCCACACTCTTTAGCAGATGATAAGGATGGGCAACAACAGGGTCCCTGAGAACTCGGGGGTCAAGGGTGCATAACAGACGGTGAGGAGGATGGAGACGAACCCGCCAGAGAGGAAGGGGCCCAGTGACTGAACCAACAGAGTGCTGCCTCGGGTGGCCACCCCGGGGGGGGATGCCACGTCCGTGTCCTGAATCAGAGCTCTGTGGCTGAGGACACGCGCTTCAGTGGCCCCATTTCCCACCTTCTGAGCCATGAAATCGGGAGTGGGCACAGCTGGCTCAGCATCTGCCCAGCAGAGCCCGCACACACCCCTTACCCCGCAACAGTCTCCCATCACCCTTGTGAGGTCGGTGAGCTGTCAGGTTCTCCTGCTGACCAGTGAGGACGCTGAGATTTTCTAGAGGCCAAGTGACCAAGCTGATACAGACACAGATGGTCAAAGTGCAGCCCAGACCCCCAACTCAGCACTGGGGCTGCCCCTCTGCCTTAATTCTCTGACCGCTGGGAGAATCACAGTTTCTAGGTTCCCAAGTCCCGCTGACACACACCTGTGCAAAATACGTTCCCAGTGGACTTAACCCCGTAGCCTGCACCTGCCCCGGGGTGGCCACTGTGTCCAAGGGCATCTGTGCCCGCGTGCTTTGCTCACGTGGCCTTCGAGCTTTGGTCACGATCACTCCACATCCTCCTGCTTTTACGAGATAGCCTGATGCTCAGAGCTGGTGCTTTAGCCACTTGTTCGAGGCCGGTGACCCTGCTCACAGACAGTGTTTTGTCCTGTGAGCTGTGGCACAGGGTCATACTCACAGCGGAGCCGTCGCCCCAGACGAGGTGGGCTAGGCCAGGACGAGGGAACGGGCTGGTGCGATCTTATCAGCTTTCCCGGGAAATGATGCAGAGAGTGTGCCATGCATGTGTCCCCCGTCTCCTGGCCGGCCCCGCACAGACGCCGTGGGGCGGAGCCCATTTAAAGATCAGAGCTCCTCAATACGGAGAGGGTTTGAGTTGTACCCCTCACCCCAATGGGTCCTGAAAATGAAAATATTAAATGGTAACATAAGCTCAAGGAAATTTCCAACAAATGTTTGAATTTTGCCATACGTCTTAATCTTAAAGGCTTTTTAAATTAATGTTTGTTTGGGGTATATTTTGAAACATTAAAGATCAGATTTTATGACAAAAGTTGAGGTGCCGTGATTTCCTGGTGGCTAAGCACGTGTCTGCCCGGTGTCACCCCGCCCCGAGCAGCTTCCCTGAGGATTCGGACCCCCCGCTCCGGGACATGCCTCTCCTTTATGCCCTCCACGCCACCAGAGCTGTGTCCTCCGCGTTTCTCAGAAGGCTGTCAGAGGCCGGGGCAACACCGGCGTTGCCACAAGGCACCGAAGCGGTGACGGGCTGGGTGTTCTCTATACCCGTTTTCGTCTCTTTTCCACGAGGCGAGTGCAGGGCCCATACCCTGTGTCCGACTCATTTCTTCAGCGCGGTTTCTGTCGGGAGCGAAACGGTGTCATCCATCACTGTGAAGACAGCCTCCGAACCAACGACGTTGAACCACCTTGCTTTAGAGACGAAATGGGGACCTAGTCGTTTAACTGAAACTTGTGAGTAGACTTAGGCGGTCTTACATGTCACTTCAGCTCAAGGTTATCCTGGATTGTGTAGATGTCAGAAAGAAAAAAAAAAAATGTCCAAATGAGGAAAATCTTATCAAAACCAAAGAAACTGATCACGAGCGCCACTAGCCGAAAGGTTAGTAAGGAAAGATGGTAGGTGGTCTGGCGGGGGAGGGGGCGGCCGTGGATGCGGCGCTGAAGGGGAGGAGACGTGCCTCGGGCAGCTGGGGTGCGGGCAGAGCGAGAGGTCCTGCGTGCAGGCTCGGGCTGGGCACGTCCTGTGCATTCGTGCATTCGGTCGTCACAGCCCTCCAGGGAGGCGGGCTTATTCCCCGCATCAAACAGGTGCAGAAACGGAGGCTCCGAGATGCTCGTCACTTGCCCACGGTCACACGGATAACCAACGAGGAGTCGAACCTCGCCTCTGCCTGCAGCGTCGCCACGCGGCTCTGCCACGGCCCGTGTGGGCAGGAGAGAAGCGGGCGCCGCGGCGAGGCCTGACCACGTTGCCTTGGCGATGGTGGGACAAGCGTCGGAGGTGGTTTCTATGCTGCATAAACCTCTCTTTTTTGTTTATGGTGCCAGCCGATATGCGTCTACCTCGTGCCGGCTTCCGTAGGCCAGAGCTGGTCTCGGGCCACTTCCCCGACTCGGCCGGACCCGAGGGGACAGCTGCCCCTTCGTGTTCCTCAGCTTCCATGTGTTTCCACCCTTCGCGGGGATATTCCGGGACCGAGGGCCGCTGCTCCATGGCAACAGCAGTGGCGATCGAGGTCAGAACAGCAGCTCAGCTCAGCGTCTGCCCTGTTTGCCTTCCACGTTTGGAAAGCTTTCATTATTACGTGGAATACATTCATTTAAAGCAGAAATGTGGACGCTTTCCCATTTGGAAGATTAAGCTTCCTCACATCATTTCAGTTTTTCATTTCATGATATTGGCCTTTTATCAGGGCTTGCTAAGAAATTTTTGAGAACTTCCCCAGATTGAACATAATTTAAAAATATATTTCCGCCGAGTATCAGCCGGCCCCTTGGGCTGCGTAACGCTATGAGGTCAGAGCCCCCGCACCCGGAGATCGTGGCGGGGCTGGGTTGGGCTTTCGGTGGGTAACGGGTAGTCTTGGGAGGAGAGTGTGACAGGCCTCTGTAGGACTCATCGGGAGGACATTAGTTTGAGAACCCGTGATCACCCCAACAGTCACAAAAGGGACCATGGATTGAAGTACAGAAGGGTCCCGTGAGGGCCCAAGTTGATGTGACGTCTCACTAACGCGGCTTCCTGTCTCATGAGCAGCAAAGTAGTGGTCAGGAGCGTGAGCTTGGGCATCAGACAGCTCCTCACTATCTGACCATTGTACGTTCCCTCGTCTAAGCCTCAGTGTCCCCATCTACTAAATGGGGACAACGAGGCCTTTCACGTGGGCTTTGGGGACAGTTAAGGGGATAATGAATGTAAAGCATTCGACCCTCTGGTCCCAGTGCACAGCTTACTGTTCAGGAAACCTGATGTTTACGTATTAATCTCGCAGCTGTTAGAGCCGCGAGGGCTTTAGAGAAAGCCTCATTTAATTTCCTTCCATCTTTGTTTTTTTAAGACAGAAGAAGTTATCTAGGTTGTCCGTCTGTGTTTTCCTCCGAGTTTTGATATCCTTGGACTAGACATAAAAGCCCTTCAGAATTTGGCTTTCTCTTACAAGCTACTCAGAACCAACTATTAAACAAAAACTTAGACTCCTCGGCTTTCTATAGACTTAAGTTTTTATCATCCTAAGATTAGACTTTGGAGAAAGGCTCAGGGTTATTTGTTAGAGGACAGAGTGAAAAAGTTGAGCATGATTTATGAATTCTCCGGAGTTTGGTTTCTTTTAACGGACATCGTGTACTGTACACATTGGACCAAGGACAGTTCCATAAAATTTTTAAGGAACCTAATTTTATATAGGCTTCTGCCAAACCATTAGACAATGATGATTTTTTAATTGAGGAATATTTTAATTAGAGACGGTCCCAGAGACAGTTCGGTTCAGTCTGGAACTCTCTCTCTCCTGTTCTGCTTTGGGCCTTGAGCCAGTCTGACTGTCCAGAATCCCAAAAGGAAATGAATCCTCTTTGTCAGGACTAGGTAGGTATAAGCAGCTGCCTCAGGCTCCCACAAGTGAGTCGCCGCCCTTGTTGGAAAAAGAAATTCTAACCCTAAAGAAAAGTTTAAAGAGTTTATTATGAGCCGAGGCCTTGAGGGCCAGTCCCGGAGCAGAATCTCAACAGACTGACAATAGCAGTTTTACAGTTCATTTTATACTTTAGAATCGAAAGAGGAGACTCAGGAGGGTCTCATGAAACACACTGGTGGCAGATTAAGGGGCCGAGAGAAAGTAAAGTGAGACATCTCTAGGACTGGCTCAAAAGCAGAACAGGACTTCTCCGTCGGCGGCTGCAGGATCGTTCGGCTCTCGCCGTCGACGGAGGTCTGCAGGGAGGGCAGGGCTTCCTGCCTGGCACCGGGGTCTGGAGGAGAAATCATTGGGACATTTTAAGTGTGTTATTCTAGATGCACAAAAGCAGTGGACGGGGCTTGTTCCCAGCAGAGCTTCGTCTATCACGCGCACCTTCGGACGGGACTTCCCGCGATTACCTGCTCACTTAGGGTCTTTATGTTCTTAAGACGGAACCCCCCGTGTGGTCACTTGGAGTACTGAGCTTGTCCGGCTTGCCCAGGTAGCCCCTTTGTGTTCACGCCCTCTCAGAGAGTTTTTTTCTAAATTCATTCAACCTAACGTGGAACCTGAGCTCCGAATGTTCCCCGGCCAGGACACCACGTGACTCGTCTTGCCCGGAGCTGCATCTCTGTCCCTTTCCCCTGCGCGGGTCATTGTCCCCGGGCATGCTCCGCCCTCCAGACCAAAACTGCTGGTCTGGAGACCACATTCGCCACCGGCCCTGCTCCCTCATGCTGCCCTCTGGGCCAAGCACGCAGAGCTTTTGTTCTCTGCGCCTGGCTAACCTCGCCCCTTTGGGAGCCTTCTCTGTCGACGGGAGCTGAGCAAGAGGGCGGAGCTGGATCCCCCAGCACTGAGGACGAACCCCTGGAAATAACGGAAAAGCCTGGCGCGTGAGGGCGTCCGTTTCCTCACCTGGAATGCGAGAGCCTTCCGTTCGTGCAGGGTCTGCAGCTCACCTGCTCGCCTTCCTCCTGAGGGTGACCACGCTGAAGTGCGGGGCGGGCTGAGCCCAGACTCCAGGTTGGCTGACAGTGCGTGTGTGCGTGAGTGTGTGTGCATGTGTGTCTGTGTGTGTGTGCATGTGTGTGTAACTGCTCTTTGTGTTTTTGGTAAGGCTTTCTTTTCTTCCAGTATTTGTTCTATACTTGATTTTACAGTTGTGAGATTATATATATATATATATATATATATATATACACATATATATTATGTATACACATATATATATGTGTGTATATATATATATAAAATGTTGTGTCCTTTACCTCTTAATATCTTTATGAAAATTTGTCTATTTTATTACAAACTTATTATAGTGCGACTTTATTCATTCGATTTATTCACTCAGTTGTGTGGGTTTCTCGGAATTTGCTTTACGGTTTCCTCAAGTCGGAAATACAACCCGTTTCTAATTTTGGCTGCTTATAAATAACGCTTGTTGACGATCTTCGTGCAGAGAGAATTTCCTAAAAGCTAAATTTACCCTTAGGAGGGATCGTCAGAAGGTGGTGTGCTACAGTCGTGTGGAGCTGTCAGAGGTGTTTCGAGTGTGTCAAATCGCTTTCTAGGAATCTGGAGTACGGCCGACCCTGTTCTTCATCTCGCTCAGTGTGGACTGTTATCGTTTTAAGTTTGGAATGTAAAAAATAAGGTTATTTCGATTCGCGTTTCCTGTTATCTCTTTCATCTTTTGTGACGCGTTCTGGCGTTGGGGGTGAAAACTAAATAAGGAGTCGTTTTAATTTCAGTGATGATGCTAAATCGGTCATGGGTAGTGATTTAGCAATTATGCTTGGATTGGTCTCTCTGGAAGAAAGCTTTTGCTGCTTCTAAACCCTGATCTGGTTTAGCGCTTGTGATGCAAATTTAAAAACCCAACCGACAGCCCAAGGAAACCTTGAAAAGCCAGCTAGTGGGAGGGTTCATCGCACCCCAGGGTGTTAGTCTCTCTCAGGGAATGTGACTGAAGTCCATGCTCGTTTAACACCTTCAGCTCTGACGGAGGCAGAGCGTGGAGGTCTGAACTCACGTCCTGTCTGTCACCTAACGCAGTGCTTTCTGCCGAAGCGCCACGTGTCTGAGAGCAGGGTGCAGTTCGAGTCCCCTGGGGGGCAGATCGTGAGCTTTCTCTTACGTGCCTTCTGTTTTCACTGCCCGGGCGCCTTCTGCCTTACCGCCCAGACTCCTGCACCGCGGCGCTCAGCCGGTGTGTGCGCGTCCGCGCCATGCCATGCGCGTGGCCAACGCACCGCTCCCGGAGGCGTCCTGCCGGCTTCTGTTTTCACGTGCTCTGAAGTCCGCGTCATCGTCACCATGCTTTGGAAAGGTCATCACGTGGTGAAGAAGGCGAGTTTTTGTGAACGCACTGTTTCCTATTTCTGAGTCATTCGCAGGAAAGTCTAGGATGGAATTAAAACACACGGGGGAGGAAATGTTTTAACACATTTTAACACAGCTCGAAGGTAAATTACGGAAGATGTCAGGCTCTGGATAGGTAGTGAGAAGGAAAACTGAGTCAATTTGCATCTCATCGGCTTTCCCAGGAACATCAGCGTATCATATCTTAGCTGCCGCTCCTTCTCTACCTCCCGCGTGATCGAAAAGTTCTGCCGTTCATTTGCACGCTCCCCGTGTTCCAGGTGTTGGGCTAAGTGTTTCAGAGCTTTCTTACGCTTGATCCTCTCAGCAGCCTCCTGTTGAAGGTTCTGATTGCACA
This sequence comes from Pteropus medius, assembly GCF_902729225.1. Classification (NCBI taxonomy): domain Eukaryota; kingdom Metazoa; phylum Chordata; class Mammalia; order Chiroptera; family Pteropodidae; genus Pteropus; species Pteropus medius. The sequence continues at coordinate 2,107,247 of NW_024340700.1, read as the reverse complement.
GACGAGGAAGCTGAGGGCTGTGTAGTTAAGTGACGTCCATGCTGTAAGGTGGCCAAGCCTGGGCCTCTAGCCAGAGATGTGTGACTCGGAACCGCCATCAATTATTCCTATGCTCTGACAGCTGTGCTCGATCCAGCCTCACAAATGACAGTGCTCGGATTCCAGGTGGCCTCAGGTTACCTTCACGTGTTAGACTTTCTCTCGCATGTTGCCGACAGGCTGGATTATCACCTTTCCGCTCACTCGACAGGGCGTGCCGACCCTGCTTTCTCATCAGCTTTGCAAGCAGCAAACTCCTTCTCCAGCAGAGACCTGCAGGTGTCTCCACCTCTTCATCACATGGGCTCCATCATCTGACCCCGCCTAACCGCAAGGGAGGCTGGGAATGGTCCAGCCAGTTCTGTGACCAGGAGGGGGACGGTCTGGTTCTCATTATGGAAGAGAATAATGAAACAAAAGAAAGAAAGAGAAACCACCATACTCCTCCCACCAAAAGCAGCCACTGTGAATAGATAGCAATGAAAAGAAATGGCCGTGATTGTGAATGATCTCGATGCACGTTGTTTTGCAGCCCCTGGTCCTGCGTCTGTGTTAACATTTCTCACTCAGTATATTCTAATATTCTTCAAAGGCCTATGCTAGCTGGATTAACGCCTTGTTAACATGGCCATTCAATGTCCCCTCTGTGCGTGATCCCTAGGTATCTCCCATTCTTGTGTGAACAACTTACGTTTACATCCCAATGGTACACTCCTTCCGCTGAGTAATTAATGCCTCCAACATTCATGAAATAGTTTTTTAAACAGCTGTGAGTCGGTTTAAGGTAGACTCATAGCCAACAGTGTGCCCTAGACTGGCAGAGACTTTGTCAAATGATTAGTTAAATTCAAAATCTACTAACCTATCAGTTCCCTAAGAAATAAAGGGCATCTGGAGTACATTATTCTCCGTGGACCTATTACGGTTTCTGGTAAACAGTTGCTTTGTGTTTATGTTTACAACGTTGGTTTAATTTTCAGATGATGTATATACTAAGCTCATTGGATTGTACCTTTTGAAAAATTCAGATAATGTATCTAAATTGGGTTTTCTGGCATTTTTCCTGTTCTCTCTGATTTGAGGAAGTGAGTGCAGAACCAAATCAACCTAGGCCTGCCTGCGATCCCCCAAGCCTGGCCTGTGAACCCTCCTTAAACATCACCTATAACATAAGTTAGACCCCTCATTCATACAGCTCTAGCAAGAATGTTACCAGCAGCCATGGCAGTCCTTTACCTTTTTGCAAGGAAAAGAAAACTTACCTTTTCTTCATAATGCCCTACTGCTGGCTGGACACTGTGGAAGGGAGCGTTTGATCCCTGCACTCATTGTCAGCTGACCTCCATTTTTTAGTGTTAAGTCAGCATAGCAAAGGACTTGTCAAATACTTTACAAACACTAGATCTCAGAAATGTAGTAAAGAATCAGATTTCTTTTGGCCAGATTGTCTGGAAGCATTTAGTGGCTAGTCCAGGGACCATGAGTAAAGTGCATGAATATTCAGCATCACACTGTAACTGCTCACACTGCAAAGCGGGGTGCGTTCCTCCCACGAGGCTCCTATGAGTCAAGTGTGCTGAGGGTGAGCTGCTGCTTTAACGCCTGCTCCTTCGACAGAGTCTGGTTGTGTGGAAATTGGCCGTGTCGTAAAGAATCTGACTAGCAGGAGGTGTCTGCGGGAAATGCGTCTGGGAAAGGTCAGGGCCCAGGGACGTGGCGCTTCAGCCCTGCAGAGTCCTGGCTCCATGCCGGAGACCACAGCCCCTGGGGAGGATGGATGTGTCCGCTGGGGTGAGCGGACTTCAGAGGAATCAGGCCAAAGGTTACTTTCCACTTCCCTCCCATGACGAATGCACAGAAGTTGGGCAGAGATATAGCCTGCCTTCCAGGCAGCCTAAGCAAGTGCGAATGTTCTAGAAGGACGCACCTGGTGACTGTCCAAGTGCCCAAGACTATCCTCAAAGCCCACCTTGGTGCAGGAGCCAACCCCGCTTCCCTGCCCTGCGTACACTTTGTGATGATGAACATCACTGAGTCTGCAATGGGTTTTGCCCTGGGGGTCGTTTCTGGGCTGCTCTATGGAAGGGGGAGGTCTGAGCCCCCCTCCTCACACCCCGGGAGCAACGCAGCCCACACAGCTGCAGGAGGAAGAGCTCGCATCACGACTGAGTCCTAGGACCAGTCATCTGCTGTGGCAACCTGAGGCAAATCACCCAGCCTGTGGCTCACCTCAGTTTCTTATTCTGAAAAATGGGATAATAACCATACGGATCTCGGGGGATTCCCGTGAGGCTTACTATGCCATGATATATGTGAAACTGTTTTACAGATTTCTTAGGGAGTTATTAGTAAAGATTGTAACCGAGTCCAGGATCTCTCAACTGCTGCTGTTAGGAAGTTCTCACGGAGCCTGAGCTCTCCTGGGCTGCCGTGTGTCCCCCGCTCTGCTTTATTCCTGTTTCCATCAGAGTATTCGGACCTCGTGCATTTGTGCTTTTCTTCAAAGGCTTTATTTGCCCAACCAGAAAATCAGGCCGTGATTTCATCTGGGGTCTGGAGACTGATTATAGGATGTGAGTCCGGTTGCTGTGCGTGTTTTGAATTTCTGATTTTAGAACGCGTGTGTGCGCGCGTGCACACGCGTGTGGGTCAGGGCATAGTGCGGGTGGTTCTCTCGCCTTCGTAGGTGGTTCTTTGTGTTTTCTGATATCTCAAAGTTCATCCCTTGTCTACCTTCATTAAATCATTCCAAAAACATTGTTTTTTTTCAAAAAAAATTAAGTCCCAACTGTGTGCCAATGACTGTTCCGAGTGTTGGGGAAACACTGGGAACCTTCCAGATAATCGTGTGCCCTGGAAAGGTGACAGTCCGGTGGGGGAAGGTGAATGATTGAACAAGTGACAGCAGAGGGTACCAAGTGGCATGCTAGTATAGGACCCCTCCCATGTCCCCCGCCCCGAATCCTGCCCGGGCCAGGTTTGAGCTCAGGGATGTCTTGTCGGAAGTGGCCTTTGAGCTGAGATCTGGAGGATGAGATGGGGTGGGGGGGTGGGGAAGGGAGCATCGGTGAGGCCGTGTTGGCCGCAGGAGGACGGTCCAGAAATACGGACTCTCCTGTGAGCGCCCACGGGGAGAGGAGCTGGCAAGACCGTGAGCACAGGGACAGGGACGCGGACGCCAGCCGGCTGGGCCACCTCTGAGTGCTGGAAGCCGTGATGCCCCAGCAAGCTGCTTAGCCTCTCAGGGTCTCTGTTCCTCCCCTGTGATAGTAGAACCTCCCTCCCAGGGTGTTAGGACAGTTTAAAGAGTGAAACTGTGCTCGGCACTAAGTAAGCACTGTATAAATATTTGCTAAATAAGAATAAATCAACTAACATACCACACGTTTCATCTCAAGGGTATATATTTTTTCTTTTATGTGACCATAAGAGCACATACTGTTTTTCCTAACATGGAGCATTGCTTTGTGTTTTAGACACGTTCCTGAGTCCCGGATCTTTTTCCCTCTGGAAATACTCGACTGTGGGTCTTCGCGGTTTTGAGCACAAGCAGCCGCCCACCATGGACCTGGCCGGGTTGCTGAAGTCTCAGTTCCTGTGCCATCTCGTCTTCTGCTACGTGTTCATCGCCTCAGGGCTCATCGTTAACACCATCCAGCTCTTCACGCTCCTTCTCTGGCCAATTAACAAGCAGCTCTACCGGAGGATCAACTGCCGGCTGTCTTACTGCATCTCCAGCCGTAAGGAACTTACTCACAATTCTCTCTCTGCATCCTTCGGGTTGCGGTGTGTCAGAATCGGGGCTTCGAGGTCGTTCGCTAGGCTTGCCGTGTGTGCTTAGCTATACTATATATCTTTTTGTTTCCGTTCGTTTGGTTTGGGTCGGAAGTGTCTATTTGTCCTCACTCTAGAAAAACAAAATTTGTTTTTTTGAATGAGTCATGTTGGTAGCACAAAATTTACCAGGCACGGAGGGTATCCCATGAAAAGTAAATACGCATTCAGTCTTTTTTTTAGTTTCTCGCCTCGGAAGCAATCAGTGTGAATGATTTCTTAGTTATCCTTACAGAAACAGCTTATGTATGGAAATACATGTCTATATGGCTTGTATATGTGTACATGGATGCAAGTCTCTCTGTGAAACATATAGACACATAATACATACACTCATTTTAAAAACTAAATGGCAATATCAAATGTTTTTCTTTTTTTTTCTTAAACTTTTTTATTTTGCGGTAATTGTAGAATCAGATGCAGTTGTTCCAAATAGCAGAGAAATATCCTATACACCCTTTAGCCAAAGGTAACCTCTTGCATAACCACAGTATAATATCCCAACAAGAAAATTAACACTGACACAATCCACCAACCTTATTCAGATTTCCCCAGTTTTCTATCACTCCTCCGTGTGTGCGTGAGTGTGTGTGCGAGTGTGTGTGTGTGTGTGTGTGTGTGCAATGATACTATTTTAAACGTGATTAATTCAACTGGCCCGAATTTCAAAAACGAAAATGAAAAAGACAAATCGGAATAATGGGATGTCCAGAGATGAGTTTTGTTTTCGATTGATCTTAAATCTATACCTCTTCTCAACAGTAGAATGCAGTGCGTCATTAGCAATTATGTATGGTGTGAGGATATTTTTAAATGTGAGCTCTTTCAAATTAAGCAGTTTAAGAATCTCAGCTCTCTTAGATTATGCCAAGAGTCCAAAATTATTGCTGTCTTTCTGAAACTCTTTAAATGAAGCAATCAAATTTGAATCAAAACAATGCAAGCTGCATACTATTCAAATGATTACTGTTGCTCCAATTCGTTATTTTTTAAACCTCAAAATACTAACTTGTGAGGAGAAAAAAAATGATAGAAACATCTTTATTCTTGATTTCTTTCACCAACTCAGAACTCACAAATATGTCTGCTGCTATTTCTGCTTCGATTTGAGTGCTGTCTTGTATTAACATGCTTTATATAAATATGTCTTGAAAATGTTAATAAGATTATAAAACCAAGTTATAATGGCAAAAATTTATCTTTAGTCCAGGTGCCTATGGCCTCTTGGGTGCCGTCACCCATTCAATGCAATAGCTTGTCATGTGAGTTTCCTTGTCACATTTTACTCCAACGTTGGCCTCTGGTACTTAGGCATCTACCATGGTCTTGAAAAGGGACAGTTTGTCAGAGGCCTAGGAGATGGCCTGACCCTGAATTGTAGCTGAAGACAGAAGAGTTTGCGTAGTCAAGGGAAGGAGATGGTTGTCTTTCACCGTGATGTTTGCTGTTAAAATGTTTTGTTTTAATACTCGAGCAATAGGTGTCTATTTAAACAAAACGTAAATTTAACAAAGCAGTGCTGAGTGCACTTTTCGTTGAAACCCAGTGCATTTATATTATACGCACTCACTCGGGAAGAGTCCGAAATCTGTCAGTTTGGACCTTGCGATGATCTGTATTTGCACGGCTGCAACCCTTATCCACATTTAAAACAGATGGTTAAACACTGGCTTTCTCATCCGGAGTCAAGACACGAGAGATCGGGTCAGGACGGGGCTTCCTGAGAGCACCCCGTTTTGCTTTGGGTAGGTGGTGAGGACATACGAAGGTCATGGTGGGATCACATCAAGGTCCTTCTGAGGGTGCTCTAGCCTCCTTGCTTCTGGTGGAAATTGAGATGGGTGACAAATTTGGAAAGCAAGGTAGACTTTTACCCATCATTGATTAATTAGATTATTTGGAATAATTCCAAATGACACTCAAGAACTCGCCATCCAAGACCACTGGCATTTCCCAGGCAAAGTACAGGGAAGGGCTGGCAGTCTGATTTTATCGGAAGGCCCAGAAGCACACCCATCCAGGTTCGTCCCATCCAGGTTCATCCCATCCAGGTACATCCCACAGCGCTCTGCCTCCTGTCCCAGAGCCTTCTGCAGGCTTAGAGCTGTTTTCCAGCCATCTGAAGAGAGGAGGGAAAGCTTCTCGCTAGCCCTGGCTCCCGGGAACAGAGCCTGTGGCGGAAGAGGAGAGCGAGGCGTCCTGGGCTTGGCTCTTGGTCCCTCGTTGTCGCCAGCCCGTCAGATTAGGGGAGCTCGCCCACCCTTCCCTGGCTGCCCATCCCCGGCCCCGGCGTGAGCTGGAGAGCAGAGCTCCTTGCTGCGTCTCCCTCTCCACCGGCTCGTTCTCCGTAGCCGATGGCTCCCTCACACCCCGAGTGCCTCCCGAGGAGAAAGATGGCGGTTCGGGTGGCGTTGCCGGGCGGCGGGTCTCGGGCGGCGGGTCTCGGGCGGCGGGTCTCGGGCTCTGGGTCTCGGGCGGTTCGACGCCTCGGAGTCGGAGAGGACCGGGCGCCTTCTGTTTGCTTCCACTCTGCTCCTCTTTTTCTAACTTACGATAAAAACCATTGTTGGGGTTTCACCGTGACTTCTGGCCTATGCATCGCTCTGAATCTTAGAAAACCCACAGCGTTCATCATTCGCAGCTGATTTTTTTAAAGAAAAAAAAAGCAGAATAAGTTGTTTTCTGGAGACACGGATTCCGTCCATCACCCTTTTTCCCAACAGAGCCATGTCATCCTCCTTTCCCTTGAAATGTTTGATGACCCGGTGTTGCACCAGATAAGCCGAAAGCAGTCGGCAGCCCTGGCGGGTCGAAGCTCACGTCAAATGATGTAAATGACAAGTAGAGACAAAACGCGGCGAAGATCGCGTGGTCACCAGCGCAGAGAATTTTAGTTGAAAGGCAAGAACCCCCTCACGAATAACAATTTGAAAGTGTGCTTCGTCTAGACGGCCAGGATTCAGAGGGTCATTTTATTTCATTGTTTCCTAGATTCGTAGGTGGGAAAAGCTAGGCCAGGCTGGCTTGGCGCGTGAACGGGTTCGGGAGGGTAGAGCACGGTCCTGCAAGGTGAGAGGAAGGACGCGGGTGAGGGGCAGAACCCTATCGCCCCTCCACGGCGCAGGATGCGCCTTTTAATCTCTAGGGAAACGTGGCCGAGACTGGCTGGTTTTTCGTCCCCTCTGACAGTGGGGGCGAAAAAAAGGGAAAGATTGGCAGAACCTATCAAGGGCAGAGATTTTAAAAGGGGGCGTGGGGACGACTACAGGTGGCCTTAATGCTCCCGAAAGGGCTGGTGACACACGACAGAGCGAAGGCCCCATCCCGCCCTGGGTCCCCAGCCCCCGTGCCTGGCCTCCGAACTCCGTGCCATTTCCAGCTGGTTCTGACGCCTCAGCCCCTTCGTGCTCTAGGGCTGTGTGGCTCGCGGTTTCCATGGCCGTCAGCCATGCGGGTCAGCATTGCTTCTCGAATGCGCCAGGCTGGTTTCTTGTGCAGTCCCGCCGGTCAGGCTTCCACGCAGGGTCACCTCCCGAAGCGCTGATTTATTTGACTGTCCCCACGTATTTCCTTCCTTCTTTCATCTCACTTGAAATCGAAGATCCCGCCTCCCACCCAGCCCACCCCGAAGCAGAGCAAAAATATGAAAAATAAAAATAAAAGTCCCCGCTCTGAGTCCCAGACGCTCAGGCACAGTAGCCGTCTCCCTTCGTGGAGATCGGTGAGTGCAGGCCTGGCAGGTGCCCGCAAGGGCCGGGGAGAGTCCTGTTGGGAGGCCGAGGGACAGGGACCAGGAGCCTTGGAGTAGGACGGGGAGGGGTGCAGAGGGAGGGGTGCAGAGCACCAGTTGTTCCGAGCGTGGCCATTGCCCCTACCTACCCAGCAGCCGTTCCCAGACAACAGTCAGTCCCCGGATCGGGGGGGACAGCACCAGGGCGCCTCAGGTGGAGGCAGAGAGGGAGGCAGTCTCCCTGGGGTTAGGAGGGAACTTCAGACGAGCAAGGAGCACCCTGGGAGCCGCCCGGGACCTGTTTCTGGACGTCCTCGCCACTTCTGTGTCTGTCCTCCAAGGGGAAGGAAGCTGCTTATTGATCCGCTTGGCAGAGGATGTCACTTAATTTTCATTAAGCGGCAAGGACACGGGGCCGCCCCGGGCTCAGTCCCTGCCGAGGCTGGCCTCTCCATGTACCCCGTCCCTGCCGAGGACAGAGGGGAGCATGGCTGCCATGTCTCGGGGGCCCCCAGGGATGTGGAATCCGTCTCTGAGCAGGACTAGGAGAAGCAGGGCTCATAAGCTTTGCCGTGTCGTCACGATGTAAGGCCACAATTGGGTGTCTCCTACTAAATGAAAACACGAGGCAGGTTGAGGGTGTCCTTCGTAAGAAAGTGATCCATCAGAGGGCGACCCATCAGCGGGGGGTCGCCGTGGCCTTTCCCAGCGTGAGCTTGGGGGAAACCATACGTCCTGCCGTCTCGGCAGCCACGTGAGCTGTGCCTCGCCTCACAGGGTGGTTAATGGCAGGGCCACTTTTTGTCATTTCGATCCAAGCAGATTGTTTTCAGTCCTGAGCTGGGTTGACTCCTTCACTTACCACGATAGTTGTCACCTCCAAGATGTCAGACAGGGTCTTGGTTTCATTGTCCCCAAAGCCCCTAGTCGACCCTTCCCTTCGCTGTTCTGGGTCCTACTGAAACGTGATGCTGTAGGACCCACTGGTCCCTCCGCTGGGGTGACACGGCCCAGAATCTGGGCACTCGTCTTCTTTGAAGGTCTACGGGGTCATCCTCATCAGCCCCCCGCTGGCGACCCCCTCCCAGGGCAGAGTGGGGTCTGACAGGAGCAGAAACACCTGCGGTTGGCACCCTCTCCTTCACTGCAGCGTTGTGATCAGATGGTGGCTTCGGCCAGTAGAGTCACATTGAAAGGGGTCTGAAAGGCCCATGACTCGTTCCTCGGGACACCCCGGGGACAGTTTCACCCTAAGGTGGAGCCTTGCCCCTGGGCAGCCCAATTTCTCTCTTGGGACGCTTCCTCTTCTCACTTCTGTCACCTGCGGGTGCCTTTGCCTTCTCCTGAGGGGTGTTGCTCCCCGCGCCTGGCGGCTTTAACAAGCAAACGCCACCCGGCCTCCCCTGAGTTACATACAGCTCTGCTGCTCCCCCGAGGGGTCACGGCCTCCCCGGCCACGCTGAGTCGGGCGCTTCCGCGAGCTCGCAAAGAGCGTCTTTCTCCTGGTCGACAGCCGGCCATGACAGCAGAACCCGTGAGTAGATCCATGAGATGAGACCACACTGAATCAAGCAGCAGACCTGGCTCTAAGTAGTTTGCTGTTGTTCATTATTATTATTATTATTATTATTATTATTATTATTATTATTAGATGACTTAGTCGACAAGTGCTGAGCACCTTCTGTATGCCAGCCCACGTGTATGGTGCTGAGAAAACAGGGCCGACTAAGGCAGCTCCTGCCCTGTCCGCAGGGGCTCGGGGGGCTGCCTCCCCAAAGATCTCAGGACAATCTCGTGCGAAAGCCCCTTCACCAGTCCTCCTGCTATGCGCTGTGCAGGGCGTGAATAATAGACCCAGACTGTCCCATTTGTCCCATGTGTGGGTAAAATTAGACCTTGTTCTATTTCTTCCTCACCTTGTCAGGCCTTTTGGATAGCACGAAAAACAAACAAACAGAAAAACACATCCGGTTAGCAACTCAGCATTCCAAATGGAGCACAGCAGATGTGATCGAGAAATCGATTTAGGTTCGGTTTTATTTAAAATTCCTTAGAGAGCCAAAGAACTCGAGTATCTGAATTTCAATGCTAGAAGAATGAGAGCCAGGAGAAAAATCTGAGAATAACTGCCAGCCAGGAGGAACCGGGCCCCTTATCCGCCCCTTTGTTCTACAGACCTTCGCCCGGCTAATACTTACAAGCACTTACCGTCCCAGGCTCTGGTTTCGAATACTTAGGCACAGAGGAATTGAGCAGCTCGCCCCGGTCACACAGGAAGCCGAGGGGCTGAGACTGGATCAGAAACTCTGTGCCGAGCTTCTCTCGGTAGCTCTGGCCAGCGCGACCTTGTGGTTGAGGAACCAGGCTCCTGAGCCGAGGCCACATGTCCAACCGGCAACTGTAGTAGGTGGCATGCCACAGGGCTGCAGAGAAAGGAAAAGAGAAGTCTAATTATAGTATATAGTAGGTAGCCATTTGCATTTCTAATTTGTAATCTCTTCAATCGGTCGTGTTGGTTATGTATTAGGCGTCACACTAAATGGTCGTGTTGATATTAGGCATCACACTTGTTTAAGCATGCGGCTACTCTGGACAGGTGATTTCCATTTTGTGGATCAGTTAACTGAGGCTCAGAGAGGCTGGATGACTTGTCTAAGCTCACAATAAGTAGGAGAGCTGAGATCCCTGAGTCCATTTTTCCTACTGTAGTTTGAAGCAAACACATATAGTGTGCGATAAGGGTTTTTATCTTACACCCACGGGTGGTGCTCAGTCACTGCCTGCTGGGGTCAAGCCCGCGCCTGTTAGTTCCCGGTCCCAGCCCCAGGTGCCCCTCGGAATGCGTGTCGCTGTCAGCATGCATTACAGATGTGCCTTTGTGTTCATCCTGGGTCCTGACACAGGGCCAGCCCCAGGAGCACAGAGAAAGGGACCGGCCGCCCCGCGAGGGGGCAGAGCCACGTGCCACGGAAGCAAAGTGTTCATTGTGACGTGTCAGCAGGAAGAGGGACAAGTGGTCCAGTCAGAGGAAAAGGCACATTCCGGCATCCCCGGGGGGCTAAGCTGGTTATTCAGGGGGCCAGGCATCAGAAGGAGACAGAGCTGCCAGTTGTCCCAAATGTCGTCACGCCTTGCTGGGTCTGGGCGGGAGCACGGATGAAGGAGGCCGCGGCAGCCCCGCACGAGGACCAAGGACAGCGGGGGCGGAGGGGCGGACGCCGAGGGTTCGTCCCGGGCATTTCCAGGCCTGGCGAGCATCTGTGAACCTCGAGACTTATTTTCATCTTGCCCTGAACAGCTCTGTTCAAAATGTGCCCTGAGAAATAGTTGATTTGCTTTTTTTTTTTGAAAAATCTATTCACATGTAATCTTTTATAGAAAGATACCCAGCTGGGTCAGTATGTCCTTGAACTACGTAACACCCTAAGCATAATATTAATTAAAATAGCATGATGATGTCCTGGGTTCACGCCCCAGTGGAGCCACGGTCCATGGTCCACAGCCACGCCACCCTGAATAAGCCCGATGTCTGGTCTCGGAAGCTAAGCAGGGTCGGGCCTGGTTAGTACTTGGATGGGAGACCACCTAGGAAGACCAGGTGCTGTGGGCATAAATAATAATAATAAATTTTTAAAAAATAGCATGATGCAAAATTGTACAATAGGAAACCGATTTTAAATTGTAGACTAGACATAAATTTATCAGAGCGCTATTTTTAGGAGTTGTAATTAGAGATTTTTTTTTTTTAATTACCTTTATATTTTCTGAATGTCTTATATTTCATATATTTTATATATTGGTGGGCGGGGATGGGGGGAGACAAAAACCCCAACACCACAAAGAAGGAAATAGAGATGGCTGTGGAAGGAAGTAGAAAGGGTAGATACTGGAGCGAAGCTTCTGTGCAATCAAGTGGGTAAAGTCATTCGAACCCTTTTTTCTTTTCTTTTTTCTTTTTTTTGGTGAAAACTCTGCCAAGCTGCGGGGTGGTGACCAGGGTGATGAGCTTTGACAGGGTTATAGGCTGAATTGTGTCCCCTTCCCTGGGAGACGTTGAAGTCAGAACCCCCCACCCCACTCCGTGCCTGTGAATGGGGCTTTATTTAGAACAGTGTCCTTGAAGATCATCAAATTAGGATGAGGCCGTCAGGGCGGACCCTAACACAGTGTGAACGTGTCTTCATAAAGAGGGGAGATTCGGACACAGAGACAGACACGCACAGAGGAAGGTGACGTGGGGCGCAGGGAGGGTAAATGCCGGACGCTGGGGGAGAGGCCTGGAGCAGATTCTCCCTCCCGGCCTCAGAGGAGCCGATGCCGCCCGCAGCTGGACCCCTGGCCTCCGGCCTCCAGGACCGAGAGGTGGTATCCCCGTTCTTAACCCCGCAGTTGGCGGCGCTCCATTCTGGCAGCCCCCCAAAACCAATGCGCTCTGCTTTCGAAGTCTTTGTCTTCCCGTGTGGCAGTAAAGTATGAAGGAAAGCCCCACGGACTCAAAAATGCTACTGCCCGGCGTTGGGTATTTCCCTCACCCCACCTCCCCCCCCGCCTCTCAGCCTTCCTGTCCTCCCCCAGCGCCAGGGACTGAGGGACTGAGGGACCGAGAACATATACAGATGGAAGGCCTCGCTTTCCTTCATGGACCACGCCCCGGAATTTCTCTTCCTACCTCTTGAGGTCAGGGAACTCAAACGAGTGGAGTGGGGCTGGTGACACCGGGTGGGGAGGAAGGTGACAAACTGCGTGGAAACCTCGCCTAGAGACAGCAGTCAGTGACAGGCAGGCGGCTCAGCGGATGCCTCCCGATGCGTGGAGACAAAGGCCCGTCGGCGTCTTTCATCCCGTAGCCCTTGTGTTTTCGACTGGCACTTTATTTTCATCTCTTTAAGTACATGATCCAAGCCCAGAACTGCTCTGGCGCACCACCAAAGCAGCCTGCCCAGGAAGACTAGAATTAAACTGCCCTTCAGACCCGGAGGAAGGTCTCAGAGGTGACACGGGAAGGAAGCGAGGGAGTGAATCGGGTCCAGGTTTTGCCTGCATGTGACATAGTCCCCGGGTCTCAGTGGGAACCTCTCTGGCCACAGAGGGGACAGTGAACCTTTTCTGCCTCTCCTTGCTTTGCGTGCAGAAGTTTGGGAAACACGGTCCTGTCACGGAGGCCGTCCGGGCCAGCTCACATCCCCCGCTGCATTCGGATCCAGCACCCTCTCCTCCTCAGATCCCGCGGAGACGGTTTTATCTAGAACGAAGGCTTTTGTTTGGCTGGCCTTTTCCACACGAAGCTTGTTACAAAAATAGCCCTTTGTGCCAGCACCTTGTTGTTTATTTAGAGGCGAAGAAAGTTCTGGGGTTGAGATCCGATGACGTCAGTGTGGGAGTAGCTCAGTTCATCACAAAATATTGCAATTATGTGGGTGATACCCTGGAAATTAGAAGCATATTTATATCCAGATGGTTTCATCTTGTGCCGCTGATTCAGTAAAAGGAGACTAATAGGCGAGGATACTGGACTCTTAAAAGGTTGTTCAAAAGAGTGATATAACCATGGTAGAGCATGCCTTGTTTATTTTGAGCAACAGTCCATTTCTGTATTTTAAATTTATGTGTGTGTACGTATACATGTATAAATGTAAACGTTTTGCTCATCGTAGAATATACATGTGATCCTGGGTATGAGAAATGACCTTCTATTTTAACTAGGGAGCTTAACCACTCTAAATTTCAAAAAGGTTTATTAAAGAAACAGCAGATTTAGGAAGACAGGTGTGATGCTGAATCGTACGAGCAGCTGCTTGCCTCACAGCGAGGTGTCTTAGCTGTCGATGTGGCTTATAAATAAGTTAATTCTCAGCCAAGGGGCCCGTTTGGTTTAACAAGTATTAAATTTCACTCGCGACTTAAGTTACGGCTCTCCAGTTAGGTTCTAAGTTTGACTTTGGTGTCTTGTAACTTCATAAGACAACTCTGTGTGGTCTTCAAAGGGAGTGGGCATGGCCAAGGAGGTAAGCACGAAAAATCGTTAGCATCTAAGAAGAAAACCTTAGAGCTTCTCATGTCGGTTTCTTTTATCATACAGATGGATAAAAGAAATTTTTATATAATATAAATTATATTGAACAAATTTTTATGCGTGTAAAATTCGCATGCGGTAAGGGCGCGTATTTCATTTTTTTATTTAAACGGTCGAAAACATCCGAAGACCACTGCCTTAGCCTAGGGTTCAGGCGTTAGGATACTGCCGATGGAATTTAAACAGCACGGTTTAAAGCAAGGGGGACCTAGATTTCACAGAACCAGGCTCCAAAGCAGAGGGAACGTTAACGGCAAAAAGCATTTCCATCTTTCCCTCCGTTTCAGTTTATCTTGGGTCTAGAGGGAGCTCCTAGGAGGCATTTCTGCTCTGGTCCCATCCCAGGTCTCCAGCGGGATTAAAAGTATTCCCCCCCTCCGCATTGCATTTTGGAGAAAAATGTCCTGGAAATGCTTTGGTGTTTTATCTCAAGTTCTGTAGCTCCACCCCTGGAGAGCCCCGAGCGGAGGGGTGTTCTGCAGCCCCCCACAGCTCCCGTGCCCATTCTGAGTAGGGCTGATAGGGGTGTCCTGCATCTGGAGCCTGGAGGCCTGCCTGCCCGGGGCTGGCCCAAGCCCCCCGGCTGCCTGGGGCTTTGGTTTTTCAATTGGAGAACAAGGGAAATAGATTTTAATGTGCTATAAAAGCATGAGGGATTCTTGCTGTTCTGCACTGTGTCAGGCAAGCGCGGGACAGGTGGTGGGGAGCATGTTGGACAGGGAGCTCTGGTAACGTGGTGCGGGTGAGGGGGACGTGATGGAGGGACCCGGGAGGTGACACCCGGGGGGACGGGGCGGGTGGAAGGATGGGCCAGAGAGACACCCTTGTGGTGTCGGGACTTGAAGGGCATCCCTATCTTTCTCCAGATGCCCAGCTCCTTCCTTCTGAGGTCATGAGACACACCTAGTGGGTGAGGAACTCTCCCTGTCTGCTTAGTGGGTGAGGAACTAGGTGCGTCTCGTGACCTCAGAAGGAAGGAGCTGGGCATCTGGAGAAAGAGCACAAAAACATGAGCATGGACCCCAGGTGATGGCAGCTGTCCCCGGACCACAGAGAAGCTCAGTGACCGCTGAGTCCCTCCTGGGGAGGCCAACTGACGACTCAGGGGAGTGTTTGCCAAGTGGCCTCCGAATGACCGATCTGGGCTGGAGCTGTCCCCGTGACTCTGAGAATTCCTCTTCGCCTTGAGAATCTGTCAGGGAAGGTCTCCGGGTAGGTAGGACGGCGGGGTGCCTGCCGCCCTGGGTGCTGAGGACAGCGTGCTGGAGGGCTTCACGATGAGGTAACGAACCCTCAGCATATAACAGAAGAATGTGGAGGCTTATTTCAGGAAAAGAGTGTAGTCTAGATAAAGAGTCGGTAGTGTTACAAGGCGTGCTCACAAGCGGAAGGAGAGGCCGGGGTGGCACTGGTTATACAGGCAGAGGGAGGAACATGGCAGATGACATTTAAGACAACAGAAGT
Source organism: Pteropus medius (assembly GCF_902729225.1). NCBI lineage: Eukaryota > Metazoa > Chordata > Mammalia > Chiroptera > Pteropodidae > Pteropus > Pteropus medius. The sequence continues at coordinate 2,092,107 of NW_024340700.1, read as the reverse complement.
CAAAACTTTGGGCAAGAAAAATAACGTTTCGACCTGGCCAGTAGGTTGGGAAACGCGAGTTAGGAACGGGGCCTCCTTGGTGGCCACTTGGCCTGATGATGCTTTTAGGACAAGGGGACAGACCCATCTGGCAGAGGGTGACAGGCGGGGCAGGGGAGAGGGCTCACAGCGTTGGCAAGACTCTCCCCGTCCGCCTCCTCCTCCTGCGTGGCTCCTGTTTGCGCCAGGGCAACTGGGGGGGGGGGGGGTGACCCCCTTCCCAGTGTGCCTCAGACTGACGGGCTTCCCCAGGTGTGGGACCCCAGTTCTAAAATCGGGACAGCCCCAGGCAAACCGTCACGGCGGTCTCCGTAACCGAGGTCCAAGTGCAGATGACCAGGCCCAGCCCATCTCCAGAATGAGGAAAACGAGCCAGCGTTTTCTCTTCTGCTCGTTGTGGCGGATCTTAAGCCGAGGCCGCACGGAGCTCATCCCTTCTCATTTCAACAGGCGCGTCTTTTGACAGACACGCTAATGTGACGTTTCAGTTTGAAGGTCCTCTGAGCAAACACCACAGCGAAACATCCTGCGTTTTGTAAGTGTGGCCTTCGCGAGCGTCGCTTCTGCTGCTAGTTCCTTCTGAGTGGAAAGAAGGGAGCTGTATAAATTCAACGACATTTTTTAAGTGAGGATTTGTTTAGCGGGCGAACATGCCTGGCTGGCATTGCATTGCGAGGTCGTTTCCATGCGACACGCATGATTGTTTAGGCCACAGCCTGACCGGATGTGGGAATTACTGGCAGAGAGGTAAATATGGAAAACTCTATTTCCTGTCATTTGCCTCAAACTAATGTGTGTGTGATGCTTATGGTTATTTTCTTGGAATTAAAAGAGGGACCATCACACTCAAGGGATGAAGTGATGCCCTCCACAGACACTTGGTGGGTGCCAGGGTGACCACTTTCCTATAACACCTATGTCCCGTGACGGTGTGGCCTGCATCGCTGATAAAGCCCACGCTTGCTTTTCCCGTCAGACCCCGGAGAGCTGTGTCACTCCCTCCCTGTGCGTCCCTGGCAATGTGAACTCCCCCGGGAGAGTGATGTTGGATCAGGGGCCAGCGTCTTGCAGCCAGCAGCCAGCACTGTCCCGACACAGAGCAAGCACCCTCTCTGTAACGGCCGAATGAATGAATGAGGCCGCCACTCGGAGCCGGGCGTGAGCCCTCGTACCCCACGGACTATCCAGCTGGCCCCTGAAGATAATTTGATGTAACCTGAAGGGTGTGGGTGATCGAGCGGCCCAGACGGACTCAGGGCATTTTGCTGTTTCCAAGTCATATTTATTTAATGAGCCCAAACCTGTTTATTGAATCTAATTTCAGCTCTGAAACCAAGAGTCACACGTAGAAGGGAAACGTAAGACTGTAACGCATTCTTCAGTAACACAGAAGAGACCTAAGTATGGTAGGACTTTCGAGGGGCAGAAGTTATTACAGGTGAGACTAGCCAGGGGGCTATGGCGTCAGCCAGAGCTCAGGCAGCGGGACATCCTGAGTGAGGGGAGAGAGAGGGGGCAAGTTTGCCAGGTCTCTCGGCTGCAGCCCGGCCAGCTTAAGCACAAATCGGGACTTTATTAGCTTAACACCCAGCCACGGGGAGGGTGGCGAGGGCCAGCATCCACTGGCACAGGGAGCTGGGATGCTGGCAGACACTGCTGTTGTCACTGTGCTTCCCTGTGCTGATGACCCTGAGTCTGTGCTATAGCACGTGGGCTTTTCTCACCAAGGGTGGCTGCCAGCAGCTTCGAATCGCGCTCCCCATCACTTCCGCCTCCAGGAGGGAAAGGGGGTCTCCCCGCCCTGGCTCCAGCCCCTGGCACAATCCGCGTCGTGAGCTTGTGTCTATAGCCAGTAGTGCCACCAGACCCAGCAGCCAAAATATCAGCAATTTTCCAAGTCAGTTATTAAACACAGCCGTGATAAACTTAAGTATGTTATATTATAAAACAAAGTTACTAAAGACTCAACACTTGCTACTTGCTAGTTAGTTTACTGCATTTTACTGTTATCTCCGCCCCAGAGGTTACTTGGGTGGACCTGTGGGTGCCATGGGAATGCTGCGTAACTCTGTATTCAGTAGTTGCAATTACACCTTGGCATTGACGGCGGAATCCGCAGGGCCGTGAAAGTGGCAGAGCTGTCAATCAGGGCTTCTTCCCTCCCCCTGGAGAGCTGATTGTGAAACATTGTCCAGCTCACCACTAGCTGCATTGTCACTCTGAACAGGAAGAGTATCCTGTGGTCACCTTGTCCCAGTCACATGCACACCCTGAGTGTGTGGGCCCAGCTGGTCAGACGAAGACACAGCGTCACAGAGGGCGTCCAGCCGCTGGCGAGCGGACAGTCCCCCGGCCTTTGCAGGAGTCAGACAGCACAGGCTCTGGGACAGAGGAGCTGGGGGGAGAAGGGGGACCCAGACACCTCAGAGGCCCGTTCTTGACCCCAGCTGCAGTCTGATGGGAGAGGGGCCTGTGCCGGTGACAACGGGGAGCACGGGTCCCGGGGGGCGGACAGGCCCACGTGCCCTGACCGAGGGCCGTGCCAGGTGGACCGGCGCAGGCGGGCGGGGCGGGGGAGGCTTCCGGCTGGACTCGTCCTCTCCCGGGGCCGCGAGCCGCTCACTGCCACCGGGATCATTAGGGCGCTCACGAAGATGCGATTATTCACGTACCATTTGTACCCCAGCCACCCACTTCTTTAAGCCGAAAAGGAACAGGTTATAGTCCCGGATCTCCAGCTAGAGGCAGGATTGGCGAGAGAATGTCAGGGTGCAGCCAGGCGCCTTCATGCGCGTGCGCAGGCGCGTGGCTGGGCCTCGGGGGAGATGCCTGCCACGGCCTCTGTCCCGGACTTGGATGGGTTTGGAGCGTCGCAATCAGCCTTCTCCACTAACCCCCGAGCCTCCTCCACCGGCACCCCATACATCTGCGGCAAGCGCACTCAGCGGATGCCCTTCAGCTCGACTCAGGACACATTTACTGAGCAGCTACTGTTATCACGTCCCGGCACGGTGCTCTCATGGCTGGGCACCCACAGGTGACTGGAACCCCGCTTCCAACCGCAGGTACTAGGGCCCCGCGTCGCCCTTCAGCTGCCTGTCCCACCCGTGGCTCCCCAGGGGATGGCCGCGTTCTCCTAGGGCGCGCCCCGCATTTCGCGTCTCCCCCGCACAGCCCGCTCTCCTCCCAGGCATGTCTCCTTGTCGGTCTGTGCATCTTTCACGGCTCACGTGCTGAGTCGGGCCAGAGCCACAAGGAGCCTAAAGGAAGGGTATGGGGGTACGGGGAAGCCTGGGCGATGAGCAAGCACAGCGTGAGAACAGGGCCGGCGGGTGGGAGGAGACGCAGGTGGAGAGCGCGGAGGAAGTTAGGGCCGGGGCGGGATCCTGGAGGAAATTACTTTAAAAGACAGAGTCGGACCGGACCAGACGCTGCTGCGGGAGCCCTTCTGGCACTTTCGCACGCGGAGCAAAGGGAGCGAGTTGGGGGGACTGCTGGAAAGCCAGGTCACCGCACCGCTGAGAATTCTGGATGAGCATTCTAGAAGGCCCCGTGGAGTCGTCTGCCTCCTGGTGCAGGCGGGTGGGTGCGTGTTGCAGAGTTTGCCTGGGGACAGCAGGCCTGGCTGTGGTCTCCTCTCAGCTGTCCTCCCAGAGCCTGCCGGCACCGCCTCCTCGCCGGGGTCATTCCCACCCGAGCGCCCGGCCCCCCGACCTCCCGACCCCAGCACGGGCCCAGAGCTCCTTTTGCGACACAGGCGTCACTGATTTATATTTGGGTCTAACCGAGTGGCAACCTCCTTTTCAGACTACGAAGGCGCCTCGTCACATCGAGAGGGACACGCGCTCTTGGCAGCCTCGTGAATTTGATGTTAGTTGAATGTCATTTTTGGTGTGTTTTCTCTAACCCCATCAGCAAGACACAGAGCAAGAGAGAGGCATGCATGTCTGAACCGGACAGCTTCCTGGCTCTGTGGGCAGAGAGAGGCCGGCAGCCCTTCACGGGAGGATGCATGCAAAAACATGCCACCTGTGCACGGAGTGACCGGTGCTCGTCTGTTCCATCTGATTTGATGCGTGTGTTGAGTAGCGATGCTGTAGCACTAATACAGGAATGAGCACATCTACCTGAAAAGGAAAAGCTGCGGTGGATCAGTGCCTGTACATTGGGCTATTAGAATCGGAGGCAGCAGCAGGAACCTGGGGAACTGTGGGGTTTTGTTTCTTCTTTGAGGCGAGAAGGTCACTCTATCTGGTGGTTCGAATGAGCAGACTCAGCCCTGGCAAGCATCTCCGTGCTTCACGTGTGTGCTCGACCCCCAGACATAAAGACTAGGATCTTTGAGGACCAGAAGGAAGTGACTGTGGGTTTAAAATTTGTTTTGCCCTTTCCGTGTGTGAGAGAGACAGACCCCAGAGGGGCAGCCTCTCTGAAGAACCAAGCTGACCGCATGCAGTCCCCAGGGGCGGCTCAGGCTGAGCCGCTGCCACCGCGTGTGGATGTAAACTCTGCACCTTCTGGTGTGTGCGAAGAGGCGGAGAAAGAAGGAAGGAGTCCTGACCTCCAGGAGCTCGAGGTCGGCACGGATGTGTCCATTGGGTTGTGCAAACGTCTCAACGTACAGACATGTGGAACCCCAGGTCTGTGATGACATTTGCAAACTGAGCGACAGATTAGAAATGCAATGCTCTGGAGATCATAGGAGTAAGATCATACATTAAATAGGATCATTAATGTATGATGCCAAATTATGAAGATTCATTTAATATTATGAAAATTGTACTCGGGGCTGTAGAAATGAGAAATCCTTTGGGGATTTAAATCACTATTTGAAATATTATATAAAGGGCATAGTCATAGCCTCGCCAAAGGAATGACGGTTAGTTAGTATCAAGCTGGATGTGAACTGATTTTTCAAAACTGCAGTCAGCAGACCTGGTTGCCTTTAACTCACTCTATCTAAGGAGAGCTAACAGAACAGGTTGGCCAGCCCACAAAGGCAGAGTTTTGAAAAACTCCGACTTGAAATATGATACTTTCCCGGGAGAATTCTGGTGGCCGGTTGCAGGCACTCAGCATGTCACTACTGGCCTGAGAGTTAAATAAGTCTCGGGCAGTTCCTCTGAGGCACGGTGAGTCAGAAACGAGGCTGGTGGCCTTCTGCCACGGCCTATACATAGAGCAGACCAAAGCTGTCCCACTCATCAGACATGCGGGTGACTTGCGGGGCCCCCGCTGGCCGGGCCGGGGGTGGCTTCCGCCTCCTCAGGCCTGCTCAGAAGCCCGAGGCTGTCACCCCGGAGCTCCCTCCATTCTTGCCTATGCTGGTGCCTAGGCTTCTGCCTGTCACCTTGGGATCTGAACACGCCACTCCCCCCGTCCTGCTGTGCACCAACACGTCCTGTCTGGTCTCCGACGCTTCATGTGTATCTCCGCCTCCATCGGCTCCATTCATTCACTCAACGAACAGAGGCTTGGCCTCTGACCTTCCATGGGGCCTCGCCACCCAAGTGGCCTCCAAAGCCAGCGCTAGTGCCCAGGCTCGGCCCTGTCCTGTCTGCTCCGGCAGCTCTGGGTCTCCCCTGGCCTGTGCTCCCTGACTCCCCGTGATCCGTTCCACTGGTCCAAGCTCCTTGCTGGCTCTAAGACTGGATGCTGACTGTCAAGATGAGGGACAAAGGAAACAAAAAGTCCCTCATCTTTGCCTTTGTTGGAATTGTTAACATATTTTATAGTTAAACTTGCGAAAACTTTTCCTAGTGTCTTGGCGACCCTTTCCTCATAAGTGTGTGGTGATCAAACCCGTTTGTCCAGCCCATGGAACGTAAGCATCACAGGCTATTACAGAAATGGCGTGAGCTCGTGGATTACTCCCTGTGCAGTGGAGGAGGGGGTAGTCCTCCCCTCCTGGAGCCTTTCTGCTCAGCTGTTCTCCAGAGTGAGGGCACTCAGGAGGAATGCATCTCATTCTAGCCCCTCCTGACCTCTTATCACCGGGCTTCAAGCTGATTTATGGGCAACCCGACTTTTCCATTTGGTTTGCATTTCTGTTTCCTTGACGATGCCAGCTTTCCTTGTTGGATGAATGCATTTCTCCCAGTAATCCACGGCCCGAGGTCACGGTGATTTTCTCCCACTTTGCTCATGTTCCCAGTGGTGGTTCTGATTACACTGTTCCATCTGATTATTCTTTGCTGATGGGCAGCTACGCATTTCATCTCGGCTTCTGTTTGAATTGTTATAAATTATGAATCGGTAGAATTCAAATTAATTTTTTGTGCCTCATGTAAATACTTTGGGAAAGAATTCTTTATTTAATCAGCACCAAATAGATTCCTTTTGAGTGTGTGTAATTATTTTCCATTTCTTCTAATTTTCTTTTCTAGCCATGACTCTTGAAAATCTAAGTGATGAACGATAGTTATTTTTTCAACCAAGTTGCTCATCACAGACAGGCGTTATTGTTGTTTTAAGTGAATTCAGATTTGACCTATGGAAATAGAAGTCGTTGTATGTCTTACTGGGGGCAAAAAAAGCCCTGCAGATCTGCAGATGGTACTGTCTGGGTGTGTGTGTGTGTGGTTGAGCTGTTAAAACAAAGGAGTTCAAGTTAAGAAAGAACAGGAAGCAAAACCACAGAGGTGATCAACATACAGGAACACATTGGAACGTCTTGAAAGGTTTGTCCGAATATTGAGCAGGTTACTTTTTAGTAATATGGTGTTTTCGTTTGTTTGGTAGCTAACGTTCATATAAAAGATAAAGGCCGAAATGTAAAATATATACTCGGGTTTTGGAAAACCTGTTTTTAAACCAAGTCTGACGGTTTCTGAGTAGAACCGGAATGCAGCCTACCCTCGATTCGAACGAGATCGTGCACGGGAGTGATCCCCGATCCCTGTTCCCCGCTGCACAAATACGGAAGACAGAAACCCTCAAGGCATCGGCGGTGGACTCTCGATCCAGATCTCTAAATCTGTGGCTCCTGGTCAAGCTCGCAGACTGGGGTTCCCGCTCCTGCCTGGGCGTCCAACCTGGGGCTCGGAATTCATCGCTGCCCCCTCTGCTGCTCCCTGAGGGCTCCCCTTGCTCTGCCCGTGGTCACCGCCTTTGCTGTCAGCGACGTTCCATCTCCCTTGACCCGCATTCAGCTGCCACTCTGTCCCCACCCCCGTGGACTGTTCTACCCTTCTGTTTTTTTACCAGAGGAATTTCACTTTCAAGTACACTAATTGACGTAATGTTTTATGCTGGTTGTTTGTCGTCATGTCTCTCCAGCCCCCACTCGGCATGCCCCCCACCTTACCTATTTCAGGAACCTCTGTCTAGACTTCAGACACGTGTCTCAGCTGCACAGAGCATGCTTTGTACCTAGCAGGACTTGGAAATATATTTGTCAAAAGAATGAATTCAGTGCACGATACTTGTTTTATCTTCCCATTGCCTGTGTTTACCCAGATCTATAGCATCTTCGTGGCATGGCCCAGTGCCCTGGCGTCTGCCCACATGACCCGCCCCGTGTTAGGCACAGATGGCACAGACCAGCACACTGGGAGCAAGAGAGGCCCCCACCTCGTCAGCGACTGATGCCATGGCCACTTTTAAGAGTCAAAAGGCATTCTAGCAATTTTGCCTCCAGAGGATTTCTAGAATCACTACTAGATTGCCCAGTTTTCTTTGCAAACGGGAGACCAACTCAGCCTACGAATATTTTGTGGAAACACAAGTCTCTTAAATTCACATCTGCATTGGGAATAGTGACTAGATAACAGCTTTGTATTTTCTAGGAACCCAGGAATTCCTTGGAATATTCCCCCGTGGGACTAGAAGGTCCACCTTCCAGCCCCTTCTCTCTCTCTTCCTCGGACTGGCTAATTTCTCTTGTTCTGTCTTTGAGTCATTTATTCTTCCCTTGTCCTCTCTATCCGCCCAGCGCATCCACTGAGTTTCTTACTTTGGTTATTGCTTTTTCCATTTTAAAATTTCCGTTCGACTTGCCTTCGTCTCTGCTGCTTCCCCGCCGAGGCTTTCCGCTTTTCCCGTCCTTGGAGGGTGTTTGTTCGCCGTCGCTCGTTGAAGCATTTCGATGGTGGCCACTTTAACATTCATGTTAGATAATTGCAACATCTGTGACCTCTCGGTGTGGGCACGTGTCACTGGTCTTTTCTCATCAAAGTCGAGACTCTCCTGGTTCTTAGTACGCACAGTGATTTTCACTTACGCCTGGACGTTGTGGGCATTGCGTCCTGAGACTGACTGCTATGCAAATCTGTTTCAGCAGATTTCCAGGGACGCTGAACGCGCAGGAAGACAGGGTGGACGTTCAGGTTCCCCGGTGTACCTCTGCTGACACCCTGGAGGGAGGGAGGGAAGGTGCCTGGTTCTGTGGGGCAAAGTTGGGCGTCCAGACTCACCGCTCTGGCTGCGGGGGAAGGGGGCCTGGTCACGTCCGGTCGGGTGAGCTCATTACCGCTGGAAGATGGTGAAAGTTCCCGCTCCCAATCGGCCTTCTTGGACACTGCCCAGCCGGCGGGAGAGTTGGAGGTAGAGGCCTCATTACAACCTGAAAGTGGTTCCCCACCTCTGGCGGTCACTGATGATCGGGCGGGGCCACATTTTCTTCCATGGGGTAGGGCGGTTAGTGTCTGAAGGTTTCGTGTCTTGTAGAACTACCCTTTCCCTGGTCCTTGACCCGGAGAGGGTAAGCTTTTCTCCACCCACCGGCATCCTCAGGTTGCCAGCACCTACACCCCTCGTCGGGGGTGTAGGAGAGAATATGCATGAGCACCAGGGACCCCGCCACCTGTCTCTCCGGATCCCGGGGTGGCCCTGCCGCCTTCTCTCCCCCTTTCAGAATCTTATGTTCCCTCTGTATATATTGTCCTGTAGTTAACAGGAACAAGTTGGTGCCGCCAATGTCTTCCGGCCTCCTGTAACCGTCAGCAGTCGAAGACTGTTTGAAGGCCTCGCTGGACGAGGGAGGGCCGGGGAGGGATGAACTCGCCGGCATCGCAGCATTGTCGCGTTATTTTAATTCCTTGAAGTTTTGCTTTTTCCTGTATTTCAGAACCCATTTATCTTCACTTGTTTTATTTTGTCTCTGCCAATAGACATTTCAGGCTACCTTTCCTCGCCCCACCCTCCATAGCACCTGAAAATGCTATTGCTTCTGGCTTTAAAATCAGGTGTTTTTCTAGCTCATCTTCCTTCCACACCTGTTGGAGACATCTCGAGTAGAAATAAGCCGAATGCATTTTGATTGCCCGAAGCGATGAGCTGTGCTTCCGCGCCTCTGCCCTCCCTGGTCCTCGGCAGGACAGTGATGCTCTTTCCTGCGTTTGACCTTAAGGCGTCCCTCGCGGTGGTTGCCGATGGCGCCTGAGTTACTGCCAAAGTTAGCGCAGGAAGCAGGTGAAAGGTGACGCCCCTCCTGCCCCTCAGTTGGTCCTGGACATTCGGCTCCGCGGCCTGAGGTCCTGCGGCCTGGCCGGAAGGGCAGCTTGGAGGGAGACAGGAGCCAGTGGGACGTGCACATCGCTGCGTGCGGTGCGGCCGCCTGGAGGGGCCGGCGCGCCAGGGACCCTGGACAAGTCACCACTGTGTGGAGTGTCCACGAGTAGAGCCTCGAACTGGCTTGTCCAGCCGTGCGGTGGGACCGAGGCCCGCCTGCCGTGTCTCCCCGGCGCTTTTTAATCAATGACGTCACACAAGTGTGTTGTTAAACTCCGCAATCTTTCAAATGTGGGGCACGATTCTTTTTTCTTTCTTTTCCTGAGTTTTTGAAACTGCAGCAGAAATTATTCCTATATGAGGTAATGAATAGGGAGACAAGACAGGAATGAAAAATCGTCAAAGCCTAAGGTCACTGCAAATGTGTGTTTAATTCCGGAAATAAAATCCTGCCTGTTATCAGCCATGTCAGAGTGTACATCTGCTCTGCTTGACACCATAGTACATAAAAGTATTTTGAATTCAAGGGAATGGTTTCTTAACAGCTGCTGATGACAAACAACTATAGCTTTGATTGGCATTTTGCTTGCTTTTTTAGATTTAATTAGCATCCTAAAATTTGGGAAAGTTAAACTTAATCATGAGATAATGAGATCATGAGAACTGGGTGCTGTTTCTAGATAATTGTCTTTGCAGGTAAATATAGAAGGAAAGAGAGGTTTTTGGTGGGGGGATTCAGAAGTGACCAAAGTACTTGCAAGGCTGGAGCCAGCTATAAAATTGAATATTAAATATTCATATCACTTCATTAATCAAAATATGAATATTAAATTGTAGGCATTCGTTGTTATTAAACCCATAAAAATGGCAAGTAGAAATGCTGGACGGACTGAAGGACATTTTGAGAATGCAAAGTTTGAAACTTTTACCCAGACCAACTTAGAGTCCATTTTCTCAAATTTCAGAAGTGTTTAACATATATTCTACATTTATGTAAAAAGATGAACAAAATGTTAATAAACACACCAGTCCCTTTTGTATACATTAATTAAGATGAAGATGAAATGCATTCACATCCTCCGAATGCAACTGAGAAAAATTTTAATAAAACACGTCTTCCAGCCCATGTATTTAGAATGGAGAAGGTAAAATCATCTCAAGAGTGTGAACTCGTTTTCCAAACATTTAGCAACTGGAATCAAAGTTAAACATAAGTATCTCTTGGCTTTGAGGTCACACCCACCTGTGCGATCATTATTACTGTTTATTTATGTTAACAGTATGCAAGTCTTTGCATAGCAGCAGAAAGAGTTCCTGATTAAATGCTTTCAGGGCAAATTTAAGTCAAAAGAAGGGCGGGAAGAAAATTCAACAACCCGATGAGGAGCAGGGAGATGTGTGTCTGAGCTGGACAGGTAGATAAAGGTAACTTCGCTACAGGACTTCAAACCAGAGAGCCTTGTGAATTCCAGACAAAGGGAACTGTGCCAGCAAAATTCCACAAACTCTCATTCATTTGTTATTTATTTAACAGATATTTATTGAACGTATATGACATGCCGGGCACTTTGCTTGGTGCCAGCTTTATCAAAAGGAGTTAAGATACAGCCCTATGCCCTAGAAGAGTTTACAGTCTAACAATCTAATGGAAGAGAAAGAGAGAGAGAGGGGGAACATAAATAGACAATTAGAACACAATATGTGTTCCAGTTACTAAATACTATGTAACAAATTACCCCAAAACTCAGTGGCTTAAAACAACCATCCATTATGCTTATGGATTTTCCGGGTCACGAATCTGAACAGGGCCCAGTGGGGAGGGCTAGACTCTGCTCCAGGATGTCTGGTTCTCAGTGGAAAGTCTCCAGAGCTGGAGGCTGGAGTCAACGGTAGGCGTCTTTACTCACACGTCTGGCAGTTTATGTTGGCTGCTGGCTGGGACCTCAGCTGGGGCTGTCAGCTGGAGCACCCTATCCATGTAGCCTGGGCTTGCTTGTGGCATGGCAGCCTCAGGTGGGAGGATTTCTTAGCAGGTTGTGCGGGGCTTCAAAAGCGCCCCCAGAATCAGAGGGAGGGAAATTTGATTCTGCCTCCCGACGGGGGAACAACCATGTTCTATAAGAGCTCGGGGGGTGGGGGTATTGTTACGGCCAAGCTTGGAAAGTACAATCTACTGCAGGGTAGTCATTTTAAACATGTCTTTGGCAATCATCCCTGCAAAAAATAGACCCTACCTCCACCCGCTCAAAAGCGGGCAGGACTTAGTGATTCTCTTCCAGTAAACCGAGCGGTGGAGATGATGCTACGTGCCTTCTGAGACGAGGCCGTAGGATGTGCAGCTTCTGCTGCTCCCTCCCCCACGTCCCCCTCGCCTCTCTCATCCCGGGAAAAGCCGGTCCACATCATGAGGACATTCAGATTGCCTGAGAGAGGCCCGTGAGAAGAGGACCTGGGGTCTGCAGCTGACAGCTGGCACTTACTAGCCAGCCCGTGAGTGGCCACCATGGAGGAAGAGCCTCCAGCCCTAGCTGACACCTTGACTCCAACCTCCCAAGAGACCCCAAGCCAGAACCTCTCAGTCACATCACTCCTGAATTCCCATCTCCAGCAACTGTCAGAGATTATAAATGTTTCTTGTTGTTCTGAGCCATTAAGTTTTGGGGTATACTTGTCACAAAGCAATAGATAATCAATGCACCTACTGGTTATCTATTAGGTATAGTATATAGGAGTGTGTATTGGGTGTATATAGGAGAGCCACCTGTCCAGGCTTGCTAGGCCAAGAGGGCTTCCTGGAGGAGCAAACACATGTGATGAGTCTTCAAAGGCTCAGACTGGGGACGGCAGGCTAAGGCAAGTGAACCTATATAGGTCACGTAAGGACAGAGGACATAGGGGAAGAATTATGGGTGAATAGTGACCAAGTCTATCTGATTACCTGTCGGATGGGGCCTTCCTGTTGGACCGTTTGGAGCCGATGTATTTAAAGAGCTGAGAACAGCACGTGGCCCAGGCTGGTGGCATTTAATTCACCTGCCCTCTCCCCCAGGTCTGCCTGGCCTCGCATCACCCCAGATGTGTTAAAATGCATTAAAAATGCAGATCCAGACCCCTGCCAGCACCCAGACCTGAGAATCCCCATTGTAACACCATCTCTAGGTGGCGGCGAGGCCCCCTGAAGTTTGAGAAGCCCTGCTACAGAGGACAGAGGCTGGGTACCTGTCATCTCGTTCCTGGCACCTCATGGGTAGAGCAGGGAAATTCAGATGACAGCCTGGGAAACCAGAGTGACTAAGAAAGGAAACAGAAAACCATCTTTCCTGGTTGTTACAAACGACTTTCTTACTTCTATGTTCTATTTTTAACCCGAAGTGCTCTTCGAATAAAAATAAGACTGAAAAAAAAAAAAGTAAATTGGTTCCTGTAATTTCCTTTTCTTTCGGTACTTTGACGTCTCCCTTGAGGCTGTGGCGCTTGTTAATCTAGTCCCAGGGAAAATTAGGCATTTTTCACGGGTGGCTTCTTCACCTTCGCCTCATCTGATTAGGTGCAGGTTTTGGTCTCTCTTGAAAAACCTCCAGTCCCCGTGTCCCTTCCAGCTCATTTTCTTCAGGAAGGGCCAGGAAGGTCCGCGTTGCAGAGGAAGCTGCGCTGATCAATGGGACAAGTTTTCCCTTGTAAAATCGCTCGATTTATCGTGACTTCGCCAGCTCAGCTCCGATCGTGGCGGCTGGACAGGGAGCACGTAGCTGCCTCTGCAGGACACAGCAGTCCTGCATCTGCTCGTGGCAGGAGTCATCTGGTGGCCTGGATCTTGCCCTTACCAGGCCCCTGGGCTGGACAAGGTTGTTTCAGTGAGAGCAGTAACCTGAACTGTGACAGGGACCAATATTCTGAAATGAGGTGGTAGGAGATCTCTCAGTTTGTGACTTTGGATAGACCGGGAAGCATGGCCAATACGAACACTTTCTCAGAGACTAGAGCCGGGTGGTGGCAGCATCGCAAATGACTCGGGAACAGATGGATCCTCCTTTTGAATTCAAACATGTCACTTGTTTGTCCCTGATTCTTTTACGAAGGGAGAAGGAAGGACCGCTGGTATAGGCATGTAGTCGGCATGATAAACGTGATTGCTGGAGCGGACAAGAGGCACAGGTAATTCTGAGCGATGGAAAAATCAGGTTTTGCTGCCCTGTGGCGTGTGCTGACAGGCACACGCTTTCTTCGTCTCCTTGTCCGGTCGATGGGACACTGGGCGGAGACAGAAGGAGAGGGAGAGAGGGCAGGCCCTCCCGGATACTTAGGATTTTACTAAAGTTATTTAGGGACGAAATGGCCTATTGCTGATGATCAACTTCTCGATCGGACAGCCCGGTCCATTATTGACTGGTCTGTAAATGCCTTGCTATAGCGCTTGGCACATAGAGCTTCATTAACAATATTAATAACACTCATGGAAGCCCCTCTGTGTGAGTGGTAAATGTGCGAATGTTAATGCTCATATTCACATCATTCTCCTGTGGGTTCTCATAGCCGGGATGCACAAGCTCACATTTCACCTCGCTGGGCTCGGGGTAAAGGGCTAGGACAGAACTTCTCAGGTTTTTCCTTTTTCCTTCTGCCCTTATTTCTCCCTTCCCGCTGTGCCCAGATTCATTCTGATTCAGAGCTGGCTTCCCTAGAAACGCTCTTCAGAACCTTTTCCTTTGTCTTTGTCTCTACTCCATGTCACTCCGGTAGTGTTCAAAGGAGTTCGTGGCTCTCAGAGATTTTAAGGGACAAGCTGGTGTTCTCGGAGGTCGAGAGGCATGTGTTCTTTACACAAGAATCCGCATAGCCCCAGGCGACTCCTCCAGGGGTGGTGATGAATGTGCATCATCTTCTTGCCCTTGGTCAGTCACGGTCTTCAAACCGGGCCCAGTGTGGCCAGCCGTATCAGCCAGGTTCTCCAAAGAACGCTTTACGTATATATATTTATCTCCGCATCTGCAAAGAACCTTCACAGCAACCCCTAGATTAAATAACTGAGTGCTGTAGTGGTGGCCAAGTTAACGCATAAAACTAACCATCATGCCGGCCATGGCCGAAGCCAGGCCAATGTGCCCACTTGTGGTTTGAATTCTTACCTTTGACCTCATTAGCCCTGTGTTTTGAACAGTGAATGGTATGAGGGGTGAGCAGGGCCCATGGAAAAAATGGCAAAGAAATGCCTGCTGGAAGGGTTTGCAGTCCTATAGAGAAGTTTCTGTGTTTCTGTAAGTCTGATGCATGATGTTGTAATGTGTTATTTATGCAGGAGAGACTAAGAGGCTAATTAATGGTTTTTGTAATTTTTCCATAATTACCAAACTCGAATCTTTTAAAACCCTGCATTGTGAGGCACGTCATATCCAGATGTTTCACATTAGGACAGTGCAAAACGTTTAGAATGTAGATTATCTGTCCCGAAGGCTCCCTGCACCATGGATTTTAAAAACAAATCTTCAGAGAATGAATCAATATCACCAGTAACTCTGGAATATGTTGGCTTGAGGATTTTCTAGAGCTTAAAATAGAGAATCTTGAATAATATAAGCAAGGCATTTTTCCCTTGAGAAGCATCATCATCTTGTATTCTTTGAAAACATACAAAGTTCCAGGTCAGTTCTGCCGTTAACATTTACACACTCTGACAAAGTAAAGGGGAAAAAAGCAATAATGCATAAGCCGTTCCAGGCGTTACCCCAGGACCTTTATACGCGTTAGTTTCTTTAAATCTGAGAACCGCTACAGATGAGGAACCAAGGCAGAGCGAGGTCAAATAACTGGTCCAGAGCCTCACAGCTGGGAAGCGATGGAGGCAGGACTGAACCCGGACTGGCAGGCGTGGACCCGAATCTGCCCGGACGCTGTGTGCAGACCGGGTTTGTCTGTTCTCATTGCCGACGGCTGTGAAGCTGGTTTCTCGGCCGCCACGCTATTGACATTTGGGGCTGGGTAGGTCTTTGTCATGGGGGTGTTCTGTGCATCATCAGATGATTAGTCACACCCCTGGCCCCCACCTGTGATGCTAATAGCATCTGACCCCCCCCTCCCTAAGTTCTGACAACCAAAACAGTCTCCAGATATGGCCAAATGTCCCGGGGAAGGGCACAAAGTCACCCAGCCGAGACACCGCCACAGAGAGAAGAATCATTTAAAGATGACACTTAGTAAACACGGTGACTTACTCGGTTTTTATTATATTTTGGAAGGAATATATAAATCATTCTATTCATCCGCTTTTAAAATTAAGAATAAGTAACATAAAACGCTTCTCTAAGCGTGTCGGTAAGTTCAATAGAAATGTATTCTAGTTCCTTATTATAGAATGGTTACAGGAAAGATAGAAAACTATAAACGTAAGGACGAGAGAAGAAAGAAGCGTGGGAAACTGCTCCGTGCTCTTGACAAAGGCGAACCACCAGGCGTCCACACTGACGGGCGCACAGAATGGGCTCGCCGCGCTGCGCTGGCGGTCCCTGGCCTCCGCCTAGCCCTCCTTCTCTGCCTGCCCCCAACGCCCGGCACTTCCAAACGCACGGCCACATTTCAGATACAGCTCCTCCAACTGACATCAGTTTGCCGAGGTTACCCTCTTTTGCCTTTAATGTCTGTGTTTCGTAGACTCTGAGCCATCACCGATTGCAAGGAGCATCACTGTGCTACGTATCTCTAAGAAGAAAAAAAAAGAAATGATGCGATTAAACTAAGGCACACCGTGCATGGATGATAAGATGCCCCGATTTCAAACGTGTTAAGACGAGAACACATGCACATCTCAGAACCGCTAAGATGTCGCACAGGGCCAGGCCTGCCCAAGCGCAGTGCTTAATTGGCCTGAAAAACGTAAAGAACAGCACCATGGTTCTTGTGAGCCGGGGTTGGGGGGCAGCGGTGAGGGGCTTGGGGGTCATAGGTGAGAAAGGGGTGATGGAGTCCGTAAGGCAGCAGGAAGTCGAGGGAGGAAGCCTGGGGCCATGCTCCTCAGGTGGCCTGGGTCCTGGAAGGGCACGAACCGGAGACCCCGGCCAAGTCACTACACCTGTGTGGGCCTCAGTCTCTGCATCTGCGTGGAGTAAGACTCACCTGTGCGACCGAGTAAATGCGTTGTTTGTGACCAGCCTAGCTCGCTGCCTGCATACAGTAAGTGCCCTATAAACGCTGGTTCTCCCTCCTGCCCTGACTCCCCGCTAACCCCCTTCTCCATCCGCCTTTGTGTCCTTCCACTGTCCCCTCCCCCGGCCTCGGAGGGGTCACCTCACCCTCACCAGGGCACAGGTTCTGGAGGCTGGAGCCCCTGCCTCACCTTGGGCCCCGCGTTAATCAGCCTCCGCAGCCGGAGCTGCATGGGGATCCCCGAGGTGACTGCACAGATGCCAGGGCCTCTGCTTTCCTGGCCGTGGTGTTCCCAGGGCTGGCCATCGTCATGCCCGCTCACGGCGTCGCCACCTGATTAGAGAAACTCAGACAAACCCCAGTGAAATGACTTCTCAGGGGCGTCTGAAAGAAGCGCGGGTCCAGGCTCCTTATTTAACAGTTGCGAGGGTTCTAAGGGACGCGAGCTCTGCATATTCATGAGGCCAGCAGGGAGCGGGGCCTGGGCCACCAACCGACCGAATTCCAGGTGGCAGCAGCTGGGCCAGCGATCCTGCACCTGCCGATCTGCGTGACCTTGGGAAAGCCACTAGCTTCCATCTGGTCATCTGTAGAATGGGGGCTAAACGTCCATCTCGCCAGATGGCGGTCAGCGTTTCATGGGGTGACGTGGACAGCAGCCCACGGGACTGCCGGCGGCGGTTCCATCCTGGCTGTTAGTGTCCAGCTCTTCGGAGCCGCCTCCCTAGAGGCTCTTTGGTGCCTGTTGCCATGGTGACTGCTGGGTTGATAAGGACTCAGACTGCCAGGTTTTGCGAATAAAAATTCAGGGCTCCCGGTTCAAGCGGAGTTCCACATAAACGACGAATAAATTTCCAGTGTGAGTGAAGTCCCAGAAATTGCATAGTTTGTGCTTTAGGATAGCACCATCTTTTGTTTAGTATTGCATGAGACGTACTTATGCTAAAAAATAATTTGCAGTTTATCTTAGAATCACATTTCCACTCTGTATTCTGTCTGGCAGCATAATAGGGATAGTACTTTAGCTTCTCAAAAACACTAGTAAGAAGTTTCACTTGAACCACCTGATGTAGGATAATTAAGACCTATCTGTTGACCTTATTATTCATCACAAGTTTGAGAGAGGTTTAATGAACAATTTATACATTACCCTCCACAATGAAAAGTCACTCTAGCAAGGAAGTTTGTCCTGTGGGCCCCTTGGCTGACAGAAAGAAGCAATGTCTTGTGTGAAAAAAAAAGGTTTTTTTTTAAAATTCCAGGATGGTTTCTCCTTCACATTTCTGTCCCTAAATCTATTTTGGGAAGTAAGTTTTAGCATCTTAATGCTTTCATCCTTTTAAAAATCACAATATATGTATTTCTCTGTGGGTAATGGATCTGAATTATGAAAATAAGCCTAATTATATTTCAGTGAGGGGAAAATAAGACATGAAGTAGATGAAAATTTAGAATGGGTATTTCTCTTAAGTGGATTTTAAACTGTGCTTGAAACGTTTCTAAAGAGATTGGTAATTTCTTAATGTTGCTTTTAAAATCTAAAAAATAAAATGTAATGGGCTTGAGGACTCAACCGTTCTTAACCGATTTCTGACGTGAGTGGGATCTTCGCGAATGTTCTCTTGGTGAGAACTCGTGGCGTCTCGCAGACTGTGGAATGACAGACATTGGCTGGGACTTGTGCATGCCCTGCTCTGCGGGCTGTGGGCAGCGTGATGACAAGTCGGACAACTTTCTGGGACCGAGAGACCAAAGAAAGAGGCCGACGGCGCCATCATTACATCGAGAGTTTATTAAGAGGCACGTCTTGGGCGGCGGTCAGGCGACACAGATGTCCTCCGAACCACGTGGCAGATGCGAAGGGGTCATAAGGACAGGGCAGGGGTGCTGGGGCGTGACCTGCCCCAGATGACGGGGAAGCGCCTTACGCGCTTGCCTGAGGCTGGGCAAAGGTCTGTTCCAGGAGCCAGTGCGTCTGGGCACAGGGGACGGGTCACTCAGATGGTCTCTGAGGGGATTTACGAGAGGTGGTCTCTGTTCTGGCCCGGGTCTGGCTGGGTCTAGCTTGAGGGTGAACAGCGGTCACATCATAGAATAGTCTGTCCTCCACACACACGCCAGAAAAGAGACAAAAGAAGCAATCTGACAATTTCTTCCACCATATTCCCCAGGACCCTGTCGACATAAGACCATCTAAACATGTAGAGTTTTTATAAAAATTTATTTGAGCCCAAGAGAGGATACACCTGGAAGCATGATCAGATGGGAGCGCGAACCTGGTCGGTGAGACTGCAAAATACTATCAGTACAGTGTCCCCAGTGGAAGATTTGGAAGAGAGAAGAATTACTTCTAATGGAGATGCCGGGGAGAGTCGTCAAGACAAACTTCACAGACGTGACCTTATGTGAGCTGAGACGTGGAAGACAGAGAAGGTTTGGACAGAAAGGAAGGCCTTTGGGGTCAAGACAGCACAGCAGGAAGCTGAAGCTCGGGGTCCTTACGGAGAGCTCTAGGTAGTTCCAGGAACAGGATGAAGTTCAACTTGACCTTGGTGGGTCAAGGGTGGGCTGGGCAGTCGGGCCGTGAGTTTGCCGTGAGTTGCAATTCTTGGCAACACATACGAGGCTGTTTGTGAGAAGCTCCAGGAGGCGGCAAGAGGGAGGTCCTGAAGGCTGGTCGTTCCTTGAAGAGTTTCCACATTCCAGAGCCCGATCCTCAGTTTTTTAGGTCGAGACATTTGATTTATTATTCTGATCAAGCTCCAGTGAACTCACATGAAGCAATCGTATGAAATTCTTGTGTATAAAAACTAGAATGCGGTCGATCTTCCATTTCTCAGGAGAGGCGGTGGAGCGAACGCCCGCATCTGCCGGCCACCACGTTCTTGCTCCGAAGGCTGATCTGCCTGTGAATCCGGGTGACGTTCAGGCAGTCGACGGGTGCATTTGCTCTCTCAGCACAAGGCAGCGGGATGGGTGCGGGCTGTGGCCCCGCGGGAACCGGGTACTGATGGGAGCCAGCAGCGAGCATGTCTGCCGTGCAGGACGCTCAGGTCAGTGTCCCGCCTCTCACTCCTGGGAGTGAGTGCCGCCATTCCTCCTGGGTGACCCATGTGCTCTCCAGCTGACTCATTTTTTTTCTATAATTGCGTCCATTTCTTTAAATTCAGTCAGTTTCTGAGTCTTGGCCTGGAAATCGTTTCTTCGCTCTAAGCGACTTCGCACGCCCCTACACTGTCCTTTCTGGCTTTTATAGTTTGAGAGGACCACCTTACGCCCTATTTCCAGGTTGACCGCATGTTCCACCCACACAGGTGTAGACCATGCACTCAGGGATGTAGGGAGAGGCCTTCCGTCTTCAAAGAGAGCACGGGGCCCCAAGGCGTCACAAGACGATGGTATCTTTGTGCGCGTGGGACAGAAAACATGCAGAATGTGACCGTGGCCTTCGTACCCCTTGGCTACAAGAATCTTTCTTTAAAGAAACTTGGCAAATAATTCTGGAAGGAACACCCGGGACCTTAGGAGCGGGTAGGAGACAGCTAAGCTTCCAGAAGCCTCTGGGGGATTTGAATAGCACGTTTCAGTCATAGCTCAAGAGCAGAAAGCAGCCCCAGAGCACATGTACCAGCCATCGCTAAGCAGGAGGCACAGGCAAGGGCAGTTCAGGGACAAGGCCACCTCAGAAACTGGGGTCTGGGGTAGCTTTCCACAGGAGGGGATTATATCCATGTCTCGAGGGGATTTGGGTCAGATAGGAAAGAGGTCTCAGTGTGACAGGTTGGAGGGAGGAGAGGACAGGGTGCGCTGCTGTCGAGTCTGCTGGACACTTCGCAACGTGTTAATACATCCCCTGGGCGTTACTGATCTCGGTTCTGAGAGAACCTGGATGCGTGGAGCCTGCCCTCCCGCCCTCCCTCCCTGGCGACGTGCCGGGCCTGGCAGAGAAGGTACACAGTGCTTGCCCTATTGGTTAAGGTCAGAAGCATCCCTGGAAGCTGACAGCTATTAAACAGTCATCACCTGGCTTTTATTTACCACTGGCCCGGCCCTGACGTTTGAGCTCCACCACGGTCCCTGTGCTGGGGTCGTCCCCACTGCAGACCTCAGGAGACGGGCAGGGGGACACGCAACTCCCCAAGGTCACTCTGCCAGGAAGGGGTGAGGTGTGGGGTCCGGCCTCTGTGGCTAGACTGAGGCATGAGAACACTACTTGGTGATACTGAGAACATGGAGAAACTTGAGAATTTCTTAATTCTCCATCTTCGAGCAAAGGGAGGGTAGAGGGGTAAATGCTTTTACACTCTGGGGACTTGAGACTTTCTAATCACGTGATAGAGGGACGGCGAAAGACAGAGTATTTTCAAACTGGAGTTGAATCTTCCTCTCCCTCAGAAATGTTAAAAATGGAAATCCACATGTGACCTTGGTGTCTACGTGTTCCTAAGGTTTTCATCTATGTCTGTCATCCCCGTTGCCCCTGGAGAAGCTAGCAGATGCCTAAGGACGAAGGTGCTTGGGAGTGCCCTTGACTTCGGACTCATTCTCTGCGGAAGGGCGAGCCTGTTTCCTTTCGCTTTTTATTACGAAACACTTAAAAACATATGAGAGCAGAGAGAATCGCGTAAAGATTCCCTATGTTCATGGCACCTAGATTTAACTTTAAATCTTTCATCATACTGGCAGTTACTAGATTATTGTTGATTGATTGATTGCTGAAAATTTATAAAGTGAGTCCAGGCATTGTTTGTCTTGAAATATCATCTCAAATTATCATGCGGTGTGTTTTATAAAGACAGGTGTGTTTTATAAAGGACGTCTTAAAAACATAATCGCAAAATCTGTCACAACTACCAAAATTCATATTTTCTTAGTGTTATGTGATACCATCTAGATTCAGATTTCTACAACTGTTTTAACATGTTTTTTCCCACATTTGGGGTGTTTAAGTCAGGATTTAGAGTCCAGACAGACCCCCCCACCCACCCTCTTTTCATGCGTGCCCCCCGAGAGGAGTTTAGGCTGCACCCTCCCCCCCCAGCTGGTGAGCTGGAGGTTAGACAGACACGCTCAGTGGACCCAGCTTCATCATCATCCTGAAGAACATCTCACTGTGTCGCTGCTTCGCTTCGCGGGGGTAGCGGGCCTCCTGGCGGGACGCACGCTGGGGAGGTGGCATTCAGGGAACAGAGTCTGGGTGCTAAGGGTGCTTGCCTGTCCCGAGCCACTGCTGCGCCCGGCCCAGGGACGTCTGACTTCTCGTCTTGCCAGCTACCTGGCTGGGGTGGGGACAGATCAGTAAGCTCTCATGGTGACCGAGTGGGAAAGCGTGAGGAAGATGACAGGCCGGGTCTGGCAGAGACGAGACGGGAAGGAGGCGGGTAGAGTGGTGGGGGTGGCCAAAGGCTGGGCAGAGCGAGGCCAGGGCGAGGTGGGACCGTTCATCACCACCTCCTGTGAGCCGGGACTGCTGGTCCCCACCCCAGATGGATGTGTTCGAGCCAAGACCCTGGTTCCTCCACTGCCTGCCACTCCCCCCAGCTTCCCAACTCACTGAACAGCAAATCCCAGCCCCCAGCAGCTCAGAGTCACGGATCTCAGGTTGCCCTCCTTCTGGTCCCCACCCATCCCAGCTCCAGCAGAACCCTGAGCCACTCTCCTTCCCAAAGCCCCCGAGCCTGCTGCACCTTGCTTTCTACACAGCAGCAACGCCGCCTCCCACAGGGGCTCCTGGCTCTGGGCAGCAGCTGTCCACCCGTGCACAGAGCGAGGACAGGCTGCATCCTCAGTCATATTCAGTGAGATCACGTCCCGCTTCACAATGAACTTGCAGCGCCTCTGGAGAGGTCCGTCTCCAGGCCCTCTGAGAAAGGTCAGCCTGGCCCCCCAGGGCCCCCCAAACCCCCCTCCGCTGGCCCCACAGCTCGTATAGCCGTCTGCCATGTCGTGTGTGTAAGAGACTGCTTGTTTCCTGCCGTCTCCTCTGTAGGATTTGTTTGCTCGCTGCCATATTCAGTGAGCAA
>NW_024340700.1:2028890-2069359 GCF_902729225.1 Pteropus medius | reverse complement strand
GGGGGCACAGGGTGGCATGGCTCAGCGAGCTGCCTCCTTGGAAGGCAGTTCTGAGAAGCCAGAATGTCAGGGCCGCCGGAGCGGAGGGCCGGTGAGGTCCTGGGCCCTTGCTGTCCCTGCCCCCACCTGAGCGTCTGATGGATGGCAGGAAGCACGGCGCTTCTCTCTGGCTTTTACACCCAACACTCAAAACCGTCGCATTTCTTGACGTTTTGCCTCTTTCTGAAAACATGACCCGATACTTAGAAGCAAAGTGGTGACACCGCCTGATAAAAAGCTGCTTTTCCGCTCCTAACGTTTCTCGCCCCAGGGTGCCTCTGTCCGTGCCTGTAGCTCCTGTGCTGCCCATCAGTCCACCTCTGTCCCAAACTCAGTGCCCGAGCCCTGCCCCCGTCTGCGAGGATGTCAGTGGGAAGCGGGGGCACCCCCACTCCTTCCGGGCACGTGTTCTCATGGCGCCTCGTGGCCCGGACCTGCCATCTCACGGCTTCGGGTGGGGTGGGGGGGCACCCCCTGGCAGTCTCAGGTCTTGAAGTCTGAGTGCGAGAGCATTCCAGGTCAAGTCCGTTCCTTCCTCACCCTGCCAAAGGCAAAGTCCGCAGAGAAACGGGCGCTTTGGGGGCTGGGCGGGGGACAGCGATGGAGGGTGCCGTGTCATCGGGGAGCTGGCTCACGTGATGCCAGCTCACAGCGGGTCTGTCTCGATCAGGGATGTCCCGGAGGGCTTCTCAAACACATTCGTTCTCACCCCCTCTAAGGAGCCCTTCTAGACGTTTCTCTGATTGTCTCCGCGACACTTTAATGGCACAGATATTACAGCGTATCCATTCAGGAGCTTCTTGCCTCGGCGCCATTCCAAGAGCTGGGCATGGGAGTGGGGGCGGCTTGGAGGCCCCGGGTGGGCATTGAAATGCGGCAGGTTCAGCGGGACTCCCAGCCGGACGGCAAAGGGGGACAGCGCTGAAACCCGGCTGCGGCCAAAAGGTACGTGCCCGCTGCCGAATTAGCTAGAAAGAGTTCGGAACAAAAAGCAGACCGAGCACCCACACGCGGAGAGCCAGAGCATCCGTGTCCTCGGACCTAGGATTGCGTGGAAACAGGGCGAGCACCGTGCCTGGAAGGGACGGTGTGGCAGGGGACACGCGGGCGAAGGACAGGAAGCGAGGCGCGCGGTCTGCGGGCTGGGCAGGGGGCCCCGGCTCTCGCCAGGGTCGGAGCTGATTGGGGATGGCTGTGAGTGAGGGCGAGGGACTGGCTGGCTTCGCGATGGACCCTCGAGGTGCACGGGGACCAGGAGGCAGCTGTCTCCATCAGGAATCCCAGGCTCGGCATCACACGCTGTAAGGTGGAGGGTGCATTTGGTGAGCTCCACACACCCTTCACAGCATCCCCATGGCTCACTTGGGGACAGCCCTGGCTCCTGTGTGTGCCCAACACCTGCTGGGGGCCAGAGCTGGGACGAAACCTTTCTGTTTACTCAGCTCCCACTAGTCATTCAATTTCATGTTTTCATTCCGATTTCGGTCCAGGGCCCAGAGTGCTGGGCGGGCACCTATACCTGTTAAATGACCTGCAGGTGAAGGGCGCAGGTCAGGTTCAAGGCCGGGGCCAGTATCATTGACGCGCCAGAAACTTCAGAGCTTCGTTTTTGCATTTTGGAGTGTCGTGAGGACGAGAGGCTTAATCGTCCATCTGAAAAATCATCAGCGCAAAGTTAAATTATAAGAAGCTATTATAAGTGCATAATTACATATACTTACGTCAGAGATTACATATAATTATACATGTAATTATGTGATTATTAAAATTAGGTAAAGTTAATTATAAAAGTGGCCGTGTTCCTTCACAGCCTCTCCCATCTCCGCAGATGCGGGGAGGCTGCTGCTGATGCGTGTTTTGTACGACGAACTCGGGAGTCGAGATCACGAGATCTTTTCTGCGGGACCTTGGCCTCCCCGTCTTGCTAGACTTCCCCAGCGGGAGCCGCAGACGGGAGGAGGCAGTGGTCCTGTGACGGCAGACACTCGAGTGACGGTTTGGTGGGGGAGCCTTAACGCCCCCCGTCGGCGGGGGCCACGGAGGGATCTCGGCTGTGGTTTGAGACATTGCTGGGGTTGCCAGGGGCTCCTGGGGCTCAGGCCGGAGTGGGGCCCGGTCTTGCTCGGCACGGTCTGTGGCTGCAGGCATCAGGGCTGAGGACAGGCAGGTCCAGGGGTGACAGGCACAGGGGCTGCCTGAGGCGGACACGCAGCCAGGGAGCGTCCCTCATTTCTCTCCTGGCTCTTTCCGTCCGTTCCTTAGTTATTTCCTGTGTCACTGCTGTGTCGGTCGTAGTAACAGTGCAGTCGGGCGAGAAGGCCTGGTTTTATGCCAGGCGTGCGTTAAACGCTGTAAATGCTTTAGCATAATCGCATCGTCACCACGAACCTTCGAGGTGGGTGTCTCTGTCTCGCAGGAGAGGAGCTGACCACAGGTCTCCCTGTGAGCTTCCCCCACTCTCCCTACCCTCTCAAAACGCCCGACCCCCTTACGATCACGGTTTTTAGTGTCTCTGCGACCTTGGGCAGCCGGCTCGGGGGTCCCGTCTGGGTTTAACGCCCGCACGCCCACTTCCCAGCTGTGGGAGCAGAGCCGCCACCTCGCTTCGGACAGTGATGGTGGCCCTGCCGCGATGTTGTCGGCAAAGGTTCGACGTCACCGTTCCTCCCCCTGCCTCCTCCTTCAGGAATGGCCGTCTCTGCTGCCGCCCCTTCCGTTTCTGCACCGACTTCTGCTTCCTCTTTGTAACTGTCCTCGGCCGCACATCGCAATAGCAAGGATGAGAGACAGCTCTCTACCGATGACCGTGGTCCCTGTAGCCGCCTGGGTTTGGTCCTTTCATTGCCCCGAAGTCACAGGCCGCAGATTGGGATTTTGCGGCAAGGGTCATTATTCCCTGTGCCGGATGCCCTGCCTGGCCTTCTCCCGAGATAACTTGGAATCGCCCCCAGGGGTCTCCAAGTGGAGCTTGCAAAAGTGGCAGCAGTGACTGGCCGGGAGTGGGCGGGGTGGGGCCGGAGGAGGCGGGGAGGGGAGGCGAGGTGGGGTGCGGGGCCTGGAGGAACCAGTTTCCCTGACGAAACCGATGAAACGTGCCAGAGTGGAGGCGAGTTCTCCGCCGACCTTTCGAAACACGGGCTTCCACGGCTGAGCAGAGACCTCCGTGTCTCACGCATCTGCTCCATCCTCTGCTTTGAACAAATACTGACTCGTCCATTTACATTTATTCTGGGGTCAGAATACAGTGCGGGGCGGGGAGGGGAAGCGTACTGTCCCATGGGAACATTCATGACGACTGAGACACTAAGAGGTGGCCAAGGAGACAGGCTGGGTAGACGGTGAGTCCCGAAGCCGCTGAACCCACTCGGCCCCTTGGGTGTCCCCCTCCCTCAGCCAGTGGGGTAAGGCAACAGAGGGACTGGCACCGGGGGCTCGGGGCTGGGCCACTGCGGGTCCCAGAGGTGCCCAGGCCCATTGTCACCACGGCGTCTCCTGCGGCTGAGGCCCCAGGTGAGGGCGGTGAGGCCCTGGAGCCATGCTGTGGTGGCGGGCAGAGCGATTTTGGGGGTGGACGGAGGGGACTCTGTTGGGGGAGGGGAAGATGACCCCCAGGCCCCAGCCTGTGTCAGGGACCGAAGTGCTCCCATCGCCACAGGGAGAATCAGACTCTAAGCCAAGCTGGTTGGGGAGAGTGGGAGGGAGGGGGTGGCCTCGGGGCCTGAGGGGCTAGGTGGGACAACGGTCGCCTGTGCATGACCCTCTGCGGCCATCGTTCACCCCGTGTGGACCCACTGCCTGCTCACACTCCCCAGACAGGCCAACGGCCTTGCAGAGTCCCAGGCTTTGCCCCGCTGCAGGCCCCTGGCCAGTGCGGGGCCAGGGCATCGAACACTGTCCAGCGAGGGGCCCCGTGGAGCTGAGTGTGACCGCACTGAGAGGTCACCGTTACAGAGGACCAGAGGAGAACCGTGCGGTGCCCGGAGGCTCCCGGGAGAGACGCTCGTGGGCCGGAACGGGCACATGGGGCCCCCCGCCCCGCCTCTCAGCTCTTCACCCCTTTGCCTTTTCTGTGTCACGGACCTCAGGACACGAGGGCCCCCGACGACTCAGCCTAGGGTGGCGATCTGCTCAGCTACTAAACGATGGCGCACACAGTAGGGCCAGGCCCAGGACGCGCTGCATGGAGGTCCGCAGAGGCTCTGAGTCTGGAGTTTTCTGTACCTGGCAGCCCGTGACCTCAGAGGAGTCGCGTGCCTGCCGCATTCCGAGCTGGCCTTCCCAGGCAGGGGCCTGGCCAGTCCTGTCTCCGCGTGCCTCCCACAGCCCCTGCCGCCTCAGAGCCCAGGCAGAATGCCCTCCTCTGGCCAGCGGTGTGACCGGCAGTGCCCTGAATAGAACAAATACTGCCTCGTCCACAGGGAGACCGGGCACTCGCTTACCATGAAGGTCAAGACGTTGCCCCGAGCCTCGGCCATCTTAGAGGGTCCAGGGGAAGACTG
The DNA here is from genome assembly GCF_902729225.1 of Pteropus medius. Classification (NCBI taxonomy): domain Eukaryota; kingdom Metazoa; phylum Chordata; class Mammalia; order Chiroptera; family Pteropodidae; genus Pteropus; species Pteropus medius. Next base: position 2,064,821 of record NW_024340700.1, on the reverse strand, counting down.
CGGCCTCCTACCCACCCCCCCGCCGCCACTGAGCCCTGCACTGGGCACGGGTCACAGCCTCAGGCCCTTCTCTGGGTGTCAGAGAACCCCCTCCCTCTCCCCGCTCTGCTTCGACTTCGATTTGATTCATTATTCTAATTCCCGGCTTGGCTATGCTTCACCTAGCGTTGGCGTGTTAGGTGAAAGCCCACTGCCTTTTCTGGTCGTGCGTCATTTGGTGTGTGTTAGTTTGGACACCTGCACGAGAAGGTACATGCTTCGGGGCAACACCTGGTCTTCGCTTCTCTCCTGTGTGCCCTCGTGGCGTTTACTGTCACCTCCGGACAACGGCCGGTGGGACTGCGATCGCAAGTCCCCGCGCATGGCGTCTCCCCTCGTCTGAACAGCAGAAGAACCCTGCTTTTTCTCAGGCCTCACGCATTTGTGACATCTGCCACCACCCCGGGCAGACAGGGAGTGGGCAGCACTAACGTGTGCTATGTGGACGGAGCTGCCGAGCTCAGGAGCCCAGCACAGGAGGGCCCCCGGCAGTCCTAAAGCCCCGACATTCAACGCGGGATGGTCCAGAGTGCCTCTAAGTGGAGCGACAGATGCCCATCTCACGTGGAGCCTCTGTTAGGCAGGTGCCCGTTGGCGTAAAAGATGGGCCGCCTGGCAGTCGGCTGTGAAGCCACTGAGGGGGGCGTGAGCGTAGACGGCAGCCACAGGGGAGGGTCAATGAAACCTGTTCAGGGAGACGTTTGCAGGTGACGTGCAGCTGTTTACACAGAAATGCCTAGTAAAACACCGGCCAGTAAGTCGTTCCGCGAGATGCCAGAGCCTTCTGAGTGCTGGATGTTGGGGCGAGGATGAGGGGGTGTGGGTGCTGCCTGGAGGGGATCAGTGACGATGGCTCCGTGCTCTTTGGGAACACGTGTGGAAGGACACGCACCTGGTCCCAGCCTTCGAGAGCCTTGCAGTGTTAGCCCAGGCCGCAGAGACGCTGTCCCACCCTGCAGAATCAAGCATAGGTGGGTAGGATCTTTTGGGGATGCAATTTTGGAATAGCCATAAAATTTAAATATATGCATATTTTTCAATCCATAGTTCTATCTTTTGGGAGGAGAGGGTATATTTATGTTGGAAAAATACTTTCACAAACGTTAAAAAGATTCCGAGATGTTTAATGCAGTATTATTATTTGTAGCTGCAAAAAGAACAAGGGAAAAATGCTAATCAATGGCAGAATGTCTGCATAAATCACGGTATATCCATGGTATGAACCGCTGTGCAGCCACGGTGTCACCCTGTGTGAAATTGCCATTCTGGCTGTTTTTCACCTTTAAAAAATGGCAATTTCAGCTACTGAACAGAGAACGAAAGCTATTCCTATTTCTTCATATTTAAAATGGGGAGAATGACAGTACCTCATAGTCTCACAGGATTAATAATAGGACTAAGTACATCATCACATGCAAAGCCCACACATGGCTAGATCCCAATAAAGACTTGCTAATATCATTATATGAATGGCTTAACACAGAAAAATCCAAAATATACCATTTGAAGAAAATATATGTATATGTTTACAAACATTGATAAAAGCATGAACTCATTTATGGGGAGGAAAGGTGTGTGTGAGAGTGTGCGTATGTACATGTGTGAGCGTGTGTGCATAAGTGTGTGCATGTGCATGTGTGTGCATGAGTTTGCGCATGCATGAGCGTGTACATGCATTGTGAGAGTGTGCATGTGTGTATGTGTGGGTTGCACATGAGTGTGCACATGTGTGAGAATATGCATGCATGTGTGCATGCGTGAGCTTACATGCATGTATGAGAGCATGTGTGTGTGCATGTGAGTGCTTGAGTGTGTGACGTGTGTACATGTGTGTGCACGTGTATGTGTGCGTGAGTGTTCTGCACGTATGCATCTAGGAACAGGACTAGAAGGCTCCCTTCCAAACTGATCTGAACGGTTAAGCCTGGAGAAGGTGGTGGGATTGGGGGAGGGGATACCAGGCCTCCCCATCGTCCAACTGGAGAGGCAGAGCCACTGGCAGATACGCTTCCACCTGTACAGGGACTGGTCCTTGTTCATTTGTGGGGACTGGTCGGGCCATCTCTGTAGGGCCGTCGTCTCTGTAGCTCATGCTGGGGATTGAAGTCCCGGGGCAGGCAGAAAGGGGTGATGCATGCAACGTGGTGGGTATCGAGAGGCCGGAGCCCCCAAGTGTTCGCTGCAGGCCTCCGAGGACAGACGGATACCCACGCAGTTCTTCCTGAATGGGGGCCCTTCGTCACCGCTCAGACGGTTGCGGGCCCAGCTGCTGCTTCGGGCTGAGGTGAATCGGCAGGTCACCAGCAATGTGTCTGAGCTGCAAACAGTGTTGCTGCCCGGCCTCGTGCCGGGCCTCCCAAGAATGCCCCCGTGGGCCCCTTAACCCGAATCAAACAAGAAAGGAGACCGGGGAAGAGCAGTGCAGCTCGGCCTAATCCACGCGTGGCCGAGCCGTCGGAGATTTAAATGTTCATGCTTTCCTCAGCATACGTCTGGCTCGATGAATTATCTTACCATGTGGCTCTATAAAGAAATTTTTTTTCTGAATTAAAAAAACCCTCGAAACTCTTTGGTGGGGGAAAAAGAAAATAGGCAAGAATCTTCTACCCCGTGAGATTTAGTGTTCACTTGTGCCACGAACAGCCTATTGAGACGTATGAGAAATCGAGCTTCTCTCCACTGTCCCCGCCTGGCCCCGGCCACTGGGCAATGCCTCCAGCTGGTCTCCCTGCTTCTGCCTGGCTCCTCCGATCTGTCCCCACGTGAGCCGTCCGCCGCGGTGGTCTTTACGGAATGCAAATGATGCCGCGCTGTGCCTGCTTAACAATGCTCCAGTGACTTCTCATTGCCTTTATTATGAGATCATAACTCGTAACGCCTTCTCCTGGGGTAGAAGTCGCTGTAACACTCTGTCTGTGTCTGTCTCTGTCCCCTCTTCCCTCTCCCCATCAGTGACCACAGAGCCTCGTGTGCCCTAAAATTCCCAGACGTACAATAGTAATGTAAAGCTGGCTGCTTATTGGTTATACTCTGCTCAACGTCATGCTCCAACTACGTAATCTGCTTCGATACCCGCGAGACCTCTGAAAGCTTTTCCTGTCCCTATTTTACAGACAAGAATGCTGGGACTTAGGGGACATTGAGAGACAGGCTGAACGTCTCACAGCCAGTGAGTGGCATCGGCAGGACTACAGCCCGATTGTGCCTGATTCCCAAAGCCACGAGCATGTTATTCAGCACCCAGCATCCTGCCCCTGTGGCATCAGGCCCCAAGAGGGTGGGCACTGGACCCGATGTCTGCTATTACTCCCCAGGTCCCCCCATGCGGCCCACACGCATCGGCACCAGGACGTGTCGAGAGCATAATGGTGCCGGCTCCGTGCTGGGTCTCGGAGTCAAGGCTGGGGTCAGCGTGACCGGACAGAGCAGCCCTCGCCTGACGGGGCTTGCTGTCTGTCACGGGACATGCATGGGTGGCATCGCAAGCTGTGATGAGTGCTGTGAAGGGCACCGGGGAACAGGGGACTCAGGGGCCTGGCCTGGGGCAGGGAGAGCAGGACGCGGAGGCTTCAGGAGATGTCTGCAGGACGAGTCACATGGACCCATTTGGCTTCGCTGCTCCTGTGTTGCTCAGCTTGGGGGCTTTTCCGGGCTCCGTGCCAGCGACGGACTAGGCCGTCCTGACCACCTGTCTCTCAGAAGAAATCAGGGCAGCGACAGAAACATCTTTCTGCACAACATCCACACAGCAAAAGTCCCTTCGTGCCGGCCATCAGGGTTGCCCTGCTAACCCTCGCTTAACTCACCGCTCCTAGGGCCGCCAACGTCACTGCCTGTGGGACAGCTGACCGACTGGGGGCTTGGCGTTTTCTCAGCTCCGAGGAATCGGCAGGCCCGGCTCGCTGTCGAGGGAGGGGCGCCTTGGTTGGTTCTCACGGTGCCGGTAGATGCCGATGCCTGGGTTTGCTGAGAACTGAGCGTGTGGGATGCCCGGAGCGCACACCTGTGTCACACACTTTAATTCCCTCGACGCCTCAGGAGGCAAACCCCTTCCGAAGAGCGAGACGCAGAGTCGCTGCGTGGTTCACCTGTCCAAAGCCCCACGGTGCTCACTGCTCAGGAGCTAGACTGCAGTGCCTTCTAGAGAGTTCTGGTGCTCCGGTTCAAAAGCATCCGTCTCCAGCCCAAGGAGACAGGTCCCCAAAAGCCGCCACTGAAGGCTTTAAGACGCGAGGCTTGGCCAGAGTCGGGACCACGCCTGCTCGTGTGCGTGCGTGCGTGTGTGTGTGCATGCAGGGGGCTGATGAGTGAGTCCTCTGCTAAATGTGCACCCCCACTAACCAGGGATAAAAAAGGGGGCGCGACCTTCACAGGGACTCACACCCAGCCATCCACCCAGCCAGCAACACGTTCGGCTACAAAACTTCATTTTGAAGCTGCTGTGTAGCTATAGTTTTCATCGCCGACATTCGGCTGTTTTTCTGGACACTTTCTACACACAGGCTTTTCCTGAGGCCACCAGCATTGTTCACTGGGTAAAGTCAAATTGGTCATTATTGCCTGGGGAAAAAAAAAAAAAAGGCTTTTCTATTTTCACAGGGAACTGGAAAGACTATTTTAGTGCTTCCGCGTGGGCCCCGGTGCGATGGCTTTGACCTTGCCCTTCAGGCACCAACGTCTGCTGCAGCCTCACCCTGGTGCCCTCATGTGTTGCAAATGGGAGAGGAAACTTGGGTATTCACGTGTCCTTTGATGGAGTTTATAAGTACCCCAATTAGTCATTTCCCGGGATGTCGAGAAGTCTGTGCATCACCTCACGCGGCCTCTCAGAGCTCGGCAAACACCGGGCGTGAATTCCTGATGGGCTCAGGCTCTCTGACTTATTTTCCCCCAGGTACTTAATCAAGGAATGCAAGTCATCTGTCTTGTCATAGCTCCCTCTCCCTCCCTGGAGGCTGTCATGGAGTCTTTCTCGTTTGTCCTTCTGCTTCTCGACCCTCTCAGGGACTGGGCTGTGGGCCGAGATGACCCAGACCGTTACCCCCTAGAAGTCGCCCTGTGCCCCGGTCCGGAGGGCAGAGCCCTGCTCCCCACCCGGCCCAGCGGAGCCAATCCCGGGTCACGCAGGACACGCGAAATGAACGTCCATCTGTTGTGGTTTGTTCCAGAGCTGGTGATGCTTCTGGAGTGGTGGTCGGGCACGGAGTGCGTCATCCACACGGACCCCCAGGCCTACCCCAAGTTCGGGAAAGAAAACGCCATCGTGGTTCTGAACCACAAGTTCGAGATCGACTTCCTGTGCGGCTGGAGCCTGGCGGAGCGCTTCGGGGTTCTGGGGGTAAGTCGGGCGCCCGCTCACCCGCCCCACACATTCTGCCTTGCTTCTTGTCTGGATCGTTTGGAATTTGCAGACGCTTTAAGTTTCTACTTGATGAAATGTTTTGAACTAACTGCTCTTCCTTCTTGCTTGGAGTAAAGATGACTATTTTATGAGCCATATAATACTTATTCAGCGATTACTATGGGCTAGGCATTTTACATACGATCGGTTTATTTAATCCTTACAGAAGAGTTTAGGAGTAGGTAAGACACACCGCCCGTGTTTTAAAGGCTGAGTTTAGATCCTCTGCTCAGGATCACACAGCTTTTAAGCAGATTTGGGTTTGAACTGGTCTTGTATGACGCTACTTCATAGTCTTAATCTCTTGTGTTCTGCTGCTTCCTGGCTAACGGGCTGCATCCGCCTCTGAGCTTTTATCTTTCGAGTTTAAGAAAGTGGAATCCCTAAGTGAGAGAGTTTGAACTGCAGAATTCAGAATAAAGATGAAATTCTGTTTTTCTCTAACGGCTCGCGTGCCTTTGGGTCTGGGTCGGTTAGGGTGACTTTTGTCACCTTTAACGCTCAAGCTGTGTAATGGCTGAGCCTGTGCCAGGTAACCGAATCAAGTCATTGGGGGCTCAGGTATTCTAACGGGAGTCACAACGGCCTTGGTTGGCCCGGGGCGACAAAAAGCACCTGAACGCGTACCGCGTTTTGCGCTTGGGAACGAGCCCCTGCAGACAGATGCGGGGGTGGGGGGCTCACATCGCCCGTAGACAATGTCGGGGTGTTTAGGACGGAAGGCTGGAGAGAGGAGATGGGACCAGAGTCGTGGGCCAGCTCCCCCGGGGCCGTCTCACTGTGTCTGGTCCCTGACATGCCCGCAGGGTCAGTCAGCAACGGAACTGGGGGCCTGTTGCACTCTGCTGGTCTGGGGGAGACCCTTGGAAGGTGGACAGAACAGCCTGGGGACACATTTCGTATACGCTTCTAAACATTGATGTATTTTTAAATTGGGGGCAAAAGCAGAGAGGAGGAGATGTTGGAAGAAACACATCCCACTCATGTCTTTAGGACCAACGATGGCCGTTATTTCGCCGTCACTGCTGAAAGGCGAGGGGTCTTCAGCAGTTTCTAGCGAGGTGAGGAGAGCGTGTTCGGTCACGGCTGGTGCCGGAAGTGGTTCCGGGACAGGACAGGCCTCCTGCGGGCAGTTTTCTCTCGCTTTCCCGTTGATCCTTCCCGTCCCGACCGGCTAGATGTCTGTGTGCGCGTGTGTGCACGTCCAGATCCATTTTCAGGAAGAAAACTCAAAATTCTAGCATCACTCTCTCTGTTTGAGGCGGCTCGGGCAGGTGTCTCAACCGCAGCTCTGTGGTGTCGTTGCCTCTGAGAGGAGAGAGAAAATACGGAGCCCGCCCCGCTGAGGAGCACAATGAGTGGCGAGGGCGGGCAGCCGCGTGTTCGCACCGTGACCACTAGGATGCTCGATTTCCTGGAACCCCGGGCCCCCGAGCACCGTTGGGGCACAGCTGGTGACTTTCCGGGCTCCCTTGGTGGCTCGGTAGTCTTCGCGCTCCGCACGCGCGAGCTGGGGCAGTGACGCTGCAGGACGCGGAGGCGCGCTCCGGCCGCCGGTGCCCTGGCAGCCCCGCTGGGGCCGCCAGCTCTGTGTGCGCCTCGTCTACGCTGTTTCTGAACCTCAGGCTCCCCTCGGTCTTGTGTTTTATAAGCTCCCAGAGCCTCGGCGCGGGTACTGATTTGCCCCAGGAGAGTGACCAGCACGTCGTCTGGTTTCGGAGCCTCGCTTTTTCCCCTGGCAGGTGTCGGAGGAAAAGCCACAGGGCCAGGTGCTGGGGACTCGCTCCAGAGATGGCTGAGCTGCCCGCCCGTGCGAACAGGACCGGCGCCGCCTGGGCGGTGGGGGCGGGGGCGGACGCGGGCCCAGCTTCCCAGCCCCTCGGGCTCGCGGTCTGTGCGGGGCTCGTTCTGAAGAGACGAATCCTCTCATCGGGTCAGGAGGGCGCTGATAGGAACTAGCGAGGGGCGGCAGAGACAGAGAAGCTCCGAGAAACACGCAGACGGCCAGAGCCAGCAGCCGCAGGGACGTGGGCACAAATCGGAGAAAAAGGTGGACCGTGCAGTGTGTTCAGAGGAGAAGCGGCACGTGGAGAGGGGACCGGGACTGAGCGGGACGGGACTGGAGGGGACCGGACCGGAGCAGACCGGGACCGAGAGCTGGGGACTTTACGGGAGTGTAACTATCTCAGCACCACTTAGGGCTCTCACCAGGACTTTGAGATCCATGCCACTCCACAGCCAGAGCGCAGGGTGCCGTGTGGATGACCTCGGGTGGCCGCACAGACGCCCGTGCGTGGACAGCGGACGGCCTTTCCGTCTCGACCTGGATTTCTTGAACGCGTGCCGCGTTGCTAGGATTTCGCTTCCTCTTAAAAGCCAAGTAACGGAGGCCACGTGTATAGATGTGAGCACGGCCACTGTCCCCAAGGGTCAGGGGACCCCGCCCAGCAGCGAGGCAAGCAAGCCCCACACCTTGGGCCAGGGTGACACATCTCCCGTTCTCACTGGAATGCGGGGAGCCCTGCCGATGATGGCCAGGACTGTGCCAAGGGTGCAAAGTGGCTGCGGGTGCCCCGTTCCCCCTGCCCCCAAGCGCTGGAGGAGCCGCCGGGGCTGCCGCTGGGCACGTCTGGCGAAGCGCGAGCTGGCAGAGCGCGGGGGCTGCCGGGAGCTGTCAGGGGAGGCCGTGGTGACCTCGTAGGGGGCTGGACAGCTCAGGCGGAAGCTGCTAGACTGTCTTCTCCCGGGGCGTGTCCTCCCTGCGTACAGGGGACAGTTGGCCATCTCTGCGTGTCTCCAGGAGCAGCTGAGGTCTAGTCGGAGGGCGTGGGGCCAGGTGAGCTGCCTGGCCTCTCTCCTGAGTGACCCATCCATTTCTACCACCCTTGAAAGGAACAAAATGGCATCCTGTTGTGTGCATTGTTCCACGGTACCTTTTGTCTTAAATGACTTTCAAAAAATCACATTTATCTCTTTTTAAAAATAACGCATGATGTTGAGATGCTTCTGGAGTCAGAGGAGATCGATTTTTAAGAAGGGACAGAGATAGATTCCCGCCTGGGCATTTTTCACCTTCACACGTAAGAGCCGAAAAGGAAGTGAGTGTAAATTGAGGCAAGTGAAATTTGCAGGAATTCTGGAGTGTCGGGTGGTCACACAGGCATCTGAGGACCCCATGTGGTCACTCTGGTGGCCTGTCCTTAGAGGCTCTGGTCCACCCTGGGGCAGGCATTTCACGGGGTGGGTTGAAAAAACACGGACTCTTTCCTGTCTAGGGGTGAGTGTGACCTCCTGACAGCTGAGAGCATGTGTCTTATCTTTTTGCCCCAGAAACATGTGCACGTGGCCCCCGAAGGTTCCTTAGGCTCATGTCTGTCTGGTCTCAGCAGCAGCAGGCCCTGGTGAGCACCCCGTTAACAGTAGCTGTTTCGGTCAGCACCGATCTGCCAGGTGGGTGTGGCTTGGCTCACCCACAGGACAGCTGGGGTGATTTCTTCAGATCCGCACAGAAGCCACGCAGATTCCTTATCTATGGCGGCACGAAGCGGCTTGAAACAAGCATGCCTCATCTCGGTTTGGTTTGTGTGGCCTGCGATCCAGGCTGCGGGTCCTGGCCGGCATCTCTCATGGGGCTGGAGTCGGGCGCTGGCTGGGCAGTCGGGCGGGTGCTGGGCCTCCACGCTCAGACCTGCTCCGTCCCCCAGGGCCTGTTCCCAGGGTTTCCCCTGGTCCTGGCGTCCCCCGAGGCCTCACGGGAGAGAGAGGAGAGGAAGCGCCCAGGGCCAAAGCCAACAACAGGCTTTTTATAACCGAAATGTCCCATCGCGCTGGTTGGAAGTGAATGGATGAGCCCAGCCCACAGCCCAGGGGAGCCGGTGGGCGACACGGGAGGGAAGGGTCCTGGGGCCCGTGTGGGGCTGCCGGCCACACCGCAGCACGACGCCTGGTCTCAGCCGGTCGACTCTCCCCCAGCAGAAGTGTATGGGGTGTGTTTTCTGTAGAAGACACTGCACTGGGGTCCTGGAGAAACAAAGACGGACTGAGAGGCACGGTCCTTGGTCCTTGGGGTTGAGGACTTTGTAATAGGAAGCGGGGATGGGGCCCCCGCCCGCCACACTGCAGGGGTTGACGAGAGCAGCCTTGACGGCAGAGCCTCGCCCGGACCCAGGGTGTGGGCAGGCAGGGGCAAGGCCTGGTCAGCCCGTGGCGGCACCTGGGGGTTCCATGGCGTCTGGGTATCACCCCTCTTTCTCTGGAGGAACTGGGTATAATATTGGGGGGCAAATTTTGGCAGTTGGGGCAGCTCTGTTTACCAGTCTGTGGGGAAGCGTTTTACTATTTTAGCAGCTGGTACCACCTTTGGGGGCTTACCTGCACACTGACCGCTGGCCCCCAAGGACACAAAATGAGGCCCTGAAGGATGAGGACGGTTTTAGGAGGGGATGAGAGATCAAGGGATCCGATAAGCATCACCTAGAAGGTAATTATGAGGCAGGGGACAGAGGTGGAAAGGGACAGGGTAGGCTCGTAAAGGGAAACCGAATGCATGCCTGTCAGTCAGTGAGGGCTGGCCCTTTGCCAAGGTCCTGGGCTGTGCTGACAGCCACACACCTTCCCCCAGTTCACTGGACTCCAGCTGTGTCTCACGGTCACTGTGGGGGTGACTCCGGACTTACTGAAGCAAGTCAGACAGAGGGGTCTGGGTGCCCATGCGGCCACGTTGCTGTCTTCGCCTGGGCCGAGGTGGCAGCCTGCACAGCCATCGGCGAATGTCCTAAGACGTTAGAAAATCACTCAGGAGCTGAAACAACTGAACTCAAACCGCTGGTGTTTTGGCTGAATCTTGCCAGGATGCTCCTGGCCATTCACATTAAATAGGGACCTTTCTGTGAAAGATCGCACGTGTCTGAAAACCAACATTATAAAAGGATCCCTTTTCTAGCCAAAGTTTTTCTGCGGGACAAAGGTCAGTGCACACTGGTCTACGAAAGCTACACGAATGTTAGTTCCTATAAACCTCCATCGGTTGTAACCTTTCCCCAAATGGTACGTTCCTTGTGTTTTGGTTTTGAACATTTAAAACTTAGCCAAAAAGTAAATGCTCTGAACGGTGGACCTATGTCTTCTGCACTTGGATATCAAGAATAACTATTTCTTTTTCCCTCTGCAGGGAGAGAGAGATGTATAGTCAAAACAAAAACAAACAAACAAACAAAAAATCCAAAGAAAAAGGCTTGGGTGTGAACTTGAACCCTGGCCCCTGTGTTTGCTGGCTTGGTGACCTTGGGGAGGTCCTCGGACTTTTCCGAATCTCAGTTAATAATTCCCATTTCATGGCGGTGTAAGGGTTTAGTGAACGTGTAGGATAATGAACTTAGTCACGGGGTAATGAACACAAGCAGACGCCTGGCTCAAGCGTGCAGTAGTTACTGGTTTCCTGGGCCCGAACTAGCTCCCCTTCGTTTAAGCCCTTACAGTGGGATGAGGTGTGGAGGGTGAACTGTCGAGACAGGGTGTGTTTTCCTCAGTGGGATTCAACCCCGGTTCTCGCCCTGGACCCCCTGCGACCGAAACCTCCCCTCATTTTTACGCGATACAAAGCACTACCACACCCCGCCTTCATGCTGGTCGCTTCCTGCGCCCTTGCCGAGTTCTCTTTGGCTAAAGAACGATTAGAAGTTTCTAGATGCGGAGAAGTGCTTTGTTTTCGTCTTTTCCTGTCCAACAGAGACAGCTGCAGCCATGCCTCTGTCAGCGGGGTCAGGGTGGCTTTGCGGTGTGCTCGGTGCCGGGGTCACGCAGGCGTGTGGGGGCCGTGTTTCTCCGCCTCCCACCGTCACCCTCACCAGTGGACGAAGGAGCAGCTTTGTCAGGCACCACCTTTTACTCCAGGGCTAGGCACGGGCCCCACGTTTTGCCTCTAAGTATTCGCCAGTTGGGCCAGGTGTGCTGGGATGGTCCAGAGGAGGATTATGCAGAGAGATTGGTGACCAGGTGTAATCCCTTACTGGTAGCCCAGGTAGCCAGGGACGCACCGGCCGAGGAAAGGCATCAGACAGGTGCGCCTTGAGTCCGTCACCGAACACATCCCTGGGGATATGAGCTGTGCTCTGTTTTTAGAAGTGCGATCCCAAGTTAGACACACGAGGTCTGATTTTTGATTGAACAGACTCCTCTAACAGGCAAAGTCGGACTGCGCCGGCCGGTTGTCGGTCCAGGCTCGCAGACAGCAGGCTTCTCCTCCTCCAGCCCTCGGCACACAGCCTGCCGTCAGGGGTCCCTCCTTGTCACCCCTCCTCTGCCCCCATCTGCCTGTGCTGCCTTCAGCGTTTATCGAACACCCACGGGTGAGAAGGTGCTGGGCACACGCTCCCACGTCCTCTGCCCTGCACCCCCACCTCGCCCCCGGAGTGCCTTCTGCTCTGTCCCCCTAGGCCTGCGCTACCCCGGGAAGGACTCAGGCTGCATCAGAGTCGAGTCTGGGAAGCGGCTCCAAGGCTCTGGGCCCAGGACCCGGAAGCAGGGCCAGTGCAGGGGGCTTCTCTCTCATGCTTCATCCTGGGGCTCCGATCCATGGACCAAGCCAGGTGTCGTACATTCTCGCCCCCGCCCCCCGTGAACCTCCTTTTTGTCCCCACACGCCCCTCCTTTCCCTGCATCAAACCGAGAACGGTGGGGCCGGGGAACGGGAGGGTGTAGGCCGGCGGGGACGTGTTATCAACAGCCCAAGAGCTCGGAGCATCCTGCTGCCCCCCAGAAGTAGGAGGTGCGCGTTTATTTCCAGCCCACGAGCGAGAGGTGGACTCTGAGAGCGTTTCGTCGCATGCTTCACGCGATCCCCCTGTGGCTGGGGCTAACCGCGGAGCGACGCGCCTTTCGTTTCTGACTCTCTTGAGATTTTTCTGGTAAAGTCCCCGGCGTTTGCCTCGTCGGCATCAGAGGAGGGAGGAAGCAAAGGGGAGAATGTCACGTGAGCAGAGGCGGAGCAGAGGCGGCCCACATCACATCCCTGGTTCCCTGGGTGGCACGGTTTGAGTCTCTCGCCTTTACACACACACACACACACAGACACACACACACACGCACACACAGACACAGACACACCTGGCCTGTTACTTTGAGCTCCAGTCTCATCTCTGCATTTTCCTGGACGCGCAGTTCAGAGGCGAGGTCAGGTCTCACCTGTCCTTCCTTGTACCCACCTGGTCGCAGAGCGTGTCTGTTCAGCGACTCCTTTGCCGCGTGTAGTGGCAGAGGTGACAGAAACCACTGGCTCTCTCTCCCCTCCTACCAGACTTCGAGGTGGTGGATAATCATCTCCATCTCTGTGTTTTCGGTGCCTGGCACGCACCTGGCGCGGAGGGGGTGTTTAATAAGTAGCCGTTGCACGGACGGAACAGTGCAGAGGCGAAGGCTCACGTATCACACGCCAAGGCAGAGGCTGAGCTGCGGCTGGCTGGCCGGCCCTCTGCAGACACGGGCAGGCAGCTCGCTGGGCTCTACCAAACTCGAATGTCTGCGACCGTGTCTCCAGCTCGCAGTCGAGAGAATATTATAAGAGATGACGTGCAGATGTTCTAGCTGACTTATTGACGTCTCGTCCATTTTCAAAGTCTCACTTAAGAATGCCCATTCAGATATTTGATATATTCAGTAGAAATAAGTGACCTTGGGTGAACCCAAGTGACTATACCGATACACCTGCAGGAACGGTCACATGCTAGGGAGCCACGAAGGGGAATTTATGCAAATGGCATCTTGACCAGGGGCCCTCCTGCTGGCCCGTCCCAGCCCTGTGTCCTCTGCCATCTCTACAGAGTGGTCAGAGGTGGGGGCACCATAGAAAGGTGACTGAACAGGATGCCCCGCCGGTTCCAACCACCTTATAAACCCGGCATCGATGCTTAATAGTCCATCTTTTCAGTCGCCAGGTGGCCATGTGAGAGAGAAACCCTCCCCTAGAAAGTCCTGACTCCACTCACTTCTCACCCAGAGGTGGGAGCCACGCCATCGTGGGGTGGCGTGCACGGGCTATCAGTGTGTTCTTAAAGCGGTTCTCGTGAGCGCCACGTGCTCTCCGCATGGCGTGGACCCGTGGGCTGGACGTGCCACATCGGGACTTATGGTAGCTGTAATCTGCTGTTATTATTAGCTACTAAGCCTGGCTTAGAAAATGGGTTGAATTCAGAAAGATTCGGCCACCGTGCTTACTCTGTGGTGGTAACAGCTACACATCATTGAACGGCTGTGTCCGGTTCTCAATGCCGCTGTTGCGGTGTCACCGTATATCATTAAATCTTTACAGCAACATTAGAAGTATTATTTTCCTCATAACATAGCCGCAAAAACTGAGGCTCGGGAAGGTTAAATATCTTAATCAAAGTCGCACAGCTGGAACGTGGCAGAGCCTGGTTAAAACCGGAGCTTTTCGCAAAGCCCTGTTGTCCCTGCTGAGGTCAGAAATCGAGTCGTTTCTTGGATTTGGAGGCTAAAAGTTTCTACCTTAGTATTTGAAAAGTTTCTTGTGTCAGGTAAACATAATCAACAACAAGGCCTAAGGAGAACATCCAGAATGTTCATGCTGAAAGGCGTAGTAATTCAACAAAGTCCAGAAACGTCTCCCTTGTTCCTTTCGATCATCAGTGACTAGGCTGTGGCTGATCCAGAGCTCACCTGTGTGCCAGAAGGTACACGTGCCGGTATCGACCATTCTTAGAAGTGACTTGGCGAGAGGGATGCTGCAAAAATAGTTTCTTCTGATCGAAAACAAGAAAATCTAACAAAATAAAAAAAAATCACTCTTACTCCGACTACCCAGCTATAGCTGTTACTTTTCTGTTTTACTTTTTTTCATCAGGCTAGAGACTCAGCTTTGATTCCAGATCTTTTAAAAATGTAGTATAACAAGCACTGTGACAGCCACTAAATATTCACAGAAAACAGATTTCGGTGGCTCTACATCGAGGATTGACAAACTTCGTCTGTAGCGGGTCAGACAGGGCATATTTTAGGCTTCGTGAACCAAACCGTATTGTTTCTGTCGCAGCTTCCCAACTCAGCTGTTGAGCGGCCATAGGCAGTGTATACGTGACAGACCCACGTTGTTGTGATAAAACTTTATTTATAAACACATGCGGTGGAGCAGATGTGGCCCACGGGCCACGGCTTGCTGACCCTGCTTTGTAGGACTGCACCGCGCGCTGCGCTGCATCTCGTAGGGACTGTAATTCATCCAGCGCTCCCGCCGTGGGCCGTTTCGGTGGTTTTCAGGGATCTAACACTAAAATGATGGACACATAGGCCACTCAGGTCACCTCCTTTTGCATCTACGCTTGAGTCCAATCACTGTCAAAGCTGCCAACTCCTTTTAGCAGGTCGTCAAAGGCCAACGACTAAGACCCAGTATTAATGGGAAATACCGGAGGGTCCCTTTCCTCACCAGACAGCGTGATCGACGGCGCTGGGCCACACACCTTCCAGGTGGTCCTCTCTGGGCCATGGAGACCAGCTTTCATCATTTTTATGTTGCTACGAATCATTTTTTCAGTGAGTTCACGTAGATGTCATTTTTTAAAAGTCTTAAGCTATCAATAGTATAAGTTTAGTTCCTTAGTAAAGAATTTTTGTTCTGCTTTTATCTGAAAGGTTGTTGAGAGGGGACAAATGAAGGAGGCAGGGCACGTGGAGGACACCCCTGCCGACGGAGGAGGGGGCCCGAGGGACGGGAGAGGGGGTCTCCCACGGTCGGGAACCCCCAGCGGTCGCACAGCGGATGGGCTTTTCACTGGGCTCCGTGCGGGGAATGGTTAACTCTCAGGCCAGCGTGTTTTCGTGCTCTTGAGTGACAGGCATTCCTTTCGGTGTATGGCACGAGAAAGTAGCAGTCAGGATGATCAGTTCGCCCTCTCTTCCCTGCTGAAAGAGAAGACGGGGGAGATTTTTCACGGTAACGTGACGGATGTTCTGGCCCAGCACGTCTTCGGGCCCCCGGCCCTGGTTCCAGCGCCTCCAGCCATGAAGACATTCGTATCTCAAAGGACAGCCGGGCTGCAGCCGGACACCTCCCGCGGTGGCCCGGATGGCCTCGGCGTTCCGTGACATTCTCAGCGACTGTGTTCACAGCAGGAAAACCAGCACCTCTCTCTTATTCTCAGGGTTCGAAATCTTCCCAGAAACTCCAAAACATATGCATCCCCCAGCAGACCTCTGAGTCACCTGGGCTGGAACCGGGTCAGGTGCCCACACTAAGCGAAGCATCCAGGGAGACACTGGGCTGGCCTGGAGCCTGAGCATGTTGCCTTTTGAACAAAATGGACAGTCTGGTGAAGGAGGAGGGGGCGATGGCTATGGGGCAGGTCGCCCAGCATCTGGCCTGGGGACTTTGGCCTCTGACGGACAACCCGGCCTAATTTCTCAGCTTCCCCAGCGGGTAGTTGTGCAGTGCCAGGCAAGTTACTTAACATCTCTGAGCCTCAGTTTGACCACCTGTAAAATGGGCTATTCTTATTGGTTTAGAATCGAATAGGATTTATACAAAGTGTGTAGTCTGTATCTGGTGCACGGAAGCCCTCACCCCACACGTGGCGAGTTTTCTGGCCCACGGGGACTTCATGGCTTTGTTCTCTTCGAGAGAATTTGCATGTTGGAATTGTGGGAAAAACAAAGTATGTGGATGCACTAAATCTGAAATATATCGGTGCTTTTCCTCTTCACCGTAGGGAAGATTGTGTTTTTTTTTTTAAGGTAAAAGGAGTGAGTGTCTGTTTACTGCTTCTCATGGTCTGCATGGTAGGTTGGGGACATGGCCTGTTGTCCCTCTGCCGAGCTGGAGCTTCGTAGCTGTCCTGGAGGGGACGGGGAAGAGAGGAGAGAGGGCCGTGTAGAAGTTTTGCTTTCTTTACCTTGCGGGTTGAGGAACATAACCAGACACTTGTCACCGGGAGCTCAGCAAAGGCCGCCCTGACTGTCCACATTACCACCTTAGCCGTCTGTACCACTGACCGATGACGGCTACTTCAAGGAGCATCTTAGCTAATTCCAAAGTTAAGGGTGAAAAATGTAGAGCCCAAATCCACTTTGATAACAAGCTGCTTTTGCAGGTCCCCTGCCCCCTGCTGGCGGCAGCCGTGCAGCCGGGCACAGCTGGTTAGGAGTCCATGACCCGCAGCCCAGGGGGCCCCTGTTGGTGGGCCAGATCCTTGGGTCTGAAGCCAGCCTCAGGCAGGTGCCCAGCACCGCTCTGGCCGTAGAGAGGAGCTGGCAAAGGGACAGGGTGAGAGCTCCCGGTATGACCTGTTAACCTGATTCTAACTCACGGCTCCAACATTAGTTCCTGGCCGAGTGACCCAGAGAAGCCTCGGGCTCGTTTCCTGGTCCGTGGAAGGGCAGCGCTAGCCCTGCAGAGCCAGCAGGTTTGGCCGAGGACTGAGTGAGGCACAGGAAGAGTTTGTGACAGCTGTCACCACTGCACGATGGGCTCCGTGAGCCGAAACCACAGTGACCACCTGGAGTCCCTTGGCTGATGGCCATCCGTGACCCTGAATTTCCTGTCCCCGGTGCCTGCCCAGACGCCCGCCCTCCCCCACGGAGCCAGGCCCCTTCCTCCTCGCCCCATGTGGGGCAGCACCCTGACCTCCAGCTGACCGGCAGGGAGGCTCCGGGTCCGTGGCACACTGACTCGCTGTGTCCTGGGCTGTCCCCTCAGGCTTTTGGAGTGGACGCTCACTCCTCTTCTTCTAGTAAGATCTCCATCAGCCGCCAGGGAGGCCCATTATCCCGTCACGGACATCCCGGCCCCTCCTCTGTTGCAGGGCTCCAAGGTCCTGGCCAAGAAGGAGCTGGCCTACGTCCCCATCATCGGCTGGATGTGGTACTTCACGGAGATGGTCTTCTGCACACGCAAGTGGGAGCACGACCGCAAGACGGTGGCGAAGGGCCTGCTGCGCCTCCGGGACTACCCCGAGAAGTACTTCGTACGTGAGGCCCCCGCGCCCACCTGCCCGTGCGCCCCACGGCCTGCCGGCCAGCGGCCTCGCTACACTCATGGCCTCGGTCCTTCCTGCCTGCTGACCTTACCAGTGCAGAAACCTTGCGACGACCTCACCACACTGGCACACATAGGCACGCTCAGGATGCTCTCTCTCACACGCACACACACACATGCACGTGCATGCACATATACACACTCCAGATACTTGTCTCACGCACATGCACACACGCATGCATTCAGGAAGCTGTCTCACACACATGCACAAGCCAGGGCGCTTGGTCAGCATACATGTATACATACAGGCTTGCCTCCATCCCATTACGCTTACATACCCATACATGACGGACCCAGGATGGTCGCCGCTTACTGAAGCATGCAATTGTTGTCTGTGATTACCGGCCTGGCTACACAATTTACGATGCCCGGCGTGTTGGCCACACACCACACACCTTTCAGGGGTGCTTGTCTTTCCACATTACTACGCACACATTACGTGCAATGCACCCAGTGCGCTCCATCGCCAATACGCTTTATATGCCCATGCATTGATGACACACCTTCGAGGGCGTTTATTGTCCCATACGTTTTTGACATACACGCTACGTGCGCACGGTACGCACATATAAGCACACTCAGGATGCTCGGCCCCACATACATACGCACATGCACATTACGTGCACGCGACATCTTAGGAAGCTGTCCTGGCTGCCACACGACATACACACCTGGCGTGCTTGTCCCACACACATACGCACAGGCATGCATTCACACACTCAGGATGCTCATCTCACACACATGTATGCACGCACGCGCGCACACACACACACACACACACACACACACTAGTCAGAGGTCTTGCCCTGAGCCATGAGCAGAGGAACACTGGCCTCTGGGCCACCCGGAGGTCAGCTGCCACTGCCAGGCCATCGCCCCTCTGGCCATGCCCAAAGGTTCCTGTGGGACCATTTGTGACCAAAGTGTACGACGGGGTTGGGGGCAGCATGCGGCTGGGACCCCGTGTGACTGCCGTCCTGTCCCTTGCAGTTCCTGATTCACTGTGAGGGCACTCGGTTCACAGAGAAGAAGCACCAGATCAGCATGCAGGTGGCCCAAGCCAAGGGGCTGCCCGGCCTCAAGCACCACCTGCTGCCACGCACGAAAGGCTTCGCCATCACCGTGAGGGGCTTGCGAGACGTGGGTAAGGGACAGCTGGGCCCCCGCAGAAGCACCCACCCCACCCCTGCTGCGCAGAGCTCTGCCCTTGGTACCACTTCCCTGACGGGCTAGTAGCTGGGAGGGGCTCTGGGGGTAAGGGTGGCACGTGCACAGCTGGTGAGCCAGGGTCCAGTCCCCTGGCTGCTGCCTGCACACACGAGCACACACACATTCACACACACACACTAAGCCAACACTGCTCTCCACTGCCCAGCACCATACTGCAAGGCTGTGGACCCGGGGGCATCTAGGTCCTCACCGGGTTCCGTGTGGCTCCGCACTGGGTCAGCCTGGGCTGTCATTTTGTTTGGCATTTCTTGCCCACCTGTTGGCACCAGCTGCCTCCCGATGATGAGCTCTGACTTTGCCATCTGTGGCATAGTTGGAGCCCTGAGTGACTGCAGGTGACATAAAAAACTATCAACAACAGCTGTTTCGTCTCTTGCCACGACTTCCTGTCTCCTCTTCAGTCCTGTCCAATCAGTTTAGAAATGCGACACAACCAACCCTCCTCCCAAAGCCACACTCCCCGTCCCTCGTCTCCACAGGAGTGGGGGGCTGAGCGGGGGCACTGGGTGGCTGCACAGCCTTCATCACAGCACGCCGATGCCAGGCTGCATGCAGGCACAGGCTGGGCACGGTACGGAGGGAGACAGCACCCAAACGCGCTGTCCACACGGCCTGGCTCACTGGCCTGGCCCTCGGGTCTCCTCCCTGGCCGGCCTGCTCAGGGGTGCGGGTCGGATGGTGCCATGTGGACAGCGAGGGGGTCTCCTGTGGTGTTGCTCACCCTGGGGCATTAAAATCACAGATTCTTATTTGCTTCTCAGCCATGTTTCCAGTGACCACAGTTCAATCCCGCACTTGCTCTAGTGCACGGCTATCTTATTTTTCTAGGGGAAAAAATGCACATAGAATGGTCCTGCTGCCATAGCTCAGACACATCCTCCGATAGTATTATTGCATCAGTTTATCTGACTATGGATCCTTTTTAAACGTTGGCGTTTGCTGTCATACGTCTAGATGGGACGTTGCGGTGTTGCTCTGAAGGGCTCTGGCCTCAGCAGTGATTGTGTTTTCCATTACTAAGCTGTAGTGTGCTTTTCCGGTTACAAGATGTGACGTGTGTTCAACGTGGAACATCTGGACAGCATGGAAAAGCACGAAGCAGCAACCAGTGACGCACCATTCCGAGCTAACCAGCTAGCGCTTTGTCGTTTTCCAATGTGTGTATCTGCAGAACAAAACTGGGTTCACGCTCTATATACTGCTTTGTATTTGTTTTATTTTTTTATAGTTTCAGCTGTATATGACTGTACACTCAATTTCAGAAACAATGAAAATCCAACACTGCTGGGTGTCCTAAATGGAAAGAAATACCATGCAGATCTGTACGTCAGGTAAGTTGGCTGCGTCTCCAATCGCTCACAGGGGATCCACAGCCCTTCCCCCGGGGAATCCATGTACCGCTGCCTTGCGTGGGGTCTGCAGTGAACTGAACTAGTTCACAGTCTGTGTTTATGACATGAACGACAGACACACGCCACCCTTGTACACAGGGGAATCCGTCCCTGTCGGCGGCTTCCTGGCCAGCTCGCTCTGGTCGGAGAGCTCAGGTTGGACACAGAAGACGGTATTTTGCAGTCGTTTTGAGACTGAGTGTGAAGGGATTATTTA
The DNA here is from genome assembly GCF_902729225.1 of Pteropus medius. NCBI lineage: Eukaryota > Metazoa > Chordata > Mammalia > Chiroptera > Pteropodidae > Pteropus > Pteropus medius. Next base: position 2,044,500 of record NW_024340700.1, on the reverse strand, counting down.
ACGTCCCCTTTTCTTGGAGAATGTGTCTGCCGCATGCAAACACACACAGATAAGAGCGTATGTAATTTAAGTGGTGGTCTAGGAGCAAACGGAGAACGTTCTGGCAGTTTCTCACTTTTGTGTTATGATTTTATTGAAAATACTTCACCAAGTCTTAGAGGAACCAATTCTCTTCACCCGTTTATTGACTTGGAGACTGCGTCATCTGACTTGTCATCGAGATCAGTGGGGAACAGACGCGGGAGACAGCACAACAATGGGGACTTGCGCACTGAGACACCACGTGACCGGGCTCAGGGAGGCACTGGTTTTTTTTATGCGGTAGGCTGTTTTCCCTGAGGGCTAACCAAGGGGATCCGAAACGTCCACTGTTGGCGAACGTGTTCTGTAACATTTCGATTATTTTTTAAAGACGTCACCGATGCCATGTTACAAGATGGCACAGGAAAATCCAGTGGCTGATCGCCACTAGCAGACTGTAGAGAAAGCTCACCCTTCCTGGAGGTCTGCTGGTGGACTGAAAGCCTGAGTTAAATAGCTTTCTACTTCAAGACTCTAGTTACCCCTTAAAAGGAGGAAAGGGGCCTCGTGATGGTTACTGTTTCCCTGGCTAACGTGGCAGTCAGTTGACAGTCCGCCTTATCACTCAGTTGCAAGCCTACGAGGGCAGGAAAAGCACTCGCCTTCCCCCAGGAGGCCTCTGTCATCTGTAAGTGTCCAAGTAAGTAAGGTGAGGTTTTGTCCCCCGAGTTCCTTCCACAGCTGGCAGGAGCGCCACTCCATGGCCAGCTGTGCCCGCGGTGTTTGGGGAAAGCCGAGCAGGTCAGCGTGTGAGGTTACGTTAGGACGAGGCCACTGGGCAGGTAACGCCACCTGCCGGAGCGCAGGCCCTGGAGCGCAGGTAGGGGCTGGAGAGGAAGCAGCCAGTCAGACCAGTTCGCCCCTAAAGCCAGTCCCCACTGGTGGCCTCGGGGCAAGGGCCGCTCAGGGCTGTCGGCACATACACCTCATCTCTTGCCCATTACAAACAAGAGCATTTTCATGTTACACCCTAGCCCTTGCCAGCAGCAGCCCGGCCACCCGGGGATCACCGACCCAGCACTGGTGGGCAAAGTGTCCGAGCCACCGAGCCTGGGGAGGATGCCCTGGTTTCTCCATCGGGGAAGGGACACTCATCTCCCAAGATACATGTCTTATTTGGCAAAACCTTTGCAGAAAGTCGGCCTCAGCACTGCCCGAGAGGAAAGGGGAGTCATCTGAAGGGAGGTACCTTGCATTAGCAATAAGTCCTTACCTGGCTGAGAAAGTACTAGAACGCTATCGCCTCCACTTAGCTTCCGTGCAGCGTGGACTGGCTCCTGTGGAAACTGAGGCAGTGCGGTCCGCCGCCGCAGAGGCCAACACCGTAAGGTGGGAGGGAGGACGGAGAGGCGGGTGTCCTCTTGGCCAGTCCTTCACGGGCCACGACGGCGTCCGGCCTGTACCCCCGTCACCCCGTACGCGTGTGGCCTTCCCCACTTTCTATCAGCTGGATACGATTCACGTCCTCGAGATCCAGGCTACGGACAGAGAAGCCGGAGGATGGCAGGCGCCGGTGTCTGAAGCCACGTTCGGGTGCCTGGTGTCGGCCTCCTCCGCCTCCTGCTAGCTGCTCTCTCTGCTTTGCAGGCGGATCCCTCTGGAAGAAGTCCCTGAAGACGGGGACAAGTGTGCGGCCTGGCTCCATAAGCTGTACCAGGAGAAGGTCAGTGCTGCGGTGGCTCTGGGGGTCGAGGGGCCATCTCCAGTTGCGGCTGTGGGTGCCCTGCGGGGCCCTTGAGAGCTGTGGCGAGGGCCTTGTCCCCCAGACAGAACCGCGTACCTGTCATTAACCAGGCCTGACGCTCCATCCACATGGCAACAGGGAAAAGAACATTGCAAAGTGTTTTTAAAGGGGTTTCACGGAAAGAACTATTTCATAGGTGTAGTGGACAGAAAAGGCAGTCATGGCCTCAACAGCCCTGATCTAGTTTCCTGCCTCTGCTCTTAAGGCAAAACATTCCTTAGCAATGCACATGATCTTGGTGGCTTCTGGGTCCACAATTCGGTTGTCTGGTCTCAAAACATCACTGGCGTGAGCAGGAAGAAGCCCCACAAGGCCCGCCTCGGCTGGCTTTGATCTGCAGCGGCCCCCGACTCTAGTCTGTGGTCAAGCTCTCCAGGGCCCCTACTGTCTCGCCCCTTCCTCTGACCAGGGCATCACCTGTCACTGGTCTCTGTCCTTCAAGACAGTCGCAGGGCAGGGAGGACTAATTATTCTTGCCCAGGCTGCCGGGTCTTACAGGAGGAGGAAGGTTGAGCTTCCACCTGGGGAAGAAGGCACATCTATGACCTGGTCTCACTGCCCGGTAAACACTTACTTCTGATCCGCCACGTGTTGTGACCCCAAACCATCTAGGACTGAACACAGAAAGAGCCCCCGAGCTCCCAGGGAAGGGTCAATCGCTTCCAAAAAGGCCCATTTTGTGGACTGATGTAAGTAATGACACCAAGTGGTCAAAACAGCATATTATTCTGTACACCCTGATTGGAAAAGTAGTATGATATACTCTAGACATTTCAACCTCGTGTTGTTAACGGAAAACATTCAGCACTTTAAGCTTCTGGAAGCTTGTTTTCCAGAAGACTCGACCCCTTTGAGAAGCACGACCTCCTAAGTCGAGACGGGTCAGGAGCCGGCCTGCCGTGGCCGTGCTTTGCTGGGTGTGCGCAGTCATCCCGCAGTGTTTTTAGGACGGCTGCTGCTGAGAAATGGGGACACGCCCACGGCTGAGTGAACGCGGGAGGCGGTCTCTGCCCCTGGCCTCACACAGCAGTGCCCGGCCCCTGGCGCTGGCCTCAGCACCGCCCGAGCCTCGGAGGTGTCTGGGAGTGAAGGTCCTGCACACCCTCAGGACACACACACTCCGGTGAGACAGACAGGGACGAACACAAACGGAATTTAGCTTCAGGAGGCCGTCAGATGACTACCCGCTCCGACACCCCGGGGCGGGGACCTGGTTCAGGGCAGCGTCCTCCTTCTCCCCCCTGACCTGTGTGGACGGCCTGACTGCCCGTCCCGGCCGCCAGGCTCTGGGCCTCGGGCCAGTCACCTGCCCAGTCAGACTAGGCTGGAACGGGCTGGCTCCGTGCCCTAGCTGGAGCCCCAACGCCCAGACTCGGTGGCAGAGCTGCAGTGGCCCTGCTTCTCCACGTCGCCACAGGAAGGGACAGCCCGATGTGGTGTCACAACCCCTGAGTGCCTGCAGGACACCTTCTGTGGGTGCCGCATGAGCTCTGAGCTGCCCGGTCCGTGAGGACGGGTGCTCAGGCCCCTGCTCTGTCCCCAGGACGCCCTCCAGGAGGAGTACTGCAGGACGGGCACCTTCCCAGGGACACCCATGGTGCCCCCGCGGCGGCCCTGGGCACTCCTGAACTGGCTGTTCTGGGCGTCGCTGCTGCTCTGCCCTTTCGTCCGGTTCCTGGTCAGCATGGTCAGCAGTGGCTCTTCCCTGACGCTAGCCAGCTTCGTCCTCGTCCTCTTTGTGGGTAAGTGGGGGGCAAGAGCCTGCGGGATGCGGGGGCGGCATGCAGCGAGGTGCCCTAGACGGGGGAGGGCTCTGGCCCCCATGGGGACACGTCTGCTTGGTGCTGGGCTGTCTCTGGAGAGAGCAGCACAGCCTGCAGGCGACGGGGCACACAGCAGCAGGATGGCAGGCACACAGCGAGATCGCACCTGGTGTCCTGGGCCCCCTGCCACGCAGAGCAGGCCCGGCCTCGGGCAGGGCACGTGCCGACCTCAGTGGAGCTGTCAGCAGCTCGGCCGTCTCGTGGACGCTCGCTTCCCCCCACAAACCTTCCTGACGCTGACACCTGTTTACGAAGTGGGGCGGCCAGGGTCACCGCGCTTGCTTCTTGCCCTACGAATGGGGGACGCTGTGCTTCCAGAATCAGAGGGAGACCAAGGCCTCATATTCATGTCACTCTCCTCCTCACAAGGCCTCCTGGGACAATGGCGCGTGCCAGCAGCCGTGTCCCCTATGACGCATGCCTGTCACTCGTGCACAGAGGGTCTCGTGCTAGGGCTCCTGTCAGCCTCTTCACAGCTGGCCCCAGGCTGCGGTCTGCCCGTCCGCCCTGACCCGGGGACGTGTGGGCCTCGCACTGGCTGCTGGACTCGCGCTTCCCAGTCGGATCCCTCTGACCGTTCAGACCAGAGCCGACGCCGCACACCTGCGACTTCGTCGTTGCCCACCTGTCCGCTCTTGCACGCGTATCATATTATAAGTCGGCCGTTGCTCGGCCATGTTCGGTGCCGGCATATCCGGTGACGAAGATGTGGTCCCCGCACCCAGGCCGCTCACCGAGTCTGCCGTCCCCGGGCTGCACTGACCCCATGTGCTGCTCCCGGCGGGTGTGCGGGGCCCTCTTGCGGGTCCTCAGTGTCTGTGCCAGGTTAGTCGGGAAGAGGCAGGGCCGAGCCTGCTCGCTGCCCTGGTCTTTGCACCAGCAGCCATGTCGGGCGGGCCTTCTCCAGGGGCCCGGTACGTCCTTCATTGATGTGAGTCCCCGCCATGCAGTCCCCAAAGACTGACTGCTCTTTGCCTTTGGGATCACACGGGAAATCTGTAAGCCTCGCCCGCAGCTGACGTGTCGAAGGGCTGAAACCCGGCCACAGAACAGCCTTGCTCTGTGTTCCTGTCACAGTCCAGTGAGACCCAACGCTCGTGCTCGTGGCTCCCTGTGAGGCAGGGGCTGTGAAACGGCGCCCAAACCTGCCAGCTCTCAGGACGAGCCCTCTTAGGGTTCTCGTCAGCATCACCCCGGAGCCCCTACGGGCCCCTCTAATGCCCTGTCCTTCCTGTTTCTGCAGCTTCCATGGGTGTTCGATGGATGATCGGCGTGACAGAAATTGACAAGGGCTCTGCCTACGGAGACACCGACAGCAAACAGAAACAGAACGACTGACTCAGGACACGTTCCCATCCAAAGGGGACCTTGGGGAACCGGGGGACACTGCCTATCATCCTCGCTGGGACCCAGTGACACAGCTGGGGGAGCCCTGCTGGGGAGCCGGGAGTTTGGTACCGACGCTGGATGGAGAGGAAGATGAGCTTAAATGTCTTTTCCCCACGTGCTCTCGTGGGGTTCTGTTCCCTTCTCACGTGTGTGCACGCACGGGCGCGTGTGTGAAAGCTCACGCAGAAGTGAGAATGACTTGCGGCTGAGGGCGGCTGGGGCGCAGGGGGCGGGTGGGGATGGGGAACGAGGGGGACTGTTCCCCTTCATCCTCTGGTGCTGTTTTCTGTAACCCTGACTGCCACAGAGAGAGTGAAAGGCGCTGTGGGGAAAACGACTGAACGATGCCTCCAAAACAGAATTAAAGTGTTTGGCTCCTGGTGTGTGTTTACACAGACCGCTCCATCCTTCCGTGCTGCCCTCCGCCGTGCATTTGGTGTTCTGGACCCCGGTGATCGAACTGGGCTCTGGAGGAGGGGGCTGGTGGGGGCGGGGGACTCGGCATGGCGGCGCTGTACGCCACCCCAAAGACCCCTCCTAGCGGCAGACACGATGCAGGAAGGAGCCTGTGTGCATTTAAGGAAGACGGTGGATGCTGGGAGATTAGCTGCATGCTTCCGCATAGCACTGTGACACCCCATGAGGCTGCTTTGGGGTTCCCAGCCTCGTGGCAGGGGAGTGGGCCTGGCCCAAGGCCCAAAGAAGCTGGGCTCGAAATCGAGGTGAAAATGAAGGCTGGGCTCTCTGCGGTAATCTGAGATGTTCGTGCATCCTCTGCTCTTCTCGTCCCAGTAGCAAGCAGAACCTGGGTCCCCAAAACAACACAGGCTCATGCTACAAAAACACCACGCAGAGCCAAGGCCACCACGCTCTGCGCAGGCTTGGGCTGCAGCAGACACCGGTACAAGGAGCCCGTGGCTCTGTCTCCCTCCCGGAGCCCAGACTCTGATGCCACGAAAGTCCCCGTCATAACAGATGGGTCCACGGGCCGGACTTCTTCAAACGGCTGCCAGCCACAGACGCCAAACGCAAAGCAACAACAAGGAGCCGTAGGCTTGGAGAAGAGTTGGGGACCCGGCTCTGTGCTCTCCGGCCGTGACGTGACGGCACGTGGACTCGCGGGTGTTTACAAGCACAAGCGCCGAGGAGATGGCTTCTCCCCGTTCCACGCATGCCCAGTCCAGGCCGGTTCTGCTGGTCATTTAAGGGACAAACCGCTCTGTACAAAGGTGGCTGAATCATAAAGGCACATTCTATTCAGAATCTGGTTCTCAAGTTTGCACTGTCACTGAATGTTCACCAAGTACAACTGAACAAGAGAAGCCAAGAGTGACACACGGAGCTTTCTCTACTTCAGTACGTGACAGCCACCTGTCATTGACACAACTCTGCAGAACGCTGTGAGGAGCATGGGTGAGGCTGGGCCTGAATGGACACTGGCTAGCGTCTCTGAGGGTGGGGTTGATGGGCTGTCCATTTGACAACCTGTGTAAGGCCATGTGCTGGTTTCAAAGGCAGAGCACACAAGACAGAAATTCGTGGGCACGGGCATGACCACCTCAGGCATGAGGGGGCATGGGGCGGCACAGGCGTGCACCTGTTCCTGCATGCCGGCCACACCCCGGGCTGCACGCACGCCCTCCCAGACCTCTGCAGCTAATGCACGTCCAGACCCTGGCCGAGCCATCTACGTCTGGACACCCAGCATCCCCATCTATGAAACAGGGATGATGATACCTACCTCGTGGGTGGCTTCAAGGGTGAACGAGGCAGTATCTGCGAACACATTCTGGGAATCTTAAAGCACCCAACGAATAAGGGATGAAAGGTTAGAAAGTTGCCTGCGTGTTGCTACTTCCCCAAAACGCTCAGAAATTGGTGAAGTGTCCAAACGTGTCATTTCTCTGTCATCCTCCCGTTCAAAATGGTGGCGGTCTAGGTTCTAATAACCCCTCCGGACCCTTTGCCCGGCTCTGGACCGAACGGAAGAGATAACAAAGCAGCGGGAACGCGCGCGCAGCCCACGCACTGCTGCTTCAGGCCCAGGTCGGAGGAAGGCAGACACAACTCTCTCCTGGGAAGAGACGACGCGCACTTCCGAAAACTGCCCGAGAAAACGACAGGACACGGGGTGCTGGGGGGGAGCCCGACAGCTTCACCAGCTGTTTGGCCCTCACGCGGAGAAACATTTTGCCAGGGGTGTGGGGACCCGGTTCTGCTGGTTACTGTAACGGCAGAGACGCATCGGGCCTCCCGAATCCCCGAGCCTGGTTCAGGCTGCAGCTGCGCCACAGGCTAGGAGCTGCCCAGCACCCCTGGCACCTCCGCCACCCGGCGGGGCAGACAGTGTGGGACAGTGATGCAGGCGATGCCCTGGACACATGGCAGCTCTGGGGCAGGGAGTTGAATTTGCTTCCTCTAGGAAACCGAGCCCGCGAAGCGACTCTGTTAAACAGCACCGACCACAGGGGATGTGGCCGGGAGCGTGGACTGACCCATGACCGCTATGATAACGTGACCCACCTCGGGGGACGACCGAGCGCCCTTCATGAGTCTATCACCTTGTATACGTTTTTAAAGATTGCAACCTTTTCACAGGATCACACAGCAGTGCTGGACGATCTCTTGACCACTAAATAAATGCCTGTCAAACCTAGTAAAAGGAGCTACTGATGTTTAAAAAGTAGAAAGCAGTGTTCTTCTAATATAGCCATAAGTGGATGTGAAGATTTAGATGTAAAACCCTATGACATTTAATAATCGTCTGGCCCTAACACAGTAGTAGACGTGACGTACAAAGAAGGAACCCCGGCAGCCTCTGGCTGCTCTCTCGGTAGCGGGGACAGTGGTCCGGCTGGTCCCTAAGCAAGACAGATGTGGCTTCGTAAAGGCTCTCGGACGTACAAACACGGACGGAAGTGGGAAGGGAGGTGCCCGTGGGGATGCTCGCCGGAGCCCACGGCACAAGACCGCATCCAGCCTTCCCTGACGCGCCCGCCAGACTCTTCCCACGTCTGCTGACGTTGAGTGGCACTCCCTGGGGGACCACTGCGACCGGCCACGGGGTCTAAAGGACCATGGAACAAGACGGGCCCGGCTCTGCGGCCTGGTTCCGCGGGTGGCTGTGCACCTCCCGGCCTCCCCCAGAGCCTCGAGGAAGGGCCAGCGTGCCTCTCGGTGTCATGTGACAGGCTGTCCCGCTGGAATCAGGCTTACCCGCCTTGAGCTACCGCAGTTCACCACATGCCTCGGCGGAAGTAGCGCTTACGTCGCTTGCAGAGTGAAACGGAGAAACGTGCACGCAGCATGCCCAGCGACACGGTGGTGGCCTCGCCTCCCGACCCCACACCTCAGTCCTGAGCGCACGGGGCACAGGGCAATGCCACAGGGGCCGCAGACCGGGGCCGGCCGTTCGATTCCGGGCTCTTGTTCTGATCCGTGCTCTTCCCCCAGACAGAGGCGGCTCGAAGGTCCGCTCTGCGAGGAGCGGGCAGGACGCGCGCTGGGGAAACGCTCCTGGGCGGCCCCGCCTCCCAGCACACGGATCTTAACATCAGCGGCTCGTAAGAACACGGCTGTGGGAGGGACACGCTGAACTGGGAAGCAGTCCCCTCCCGTGTCAAGACCAGGACCATTTTCCGCCGAAGAACCCGCTGGGAATGGCAGGCCAGCCGCTGAGCTGCCCCCGTGTTCTGGTCTGGAGCCTGTCCCGCCCACGTGAAAACACGGTGGCCGCGGGGGCGAATACGGAACTGGCTACGTTGTAGCGGGGCGGCTCCCTGAAAATATCTCCAGACGTTTAATTGAAAAACATTTTAAACCACTTTCACGCATGAGGCTCAACTGACCTTGAAGAACACGCTAACAAAAGGGTCAGGCAAGCGACCCCCTCTAGGTCCAGTCCCTCCGCCCTCCAAAATGATCCCGCACGGAAGGCTGAGGGCCCAGTCACCACCGAGCCCCCGCCGACACGGTGCCTGCCCGCCCTCCGCTGTGAACGAGTGGCCCCCGAGCTCTGTGACACATCCCATGTCGTGCCCCCTGCCCCCCTGGCTGGCATCCCAGCGTTTCCACAATTCCCAACAAATGCAAATGAAAACCAAGCGCCCAGACGTCTCGAGGCTTCCGTGCTCTGACAGCGGTGTCTCAAAGCACTGGACATACAGCGGGAGGGGAGAGGACGGGGCACACGTCCCTGTTTCCCTTGGTCCGTGACATTCGCCACCATTCACTGTACGTGTGACCACTGCTCCCTGTTTACGATACTCCACTGTTTGAAATGACCATTACTCTGGTCAGAAAGAGCACAATATAGAAATTTCACCGAAACAGTTAGTGCACGTGTCCTGAGCGCCCCCTCTCCGGGGGCAGGGATGGGACCCTGGGCCACCTCCAGCAGCGCCCGGAGAAGACTGACCGAGGGCACCCGGAGAAGGCTGGCCGAGGGCACGCTGACTCAGGCTGGAATAGCGAATCCCCACCGTCTTCTTTTGATTCCCCTTCTCAAAACAAAAAACACGAACCTTTCTTAAGCAGAATTGGGCCAAAATAAAATCCAGTCGACACTCTGAAGTTCGAAATCTTACTGGGAACAGTGAAGTCTCCCCCTGTCAGGGATAAGCGGTTCCACAGTGGGCACCCTCGGCCCGCAGCCGCGCCCCGTAATGACACACTGGAAAGCATTCATTAGGTGCTGACTTAGATCTTTTCCGTACCTAGAAATTACCTTCTAGGGCTGCGCTAGAAAGGCTTCCCACTGAGACGCATGCAGTGTTGCCTTTAATACATTTGTTCAGACAAAGTCACAAGCTCGTTTCGCAAGCTGGAGTGAGTAGGTGTTTTTGACGCTTCTGGCATCTGTGTCTGTTGAACTGTAAGAAGTGAGCAGTTTGAACACAAAGTGAAGGTTTCTGAAATGAATTCCATTACACGAACTGCACTTTCTCGTCATATTGTCCATGCGCTAGTTCTAGCCAGACCTTTGCCAAACATTCTAGGAAATTATGAACAGTCACCGACAGTTCCGGGTGCCATCCTATGCATGTGTTTGCGAATGACTAGGAAGGAAAGGGGTGGAGGGCACGGCCAGAGCTGATGAGCAGTACGGGGTGGCGCAGACTTCAGGTGCCCATGGGGCCGGGTTGCAGGCCCACGGAAGGCCCGGCCCTGCCAGACAGTGTTGTCCCAGAAAGTGGGCGCCTGAGGCCAAAAGCACAGCCAAAAGCACAGGCACACAGGGTCCCGCGGACGACGGGGAGGCCATGGTGGACGGGCTGCCCCGCGTCCACTTCCTGTCCTGTCCGCCCGCACCTGACATCAGGGAACGAGCTGCTCCAAGTGCAGCCAATCCCCGTCTGACACCATATACAGAAATTAACTAACAATGAGTGACAGACCTAAATGTAAGAGCTGAAACTGTGAAACTCTTAGAGGAAAACCCAGATATAAATCTTTGTGACTGGGGTCCGGTAATAATTCCTTAGGTACAATATCAAGAGCACGTGCGACAAACTTCTGTACTTCCAAAGACACCGCTAAGTGAGAAGACAAGACAAAGACTGGGAGAATAAAACACTTTCAGGTCATGTACCCAGTAAGGGACTTGTGTCCAGAATACATGAAATCCTCTCACAACTCGATAAGAAAAGTAACGCAATTAAAAATAGGCAAATGATCCAAACAGTTATCTCACTGAAGACGAAGGACGGGCCAGCAAGCCCAGCAGCAGCAGCACGCGGGGACACAGACCAGAACCTCAGCATGAAAGCACCACCTCAGACGCGGGACGGCCACGCCCAGGGCAGCAGCTGGCATGGCGGGGCCCGGAGAAGCAGGGCCTCATGCTGCCCGGAGACGTAAGGGGTGCCCTCATGTTGGAGACAGCTTGGCAGCTTCTTAAAATATTGAGCATGAAGTTCCATTCCCAAGGAAACCTAAAACACGTCCACACACAGACTTGTAATGTTCAGAGCAGCGTTATTCATAATACCCAAAAAGTGGAACCACTTAAAAACGAATGACACACGTGGCACATCGGACACCGCAGTGCTGACCCGCGCTGCAGCGTGGACGAACCTCGGAGTCGGAGGCACTGCGCAGAGCGGAAGAAGCCAAACCCAAAAGACCACGTGTTGTCAGTCTGTTTACGTGAAATGTCCAGGACAGGTCACGCCGGGGAGACTGGGAGTGACTTAGTGGTCACCTGAGGCTGGGGTGGGAATGGGGAGTGGGTGACTACAAACACACACGAGATTTTTGTGGGGGGTGATGGACATGTTCTCAGATAGATTGTGAAGATGGCTGTACAACTTCGTAGCTATACTAAAAATCACGGAGTGATCTACTTTAAATATTATAGAAACTATACCTCAAAGGCCATTTTAAAAAGGAGAAATTTAAAAAAATGCTATGTGTTTGTATCAAACGCCGACGTCCCCAGGACAGTAATTTCTGCGTGAGAGGCCGCGCCGTGTGGGAGGGAAGGTGAGCATGGAACCCACCCAAGGAATTACTCGCCCAGTCGGCTGCTACATGCGAGGACGGAGTCGATGATCTAAACAGATCGACCTTCTGAAAATTTAATAGCAAAGAAATTAAAGACCACCACCAATGACACATAATTTAGGCTATTTTAGAAAATGAACTGCTGGCATATTTACAACCTGAAAAGCTCCTTTCTTGCCAAGAGATTATTCGGCAGTATCTACACTGACCTAGCACATCTTGGTGTCCGAATACACTGAGCCCCCAACATGTGGTAACAAGGCTTACACCTGCACGTGTCATAAACTTGCTGGTTGACATAAAATCACTTCCGAGGGCCATCTCACGTGCTCAGTGGTCTCCACTCTCTCCCGAGGGCGAGGGAGCCAGGCCCGAAGGACGTGCCAAGCCCACACCCATCTTCAGCACCCGCGGGCCTGTGGCTCTTCTGCAGAGAGCACAGACGTGCGAACGGACCCCGCTGGCCCTGAGCTGATAACCATTAAAAGGCCATGTGACTGTGCTTTCCTAAAATAAACCATTTATTGAAAAAAGAACCTTTTTCTTAAATTTTATCAATCAGCCTTTTGCAAAACAAACCTGCGGCTTGCCAACAACAATGAAAGAACGGTTTCACAGTCAGTGCACACGACAGACAGGAGGTCAGCGACAAGGCCCAGGACGCCGGAAACTACAACTGCTTCTGAACCTCGTAAGGTCAAAAACACCACACTGATGTCACGGTTCTCAGTCACGGGAGACACGGCGGTGACAGAGGCGACGGTCCGTGTACAGTAGTAATGGCACTTAACATGCAGCTTCTTTACCTCGTGGACACTGTCACTCGGGAAGGCCCGTGCCAGGTCGAACCAATGGGAGCAGCAGGAGCAGTGACGCTTGTCACCTGTGCAGTCTTCAGTCTTGGAAGGTTGGAGAGCGCACACCACCTCTCAGCACGGTCTTCACGTAAATGTTACATACAGTAGTGATTTGGGGGTTCCAAGGACGTGCGCTCCGAGGCCACCGGCCGACCACCTTCACTCTTCATCTGTGCAAACCTGTTGGGAAGGCGGGACAGCTGAACCCCTCGCACCCCACCCAAGACTCCTGGGAAGCCCCACCGGCACGCCTGCTCGTCCCTGCGCTGTGTCTGCAGCAAACATCGCCCGTGCCGGCCGACTGCTCTGCAACCCGGCCACGGACGGCGTTTTTAAGAATGGATTTCTACAACCGGAACCATACGATATAAGTTATTTACGTACTTTACAATGAAAAAATAAACGTTTAGTCACGAGTCCCTGATACCTACACAGCAGGTCAGCTGCTGGCCCCCTAACTTCGGGCCCCAGGAGCGATGTCACCCCCACCCCCCGTCCCTCCCTCTCCTCGGCACTTGCTCCCGGCAGCACCCGCCGCTGCAGTTTCTCCCACTCACCCTCCAGATTCTCTCCCGGCAGCACTTCTGTCTCCCAAAGCTATGTCCTACCCCAGGCCTCCCTCGGGTAAGGACCCAAAGCATCCAGACGCCCATCTGAAATCCCCAAGCAGCTGTTCCAGAGACACCTCGCGCTTATCGCCGAAGAGGTCGCCGTCATCTCTGGGCCCCACCTCAACCGGCCGCTGTCTTTACTCATCGTGGTGATGGGTTCCTATAACCTAGGGACCCAGGCCAGGAGCCGGGGAGCCATCCCGGACCTCTCCACTTCAGTCACCCTTCACGTCTCCTCGGGGTCAGGAGCTCGGCACGGCCACCTCACTCCTGCACGTCGCTGACAACTCGCCCCAGCCCCCCGCTCCCAGCCCCCCGCTCCCGGCCCGCGGGCTGTCTCGGCAGCTTCCTCACGCTCTCCTGCCTCCAGGGTGATGGCGCCAAAACATCGTGTAATCACACCGCGCTCCCCGGGAAACGCGCTCCTTCAGGTGGCCCTGGCTGACGTCCCCAGCCTTCCCTGTTGCATGCGTCACAGGCTGTGCCCCACCCGCATCTACCCGCGGTGCCCTGACCGCTCCCCCCTTCTCAGTGGGCCTTCCCACGTCCCTTCCATTCTGTCTGTCATGCCCCGCCCCTACTCCGGACCTGGCTGACGCATCCCACTCTAGACAAAGCAACATCTGGAACTGCCTGGCAGTGTGAAGCGCCTCTTCCCAGTGACCGCACGACATGGCACACGTACCACGACCACAGCCTCAGACGATGCTTGGTCATGAGGGCCCCGGCCTGCTCCCTGAGTAGCGGTTAGCCACTCCTACCCTGAGCGCAGCAGCCTCCACTCACAAAGGGGGACCGCTCTCCTCCAGGCCCACTCAGTTCCAAGGCACCTCGCAGACATCGCCAAAGTGGGCCACGCAGCAGAACCTCAACAAACATCTTCCAGAAAATAATCACCTATGACACTCCCTGACACGGTACATTCAGTTCCTTTCCACTTCAGATACAGACACGGATATTCCATATTTAAGTTTCCCATTGTCTTTAAGTGACAGCTGCAAACAGGACCCAAACATCAAACACGGAGGTGACTGCATAGCAGTCTGCCAAACCTTGACAAAGGAGTGGTCGAGGAGCTGGCTGGCCGTCCACCTCATCCTGGGCTCACTTTCAAGGCAGTGACAAAGGAAGTCCTTTCCTTCTGGGCTTAATCTCTCGGGGATGGGCGGCTTATGCCCCATTCCCACTTTATACATAATCTGAAAGTTGTGTTCATATTCATGCCAAGGCCTCTAAAGAGAAAAAAATCAGGTTTTAACACTACGTGGCTATAAAAAAAGCAATTTCCGCAATTTCCCAGTCTCTTTTTTGGCATCTCAATAGTTACATGTATCAGGGGCCGGCTAACTTTTCCTTAGAGTCGAACAGTAAATATTTTAGGCTGTGGCTGTATGGTCGCTCTCTGTCACAACTATTCAATTCTATTGTAAAAGAAAGGTGGCCTCGGAAAACGTGTAAATGAATGGGCGTGACGTGGGCCATGAAACTTTATGTACACAGCCACGTGGTCAGTAAGGCCCGCCTACCCCACCCGGAAGTTCTGTTAGTCCAGCATGACCCACTGTCATCGTGCAAATAAAATATGGAATGCACAAAAAGATATGGAACAGCCACTAAAACATAAAATTCAACAGTTACCTTACAGAGCAGTTATTAAATGCTACCTTCTTGCATAACAAGCATCAAATGCTATTACTGCAAAACTTAGATTATTTTATTATCACAGGAAAAATGAAATTTGTGGGGAAAAGAGCTAAGTTTCTGTGGCATTCTAATTTGTGCACCACTGTCTAGTTACTGAGATGTTTTCTTCAATAAGAGAACTTGTTCTCCCTCTGATGTGTGGCTTGACTGAAATGACAAGCATCATGGATGGGCATCTTTCTGTGTTAGTGCTAACAGAAATAATATTAGCCAGTATTTACTCAGCACTTCCATGGTCTCTCTCAGCAGCTGCAAAATATAGCTGCCTGTTAACTTCCTGTGAAAAACACTAAAGAGGTTTCTAACATTTAGCTTTAAAATGATGCTGCACACACAGTGCCTTCATACACGTTATAATCATTCGTCAGCTGCATCTTCACGAGGAGACCACTTTCAGAGTTTCCAGACGTGACATCACAGAGCAGCCCTCCCGCCCTCCCCCACAGCCCCGGAGACCACTGCTCTTTCACTGCGCCCACAGCGTGGCCTCGCCTGGAAGGTCGCGTAACTGTCATCACGCAGTGTGTGGCCTTTTCAGACTGGCTTCCTTCACACAGCAGTATGTGTTTAAGGTGCCTAGGCCCCTGCTGTCCCCTGGCTGGACAGCGCATTTCTTTTCACTGCTGCATGATATTCCGTTGCACAGACCACCACAGCCGACCCATTTACAACGAAAGGGTATTTTGGATGCTGCTAAGCTTGGGCAATTACGAATAAAGTTAACACAGGCATTCATGTGCCAGGGTGTGCGTGGACTAAGTTTCAGCTTCATATTTCTTCTTGGAGCTGCTTGTCTCTCCATGTTTTAATTCAAGCTTTATGTTTTTATTCATTTGTGAAAGTTCTCTAAGTCTTATAAATATTCGGTTCCTAGTCTGCCACTTACTTTAACCTTAT
>NW_024340700.1:1926928-2028552 GCF_902729225.1 Pteropus medius | reverse complement strand
CAGGTAGTGCCGGGGGTGGCGAGGGGTGGAGGGGTGGGGCTTCTCCGAATTACACAATAGGAATATCGCTAACTGAAAACATTTCAAATCAATTTCTTGAAAGGACATTTTAGGGGCCCAGTTATCTTCCAAATGACAATTTTTGAAAGTGAGAATCTTCAGACGAACTGTATGCATAATAAAAATATGAAATGTAGCCTGCAAAGGAGGATACAAAGGTTTACGATGCTGAACATCAAAACAGGTGGTTGCCACTTAAGCATAACGCTCCTTCGCTCCTTCGACTAGAACAACATTAACAAACCCGTGTGAAGAGCCTGGAGTTCTTCTGGGAGGAAAAGGCCCCTCCTCACTCCTTTAACCTTAAGGGGAACTGGTTTCCCAGTCTGACGGGTGTGGACTGGTCCCCGTGTGGTCAGACCCCCTGCCCTCCCAGCCAGTGCTGGCGGCAGAGCTGGAGGGGAGGCTCAGTGCCTAGGCACACAGCAAGGACTTGGCACAAAAAGAGATCAAGCCGGTCCCCACCTGCTGTCCCCAGTGTGCTGTTCACTTCACCGGGCATGGTCTGTGCGTTGTTTTTAAGCTTTACTGAGCATCCGAAATCTCCCAGTTTGATTAGCCCAGATGAGGTAAGGAAGATATTGGCACCTGACAAGAAGTAAGCAGTTGTTAGCCTCTGAAACACAATGTGGGCATCTTAAAGTTTACACAGCAACCTGAACTACCAAGTAAATAATATCGAGGTTCACAAAACTTTATTCACCACGTGTAATCACAGAAAGATTTCAAGCTTTTTGTAAACGTTAACAAAGAATTTTAATATCAGTGCAGACAGCTTTGACCAATAATTTCTAAACTGAAATATCTGCATAAATTCTAACATTAGAAACCCACAGAGATACTTAAAGAAATTACTGGAGAAACGCAAATGCTTGTGGTAGCAGTCCCCGAAACAGAGCTATATGCCACGAGCAGCTCCCACAACAGGGCGCAGCACGTGGCCAGGAGCCGGCACACATGTTGCTTAGTCGCATCTGAGGCCACCGCTGCGCTGGTTTTAGACGGTGACCGAACAGGAGGTTCTGTAACTGTCTCCTACTTCAACAGGCAACACCACCCCACCTTGTGTCTGCTGAGACCTGGGGTACTGCTGCTCTCCCAGGCCACCCTGCCCTCTTCTGTAGGACAGCATCATTGCCACTGAGCCACACGTCTCTGGCATCGCATGCCCAAGGCACCTCCTTCCAAAAGCAATGCAGAGCCACTCGAGACAGACAAGCAGCCGCAGGTGAGCGGAAGCCCAGAGCTGACCCTCATGGCTAAGTGCACCTGCGGAGGTGCTGCCCACGGCAGAGAGCCCGGGCCGACTCCAGTGCTGGGAGCTGGTCCACGGGTGCACAGCCTCAGCCACGCTGCGCAAGTGCACAGTGAGTGGACTTGATTCAAGGACTCCGAGGGATGCTCTGTAAGGCCGTGGCCAATGACATGAAGATGCCATTTCATGACAGTGGGCAGAGAACTGAGTACGGTGTTTGGGGCAGAACAACTGGAAATGCACAATGAGCCCATCAGGCAAATGCCCAGAATGATGGCAAACAGCAGAGCAAGGCGGCGGGCGAGCAGACGTGCTGGGGACGCGGGGAGGCCACCACAGAGGGCCTGGCCCAGTCGTGGAGGGAACGCGTTTAGGGCTGGCCTCAGACTATTATGCAACAGAATGGACTCCTTCATTCTGAGGTCAGAGACAATAATAATTTGTTGCTGTAATTATCCCCAAGACACCCAAACACAAAGGTCAGGGCCACGGTGTGGCTAAGGCAAAAGTAAGAGGGACACTTCTAAGGCAGAAGCATGGCTAGTCCCCTCACGCCAGAAGGAAAGGCACTAGAACCAATCACAGGCACGGGTCAGTCATAAGCAGAACCCCACGCTGCGGGATCAGGTAAAGGAGCCCATCCCCGTGTCCCCAAGCAGAGCTGCACACCGTGGCCCACCCCGGCAGCTCTGATCACAGCCACTCTACAGACTCAGCGCTCACACACAAACACGCGGGGCTCTCGACCCGGGGAAAAGGGCGCTCTGCTCGCGGCTGTGTAAATGCACGGGCCCGGCCACGGTGGCCTACACACAGCGGCTCTGTCTCTGGGAACGAACTGCGCCGGAAGCAGAAAGACAGAGCAGACACCTCTCCTCGGCGGCGGAGGCGTGTGCTGCACGTGGCTGCTCCACGCGGGGTCCTTCACGGAGGCGCATCTGAAGCAAAGGAAGATGCCGCGGTGGCTCGGCGAGCGCGGGGTTACCTTTGATGTCGCGGTGCACTATGCCATGCTCGTGGAGGACGTTGATGGCGATGGCGATCTGCTTGGAGTACAGCCTGATGACGTGCTCCTGCAGGCCCAGCCGGGACACCTCCTCCAGCGTGCCCTCGTCGCAGTACTCCATGAAGATGTACATCTCTTCCTGCGGGAGGAACGAAACGCGGCCGTGTGTTCACGTGGACGCGAAGCGAAGGGTCTGGAAAGGGTCACGGGCTGGGCCCCGGAGGGACCGTCTTCCTAGCGGTTTGCTGCACTCGCCACCCTGAACTCGCCTCGCCGCAGGCGTCTCTAACTCCCCGTCGCAGTGTCTGCCCGCCTGCTCTGTCTGGGATTATACAGCTGGTTGGGATAAAACATCTCCAAATCGCAGGCGATATATGTCTATCATCATCCAATGACGTCAGCCACATAATCTCAGACAGGGCCCGACGGGGCTGTCCCTACAAATGTATGATTAAGTACTGAAACACATCCTTTTCAAACGTGAGTTTGTGTGAAAACGTCAAAAATCACCAACATCCAATTTCCCCTGAAAGCTCATATTCTACCAAGATGCTCCAAGTTATCCTTTCTCTCAAAGTGTTTATTTCTAAACATGAGGGGAAAAATGAATTTGGGGTTTTAATTTTCTCTCATGTCACAATGCTTCCCTAAACACACATAAAAGAAAAGGCAACGTTACTTGACAGTGTACTCAACAGTGGTTCAGCTAAAAACGGAAGGAGGAAAAAAGGAACGAGAAGCTGTGCGAGGGGCATTCGAGAAGCATCTTCTCATCGGCAGGATGGCTTTCAGTGCTCTGTACTGTCGGGTTAAGACTACAGTCTACAACTTACATTTCAGGAAGGGCTCCTCTAGAGTCAGAGAGAAGGCAGAAATGGTGTAAGTCATGGAGGGTTCCTGAGAATTAGGCAAAGTTACTGCGCTCTGAAATGAGAAGACCTGCGATGGAGAACAGGGCCCCGTCTGCGCCCTCACGGACCCTCACGCGACAGTGCGCCTGAAGGTGGCTTACTCTGTGCAGCTCCACACCAAAATACCGGACCAGATTGGGGTGCTTGATGCCTTCGAATATCTTCAACTCGTCGGCAGTTTCCTTGATAGTTTTATGGTCATTAGGCTGAAATCGAATCTGTGAAAGACAAGCAGCGGTTACTGTGGGTGCCGTCACCTCCTAGGAGCGGGGCCACCTTAACCCCGGGGCTGTGAGGCCATCTCTTGACATGTTTACTGTCCAGACCCACAGCACTATGGCCAGTGTGTCTGTGACTTTACTTCCAGACTTTCTTCCCTTCATTGTCCCAAGTGAAGGAAACACGCCTACTTTAGAATCTCTGCTGCGATGACAGCTAACGGGATCGCTTTCGTAACTGCAAACTGAATGAATGAAAGCCTGACATGTGCAGTGAACAATGCCAGGTGTTCAGGTCCTGAGCAAGATAAAAACACGAGATATGCTCCTGCCCCTTGAAGTTCACCACCGGGCTGGGACAAGCGCTAAGTGCCATGCAGAGAAGGTGAGAAGCACGGCAGAGGCCGGAAGAGGGGTGACCAGCATGGTCTGGACACGCCCTGTGGCTGGTGCGCGCCAAGCCGCTTGGGATGCTAAGGCCGCAGCAGCTCCAGCCTCGTCCTCCCTGGCCCTCCACTTCGGAGTCACGAGGTGCCCTCACCAGTGACGACAGCCCGTTCCCCTGACGGGCTCTGTTCAGGTTTCCCTGCTCTTCCCCGTCTACCTCCGGCTGCGAAAATGGCGCTCATTTCTAAAGCTGATCACGAATATTACCTTCTCCCCAAACATCCCTGTAAGATGCTACTGCCGCCCTCCGGGCTTCCATCAGGCTTCTCCCGTGCTTGGCACTCACACCTGTGTGCTGGCGGGACTACGCGTGCACGTGGTCTTGCCCTCACTGAAACTGCAAACTCCTTTACTCCCACGTTATCGCAGTGTATCTGCCTGGTGGTCCCAACAGTACAAGCGCTAAATGCAGCCTCAGGCCTAGGTGACTCGCTATGGGAACGCTGAAGCTAGCTCCAAGCGCAGAGGAGAACCTCAGAAATCCAATTCTCTCCCCAAATCTCCGTTACACAGAGGCTTCAAACGAAAAGGCCCCTGAGGGCCAGACCACTCACCTCCTTCATCGCCATCAGCTCACCCGTGTCGACACTGATGCAGGTGTAGACCTTCCCGTACTGCCCTTCACCTGCGGACGGGAACAAACACATAGCTCAGGCACCGAGCAGGCGTCATAACTCACTGCAATGCACACTAGTCTTTCTGGAGCTATATCACATACGTATCATTATGCTTGCTGAAGCCTACTGCTGCAAAACCTAAAATACGCCTGAATGTTCCCGAATAACTGAAGTCTCAGGTGATCTCTCCGCTGTCTTACCTGTGAACATCTGTCGGGAGAGTAGAACTGGCCTTGGCAAATCCCAGAAAAGACATGAAGGGGAGCACTAGGCACCCTGGAGCAGACATCTGAGCCCCTGTGGCCCCCGAAGGAGTCTGGGCCAGAGGGTAGGAGGCCAGGGGAGGGCAGAGGGCGTGGCCAGGAGTAAGCTCCGCCACTGCCTAACTGCGCCTAAAGCTTCAGGTCTAGGAGCGTGTGGGAAGGGTGTTCCACTAACATACCTTTAGGGACATTAAACTATAGGTAGCCACGGCTAAAAAGACTGATAACGACAATTAGTACAATTAAAAAGTACAAGATTGTTTTCAGTGTTTTCTGCCCAAATAGGAAGTTCAGGTGACCTGAGGCTCACAGAGCCCTATGTTAACACCTCTTCACACCTAAAGGCTGGACAAAGAGGTGCATTAAACGGAGGGGGTTGGGGCGTGTGGAACATAATCCGCCTCCTTCTCTCACACGATCCACCACCCCTAGTTATTCTACAGGAAGCTGTTTCACCTGGAAATGAATTAATTTCAAAGACTGTCCTATCTTTTATTGGTATCATTTCTCTTCAACAACATTCTTGTGGGAGTAAGGCAGAAGGCATACAGACTACACAAGTGGGTGAAACTTGCGCAGTTCTCCACTGGAAATTTCTGGAGTTATCAAAAGTATTCAATTTAATGATCCATTTTAAATGATCCATTTCTAAAACCTCCTTTCATATTGCTCTCAGAACACATTTTACCAACTAAAACAGAACCCTTTGCAAAAGATACAATGCACATGTGCCACGTCTATAAGGGAAAATGACCAACTATGTAAGTTTTTACCTAAAGAAGTGAAACTATTGCTATTTCTAACACAGATGGTCTTTGTGTCATGTTCCTTAATTTTCTTACCAATTTTGTTTCCTCTCTGCCACTTGAAGGTCACTTTCCTCAAGCCAACGTGCATGACATTATCATAAGATTTGGGGGTATCGCAAACTTGACCGATGATGTTCTTTCTCCTCATTTCTCGATACCTCTTTTCTTCAAACAATCGGACTGACTTCTGGATAGCTTCTATGGGTCCTTGTTTAGAAGCGGTATCTGCAGGGAGAGCTGCAAACTCAGTAGTCCCAATCGCTGTTCTCAAGTCAATTTCCAGCGAACAATAAGAAAAACAGAGCGATATACACTAGCGCTCCATCAAAGCAAAGCTTATGTATTCAGATGCACAGCAGGGGAATTCCGGCCCATCACAACCCAGCAGCTCCAGAGTATACCACCCACTCTGCAGACACACACATAGAAGGCAAGCTCAGCGGACAAAACCCATCACTGCCTCTCCCAAGCCTGCTGGTCAGACTGCAGTGGCCACCCTCCGGCCTCAGTCTCTCCTCTCTCCAATTCACTCTCGTTGCCCACAATATTCTTACTAAACATAACCTCTGATCATGTTACCTTGCTACGTCGATCTACTTCACGGTTCATGACAACCTGCTAATCAAAACCGCGAGGCCCTTCACGTGGGTCCTGCACGATTCCGACCCAGTCCACCTCCTTCGGTTCACGTGGACTCAAGGTCCTACACGATTCGGACCCAGTCTACCGCTTCCAGTTCACTCTGGCAAGCATTCCCCTGTCCCTCTCCAGCCACAGGCTCTGTACTAGCCACACTGAAGACTCTTCCGCAACCCACCAAACCATTCCCCACTTCCATGCCTCTGTTCACACTTTTCTGTCTGCCGGAAACACCACCTTCCCACCACAGTGACTGGTGATTGATGTGACCTGTCCCAGAGCTCAGCAAAGATACTGCACCTCCCGTAGGAAGCCCTCCTGATGAGAAGCGAGGTGCACAGAGGAAGGGCTCTGGAATCAGACCGCCTGGAATAACACCCTGGCCTCACCGTGTGCTCCACTACCGGCAACTTAACTGACTTCCTTCATATGTAAATTTCCTAACCCATGAAATGAAGGTAATAGTACCTGATTCACAGAGCAATTGTGATGACTTAATGAAATTACACACGTAGAGCATTTGACCCAGTGCCTGGGATACAGGAATACTCAATAAATTTTAGCTACTGTTTTTATTATTCCTTATTTTTCAAAAGGCACTACATCTCTATTTCTCCAACTTATTTCATCGATTTACAGTAAGAAATACCTTCTACACATACAGAATCCACGAGTTTCATGAGACATTATTACTCTCACCACATGTGATTCAGACTGCATCCTGTTTTTCTTTTAATGCTGATTTTATCTCCCACTAGCGGGTCACAACCCGTAACCTGAGAAAGCACTGCTTTCTACACATCTCTAGTACAGCCTTTGCAAGCCATATCATATCCTAAGTAGCCATCTGAGAGCCTGCATTTTCTGGCAGACAAAGAGGTCACTGAGGCTTGGGATGCCCGTAAGGTGAATTTGAGATGAGAAATTCTCAGATGTTTACAATGTTCCAATTACAGTTTCTTAATACAATCTCTGCTGTAAAACACGGACCCCAATTCCTTCACCTGAATAAATGGCACTGATCATTCGGCACCAAACAAGATTTCGCAGCTGTGAGGCCAGGGACTCCACTGTCAAATATTTCTGGGAAAGGCTTTTTTTTTTTTTGTACAGTAAAAATTTCTCAAGATTTCTCAGTCTTGACTATGTCAATGTGAACTGTAATTCTCCCAAGAGTTCTCAAGTTTACTTGACCACAAAGTATTTATTTTGAAAATCATCGCAAAGACCTGGTATCCGTGGGAACTAACTACTAGTTATGTGAGAACCACTGGAGAGACTCTCTGCCTTGTCACCGGGGCTCCAGCCACCAAAATCTCCCCCAGCCCCTGGCCCTCCACATGCACCTAGCCGGCCCCCGGCCTGTCTAATGTTGTTTTTTGTCTCTATTCCTTTTTTTAAAATCCCGCCTAGGTCCAGTATCTTACTATTGTGCAAAGCACCAGTCTCCCTGTTTCCTCCCCAATTCCGGCTGGCAGGTTAATCTACCTCAGCACCTCCCTTGTCCCCAGCCCCCACTCCCAGCACACACCAGCTGCTCAAGAGGCTCCAGGGGCCGGCCGCCATCTCTGGGTAAGGCCTACGTCACTCAGCCCATCACTGAGGAACACAGTGACCTGATAACCCCTCACCCTTTCAAGGTCATCTCCACGTACGTCTACACTACCCAGTCCGCTCCAGCGGGTCTACTCCTCAGTCATGGCCTCCAGGTGTGTTTCTCACTCTGCGTTTTTCTCTTGGCTTGATGCAGACCTGTTGTTCCTTCAAGGGGCAGCTCTAGCCTCCAGGAAATCCCCCTTGGCCGCCCTGGCCGAGGTGGACAAGCACTCTGATCGGCCTCATACATTTCAAAGGGGTGCTATGGCGGGAAGGGTCCTGGACTTGAAGACAGAAGCAGTGTGTTCCAGTCGCAGCTCTGTCATTTGCCGCCCTGGCCAAATTATTTGGCCTCTCAGAAACTTATCATTTATGAAAAGAGAACAAAATCTATCCTGCCACCTGCTCAAGAGTGTTGTGACAAAGACTACGTGAAGGCATTTTGTCGGTCATCAAATGCTAGGCCAGTGATTTTTCTATTTATTCTTTTGGTGAATATCGATTGATCACCTAGTTGGTAAGATAAATGCTTTCTTTCAACTTCTTAGCCCAATAGATGAACAGTTATTCATTTTACAAATATTTATTATAGCCGACCATGTGCAAAGAAGAATGCTCAAGGCCCACCAAAGGGGCCGTAAAATCAACCCCCTCGCTGTTGGAAGAAGCGGAACGCAGGAAACACGCCCCTGATGCAGGGGAGTGTGACTCAGCACGAGACACAGGAAGCGCACGCACACACGGCACACACTGCGAGTGACGTCAGACGGACACAGGCGATCGCGACACGTTAACGGAGAAGGGCTAGGAGCTCGGAGGCTAAGCACCGGTTACGCGAGGCCGCGCTCACTGTGCACGCCCGCGCGTGAAGTCCTGCGCGCTCTCCCTTACCCTTGGTCTGGCTGATGAGTGTCCGGAGCTCCCAACTCCTTCGCGCTGACCCGCTTGAATCACCTTTTGGATACGCTGGTTCTGCAGAGTATTTTTTCATATGAATTAAGACATAAAACAAATACGCTATTCAATCGAGAGCACGACCGAAGCGGTGAGTGGCCACAATGAGTGACCGCCAGTCTATCTTTTCTGGGAATTAATTATAGTTTGATATGAGTGTGAGAAGCTGTCTCTACAACCAATTCTAGAAAATCGCACCAAACCAAGAAGCTCTTAACGGGGTTATAGGATTCTAACTACGTAAACGTTACACAACTGACAGACAACAGAATACTGAGCAGAATTTGGATTCTTTGGGGACCCCACTCGAGGGGAGCCCAGCGGTGCTACGGCGCGAGCAAGCCCGACCTCCGGGGCTAGGACTCCCAGGTCTGCATGATAAAAAAACTTCAGCATATCAGCAACACACACAGTATCACTTTTGTATTTTTAAAGTGAATAAGAGTGTTTGGCAAGTAAAATATCAGGAATAGGAATTTTTAAAAGCAACAAAAGGAAACCTAGAAAATGCAAATACAGCTGAAAAAGCGTCTACATTAAAAATCAGTGTGCTCAGCATTAAATCTTCTCATAAAGCTCTGTCACTTATTCTTCCTTCCTTTTAAAAGGCATTAACCACAAACAGGTGGCACGAGGCAGAGGAGGCTGGTTAAGAATGTGGCTATTGACATACACTCACCGTCTCGCTCCTCAGTGGGGCTTGAGTGACGACTCAGGGACCTAAACTGCAGTTCAGCTGCTATGGAAGCCAAGCGATCGTTCTCGGGGACACTGGAACCCCTGTTTCAATATTTTTAAAAATTGAGCTATCAATTCAATGGAATTCAAAATGAAAGATCTGTGAGATTTTTCTAGAACAGTGATTCTCAACTGGGAGGCGATTCCGGCCCCTGGGGACATCTGGCCTCTGCTGGGTAGAGGACAACGCAAAGGACAGCCCCAAACAGCGAATTATTCACGCAAAGTGAACAGCGCTGCTACTGGGAAACCCTCCTCTGGAGTTTAGGAGAGTTACACTTCCTCCCTTCCATATCCCACACACGAAAACCTAACTGCATAACATATTGTTTTATGTTAAAAACAAAAATAAAAACAAAAAAAGAAAAATGGTACTTATGGAAGTGTTACTGACGTGTGGCAAGCTCCATAACTTAAGCCCAGGATGGATAAAAAGTATTAGCCAAATCTAGTAAATATTTAAAACTACCATCAAATTATGTACTTAAACCTATTTAAGGTACTAAAAAGTTTCAAATCTCTTAATAAGAAAACAGAGTTTCTTATTCAGAAGTTCTAAGTTTCTCAAGCAGTAGCCAAGCAAAAGTGCAGAAGAGCAGGAAGCTTAACATATAAAGAACACAGTTAATTTGCTGCTTTTCCAGAATAAAGTTAAAAGTTAATTGTTCAGCAATCAGAATGAATCCATAAAGAGTAAGACCCAGAAGTAAGGAAGGGAGCTGTTAAAATTATAATACAAATCATTCGAAATAAGTATGGCATTAGTTTATGAACAGTTTAGTGTGTAATTTTTAAATGAATGACATAATGAAGTATGGTAGCATTTATGCTCTTTTTAAACATACACTGGTCTAATGAACAGACGTTTACAAACTATGAAGCATGCAGTGCTTTTTTACTTCCCTATACTCTCAAATCTAGGGTAGTACTTGCTAAGTCTAAAAGGAGGGGACATCCCCTCCTGCCATGTAGTTCATGAGAAAGTCTTGGCGCCATTTCATGGAGAAGTCACTCATGTTGAAGCAAAGAAACACAGTCCACTCCTAAGCCACGCCAGAAGCTGGGGGACCGTGAAGAAGTCACTTAGCACCTCTGCTTCTCTCATTTCCCAGACACAACATTAGTCCAAACCACATCCTCAGAGATTTTTGCCAGGGTAAAAGGCAAGAAAACATACTTAAATGAAGTGGTGTGCTGGTGAATTTTTAACAGCTAGTTGCAGGGGTGGGGGAGGGCTTGTAGAGTTTGACGACTTCTACACTGGGATGACCGGCTTGCAAAATTCCTGAAAATTAAGAACCGGCTCTTGCAGAGCAGTCAGAGCCAGCTCTGGCAAGCAGAACGATGCAGAATGCTTTATAAAACAATGCAAAGACAACTGAAGCCCAGCTACTTCCTAAGTCAAAGCAAACCAAATCGAAATATTTACGGGACGCTGTGGGGCAAAGTACGAGGCCCCTGTGGCAGGTGTATCTCAGGCAGGCGAGGGCTGCACGCGGAGAGGCTGGGCGCCCCTGCCCACGTGGGAGGCCGCGGGCACCGCTCTGCTCCTCCCCGCACACTCACAGACCAGGCCTGTGCTGAGACTCTGGCTTTCAGGCACGCACGGTCTTCCTCGGGTCCGCCACACAGGCGCACGGAAAGGGGCCGAGGCACAAGTTCAACTAGCACGTGCAAGGCTCGACTGCAGGGCGAGACCCAGCCACCGGCTTTGCACATACCCACGTGACTTTGCTATTCTCTATCTACGGTCACTTATACACTGCAAAAAAGGTAAGAAAACTTCATTCCTTTGTGGGGAAAAAAAAAAAAAGGCCTGCAAGATGGCATACTGTGATGGTAGTAAAATTTCTAAACATCAGGGATCTTTCTAAGTATGTACAAATTTACGATGAAAAATGTTTACAAAATGCTACTCGGAAGATGCTGAAAAATTACTATGCAAGGCCTAAGACTAAAGGCACAAAAAAGCCACTGCAGGTGTTGAACTTTATATGGAAACACATTTCACGTTCCACGCCACCAGCCTTATAAACGCCTTGAACTACAGTTCACAAGACTTGAATAAAGTGGGGTGTTACCCCCTTTTAAATCGCACGTGAACGTGGAGGCGGCTAGTGTGAGAGCTGGCACTACAGTTCTGGCTACGGGCTCCTCAGCTCGACTGCTGTGTAGGGCACAGCGCCCCCCTTACCGCGTTTACAGAAAAGATGGATTCAGTACCCCACGGGGACATGGAAGTGAGTGTGGAGCACTGGCCACGAAATGCTCTAAACATAAAAATAAAAACGGTAAATGGGACTTTATTCAATGTTAACTGTTAACTTTTTTAGTTGACTGCTTAAGCTGTAAAATACATTGACATTTTTTATGTTACAGATGTTTGTCACTAAAAATTAGGAATATTAATTATTTTAATGAGGAAGAATAAAAATGTAGAAATTTTAGATTGTTACAAAGTAACTTAAAAAACTTAGTCTATTTTAAATCCTAAAGCTTTATGTCACCTTTCTGCCCACGTTACACTAACACCTTCTCTGATGAGATCGCCCCCAGCCCAGTTTTGTCTGACTATCACTATTCTTACTGGGTAATAGTGACAGTGTCCCTTCCACCAAATGTAAGGGTAGAACTAAGAGAAATAAAATGTCCTTTTTCCATTAAGTATAGGAGCCCTTGATGAACACCGGTGAAAAGGACACCGTAGGGTGGGAATCACAGCGCCCTCCTCGCTGACACTGGACGCCCTGCAGGAGCCCGTGACAACCCGGCCCCGTGTGTGATTCCAGCCCGTGGACGCCCTGCAGGAGCCCATGGCGACCCGGCCCCGTCTGTGACTCCAGCCCGTGGACACCCTGCAGGAGCCCGTGGCGACCCGGCCCCATGTGACTCCAGCCCGTGGACGCCCTGCAGGAGCCCGTGGCGACCCGGCCCCGTGTGTGACTCCAGCCCGTGAACTCGTTTCGCACCTTTACAAACCACTTGTAATCAACAACTGCAGAAATGGGGACTCTGCTGCTTAGAAAAGCGACCCTCCTAAAAGACGAATCACCACCTAACCACGTCGACACGCCATCTCTGCACCTCCGCAGGAAAGGCGGCGTCTACCAATCACCTCCTGTCCTCTCTCAGTGGGGACCAGGCTCTTTCCTCTGATTCTCCCCCCAGGGAGTTATTATTGGTGGAGACTCTGGCCCTTTTGGTTACTATCAGCTCCAAAGACGTCTTAAAACTGGGCAGACCATCCACCCGTGTGGGTCGGTGCTGGAGCCTGGGGGTGGGATGACGCAGTGGCCGAGGAGCCCCGCCAGGGCCTGGGGCGTAGCGGGAGCGCACGTGGGGGGCAGGGGGGTACGACCCTGGTAGAGCGAGACTACCTGGCGTCATGGGCACTGCTGATGAGTTTGGGGGGCGCAGGGTCGCTGCCTGAGGGGCCAGGGCGACCGGAGGCAGCGGCAGCGGCGGCGGCAGAGGCGGCAGAGGCAGCAGGGCTGCTGTGGCTCCGAGTGCTGAGACGAGAAAGACAGCTTCAGGACGCGGCCGAGCCAAGGGGGCGGGCTTGCCCATAATGCTCAGCGAAAAATAAAACAGGGGGAGGAAGTGAAAAATGTTTTAAAATATATAATGTAAATTGTTCCTTGACTGAGATTCAGGTCTAGGTGTGAAAAAGAAAAAGAAAACCTAATTTCAAACTAATTATTTTAAAAATAGTGTGGTCCTTCCTCATAAAAACTGTCAAGTAAAATTAACTTTAAAAAGTGATCACCTGGCAGAAGATGCTCGCTGCGACAAGATGCAGAAATGCCACCACACTCAGTAAGGGTTTCGGAGGAGCTAGTGTCTGAGCTCACTTTGGTACACTGAGTAGTCACTTCATAGTTACACACACATAAATATCGAGACTGGAAAGACCATTCCAGTTTTTCCTCCGCTTTTAAGTTGATATTTAGTATTGTTTCTCAAATGTTTATTATGCCATGAACGCCCAAATGTGTTTCCCTAAGGTCATTTTTCAAAGAAAAAAACAGAAAGAATATTCCAAAGCTGGAAAGCATTTAGTAGCTTGAGGTTATAAATAAGCTGAGAAACCAAGTTATCTTGAAAGGCACGATCTGCTGTAGATTTGTGCATCTTTTTCTTTTGCAACTAAGGCACTGTGGTGTGTCTTCCAGAGAATGCAAATGAGAGCGTTTGAAAATGTCTGGACACAGAGGAGTACTTAGTTATCAGAGCAAGCACCCAGCAGCTTCCAGAGTGTTAGCATGCACGTCAGAAGACACTCCGCCACGCAGTGACCAGAGAAGCCCCGAATACCTGAATCCCTCTGGAGTCGGGATAATTAGATGGGGGTTAGGAGGGTCGCTGTGGCATCGTGGCACCTTCACGGGACGGGGGCTGTTCCGATGAATAGCTGCTAGTGAAAATGGCGACAAATGCAACTGGTTAAAGGGGCCAAGACACTGCCAAGCCAGGCGAGTAACCGGAAGCAGGACGTAATTTTGCTGGTGACCAAAATAAACTCATTTATACGAGAAAATCATATCATACACACGAATATTGTGGAAAATGTCCCTTTTTAGTTATGTTACACATTCAAACTTTTCTCCGTCAAAACCATTTGTTTAAATCCTGGGGGTGAAATGTACATAACACATGCAAAACAAACAATATTCCACCTGAGAGACAGATGAAAATGTGGCTTATGTGGCATCTTTCTAATAAAAAGTGTTATGTTATCGACACTTTTAAAAGGATTCAAATGAGCGGTGACACTGTAACGGGTCCTGAGCTGGGGAGCGGTCACTGCCATTTTCCTGAGTACGTAGAGTTTTATTTCATTCCTTTAAACCAAACCAGGAAGTCAGGGCACAGTTTAATTGTTTTGGGTTTTTTCCCAAAACAAGTTTTTCTCTCTTCTTTTAAATATTCTGGTAGAAGGTCAATACAGATAAAACTTAAAACAATTTAAAAATACAATCTTACCTAGTCGATTACAAAAAATGCTGACCATTCTACTTATCCAATAACTAACTGTAACCAGTAATGGACGTGTGTTATATTGTGTCTATTTCTCCATTTTCCTCTTCCTTTCAACTTAGTTTTAATCCTCCCAAGTTTTTTTAATGTCATATTTTCTCTTCCTATGTTAATAATTTTAGTCTACATATGCTTTATTCTAAATATGTTTCATCCTAAATGGAAAAACTTCCTTTTCCATGTTTTTTGTTTGCTTGCTTTTAATAACATTACACAGGAAAGACAAAAGTACCAAAAATGGAGAGAGCTGAAGGGAAAACTTGCAAAACAAAAATCAAGCACTTGTTAGGAAAAATTTAGGAAATCTGTGTCCCTGCTCATTGCCCTCAACGACCACGACAATAAATGGAAGAAACCCAACGGGAGCAAAGGTAAAAAGAAAAAACAACAACAAATATCATTTGGTGAGGATGGTGATGTCTTTAACGCAGCAAACGTAATGGGAATGGAGTAAAAAATTACGACAAAATTTTCCCACGAAGTTTGTACAAAATAAGACATTCTGTTAAAACGCACAAGCACGTGCACACACATACACACGTAAGTTTAACATCCTTTGCATATGAAATAAAACACTCATTTTAAGAGTATGCCTATCTAACTTGTTGAAAAAGTATGATACTTAATAAATGGCAGGAAAACAACCCTATAAATGCTGTGTGATTATATGAGCAGAGAGAAGGGCAGAATGCGTCCGTGTAATTGTATGAGTACAGAAAATGTGGAAGGTCAAATACCAGGCTGTCATCATCAGTTACCAGGCAGAGCAGAAAGAGGGGCAGAAAGCAAGCGACGACAACAAGAACAGGTGATGTGCTCTCACTTTCACTAATTTCTCTTATAAGGACACGAAACCAAGTGCTGACGCCTGCCCTGTGTCAACGGCACAGATCACAGGGCTATCGCCTTCCTGGGTCCTCACGGGTCCTCACTAGCATCCAGTGTAAGCGCTAGAAGGGAAGGGGAGGCTCAGAGGTGGGAGATGAGCAGCCCCAGGGTCCTGCATGCGGCTGGGCGATCTGACTCTGATCAGGTGCTGCCTCCACCTTCCACAGTGGCAAGGAGGACAAAGGAGGACAGAGGACACCTCGAGCCGACAAACAGCGCTATGGACCAACTGACCCACCGCAGTCTGAAGAGCGGCAGTGAGAACAGTTAGTGACTCTGCAGCAGGGGTTACCTGTGGACTGTGGGAGTATGAGCATTTCTTTCTTTCCTAATATATTTTCCTACTGAAAATTTTCCTACATGTACATTTTCTATATTTTTAACATACTTTTTCTACATTGTAATTTTTCTACAATGAAACTGATTTCTTATGTAATAAAATATTTTAAAGAAGTCATTTTTATTGAATTACTGGTCATGTATTCTTAGACAAACATTTTAGATCACAAAGTCAAAGTATTTATGATAATATCCGTGATCAAAAGTTTGATAAAACATAGCACATTTTACAGAATATGCTTAAATAGTTTTGTCATTTCTTAACAACCTTGGGGGAAAAAGGTAAAAACTGAGTGTATTTTAAAGACAAAGAAACCTCTACTAAGCTTTCTACAGCTGGCAAGGACTCTTTAAGACATAGCTGCTGCTCAACAAATTTACCATTTATGAATTATTTTGTATAATTAAAATTGTTTAAAATTTCTAAGTTTTCATTTTTGGGATGTTTATTACATAAATACAGTTTTGCTTTTATTTACTATCTCAAGAATAGGGTAAGACACAGCCTTTTTCTGATACATGTTTTGTTTTCAAATTACAACACACCCTGTAAAACTGTATATTAACTATAATTAAAAACTGTAACTAAAGTATATTGTAGCACAACTTGACTTTTTTTTTCCAGCAAAACCAAACAGGAGTTCACTACACGAGGGGAAAACGGCCCTTAACAAAGCCAGGTAAAGAAAGCCGAGCCGTCTCCCCCCAGGAGGTGAAGGCAGCAGAGCGAACGCTCGCGGTCCAGCAGCAGGAAAAGCCCTTCTCCTCGAGCCTCCCTCCTCCCCGAGAAGAAAAGTTTCAACAGGGAGAACGGAACAGACAGCGTTGGTGTGAGGGAAAAAAAAAAAGTAGTTTGACAACACTGACGAGCATCGAATACCTGGTGTTGGCATTTTAATCCTCCCATTGGATTTAGAAGGATACTGTGGAGTTCTCTATGTACGTACCACGTTCCTCTAACTTTTATTGCCATTTTCCTGAATATTCTTAAAGCACCTCTATGCCATTTTAAGTAAGTGCAGTTATGGGATGATGCGCTCACCTAAAGCAGTGGGTTCTAGGAGAAATGCTATAGCTCTGTCTTACCAAGGTACAAACCTGTGACAGGACTGTGCGGCTTTCCTATGACGTGGCCAATGCATTCATTCATCAAGGCTTGTAAACTCTGGGGGCCAAAGGAAATGGAGAAGGAGAAGAGAAAAAAATGCATGCTCTCTCAATTATGTGATTAGCACTGATTAAGCTTCCAGTATATTTAAAAGAAACATGCTATCCTGAGTAAATATTTTCAAAGCTGGTTTAAAATAGGTACAAACATAAAATAAACACACATTGTACATAATTTAAAATAACATACACGATTTCATTTTATAAGTGAAAGCAGATTAGCATTCAACTCCTCATAATGCAGCAACGTGCACAAGTGAGAGACTTTTCCTATAATTGTCTCTACTGTTTGGAGGCTAAGATGAATAACATCATTTTGATCTGATGGAATTAACTGGAATAACAATGATAATATTTAACATTTGGCATCATGCTTTCAAATGCTGCACAGTGAAGTGAAATACTTAATTTTTGTTCTTCATTAAACTTTTAAAAACCAGCAACTAAGTCAGCACTTAATAAAACATGAAACTGATAAATAGGAAAGCCAAGTCACACAAACTGCTCTACACTGGCTTAGCTGAACCATGTCGTGACATGAAGAAATGAGCACCGGTGTCTACTGTGCTACTTAGAGCGCTTTATTTACTCAGTTCTCAGCATTGTCATTACAATTATGTTAAAAAGTCCTTAAAAACCACTATCAAATATTTAAAAAAGGCACGATCAGGGATATACAGTGGTCAACTTACTTTTTTAATGAAAAAAAAAAAAAAACTTTAGAAAATTCCATACCAAGAAGTCATCTTCTGGTAAAGCTGAAATAAATACAGGCTCGATGGCTTGTAGAAAGTCAAAACCTTGAGTTGCCCACCTGTGCATGAAAAAGTTCAACAGTCACAAAATAACCAAGAAAATGCTAGAGCGATTTCAGTCTACACAATACTGAAAGGAACGTAATTGGAAAATTACTCCCTAGAACAATCACATTTTTTGTTTATATAAATGTCTGGGATTGAGAACATTTATAGCATGTTTGGGGAAAGACAAATGGCTTCTTAATAAAGAAACGAGTTACCAATTTGTTTTCCACTTACACAAATAACGGGCTTAAACCGATAAACTCCTTTACATATCATTCATTTGGGGACAAATTATTTAGAAGTTTTCTAAGAGTTATAAAGTTTTCTATGTAAATAGGTCAATTAAAGAAAATTAAAAAAAAAAAAAGCTGATCACCAAAGAGTTCAAAATTCTCCTTCTCGTGTCATCTGTTCAGAAACCCCAAGTAAAACAGAAGGAAGTACCCACCCCACAGGCCTCGTGAAGAACACACCCTACGCGGTCATACCTGGGTCTTGTACCTCTACCACTCTCACACTTAGTTAGGACGTAATTCATCCATTTCCGGGCAAAGCTTATGTATTTGTCTCCTATCTTCTGTCTAAACTTTCCAGACATCAAACGAACCACTTCTTTATGATACTGTAAGAAGATTTTATGCATATCAAAGTTAACAAGAAAACGATTATACAAAAACCTAAACACTATTAATGCTATATCTGTTTAAAATGTCATTTGTCTAAAAAAAAAAGCAAAGCCTAATTAAAATTGACATATTCTGAAAAAAGCATGACGAGCTAGAAAGAATATAATGTCTTAAAATGCAGCTTCATCAATGTTTTACTCTTAAGTTTAAATTAAGAATGTGCTTTTATGATATTAACCATATCTCAAAGAAGGTTTTTAAATGTAAGCAGATAGCTATTAGCACAAAATAAAAACTGGGCAATCATCCAACACTTTAAAAGCAAACCGACATTTCTCAGATTCAGTGATGGTGTAAGACGACATTCTTAATTAACTAAGCTGTGATTACAATCAACAATCAGATTTGCATTTGACTCATAATGCTTATAAGTAAGTTGCAGAGCAATGGATAAGTTGTACCGTTTTTCCTCTTATTTTGTACCTACCTCAAACCCAAAATTGTACCCTTGAATCATAGCTTCTCGGTAGTACTGCTGCAACGTGACAGACTCAGACTCATCGACTTCAGCATCAAATTCTGAAGTGAATATGTGGTCCACTCGGTCGATGGCATCGCTTATTCTGTTGCAAAGCTCTAACGCATCATTCTAAAGAGTCCCAAACCATAATTAATCCAAAATGAAGCAGATCCCATAGCACTTATTGTATTTTAGAGGAAGATTTTTTTCATCATCACACAGATACAAATCACTACGATATTTTTTTGGCCATATTTATTTCTGTTACTCAAAAGGAATGACCAAAAATAGAGGAAATTATATCATCTTCGTTTTTATTTTTATTAGGTATTCTTTAACATCTCATGAAATACAAAAGGAAGAAATTCCATTTAGAAGGACAATGCCTGATCACAACGTGGTCTTTGAATCAATGCTCACAGTTTCGATGTTTTTACGTATCAAACACCAGTTTTTTTCCCTCGCTGGGTCGTTGTTCAAGTCTAAGTTTGGTTTCAAGGCCTCCCCGTGAAGTAACGATGTATTTCTAAATGACCTCCACAATATCATCACGTCATACTGCCCTGCTTATCCACCCCGCCTGCCCTAGTTCAGGGGTTCTCGACTTGGGCAGATTTTACCTCACACACCCCCAGGGACACTGGCAGTATCTACAGGTATTTTTGGTTATCAAAACATGGAAGGGGGAGTAAAATTTACTGGCATCTACTGGGTAGAGGCCAGGATGCTGCTTAACATCCTATAATACAGCGGTCCCCAACTTTGTGGCACCAGGGACCGGTGAGCCTATGAGAACCTGATGCCAGATGATCTGAAGTGGAGCTGAGGCGGTGATGCTAGCACTGGGGAGCGGCTGCAAATACGGGTGAAGCTTCTCTCGCTCACCTCCTGCTGTGCAGCCCAGTTCCTACCAGGCCACAGACAAGTACGGGTCCGTGGCCCAGGGGTTGGGGACCCCTGCTGTAATACACAGGACAGCTAGCTCCCCAAACAAAGAATTACTGACCCCAAATGTCAGTGGTGCGGAGGCTGAGAAACACTGCCTCATGCAACCTTTGCTGTCTCCCTAAATGGGCTCCCTTTCTGCCCACCCTTAAACACACACATATGCACACGTGGTCTCCCTCAGGTACTCTCCTTACACGTTGTTCCATAATACTCTTCCTCAATATTCAACAACTCCCCAAGGTTTAGAAAATAAAATCCAAAATCTCTCAACAATCTGATCTTTGCCCACCTGATCCTACCTGCCTCTCTCTCACTGCCCTCCACTGTACACACCAAGGTCTGGCCAAATCAGACTCTCTGATACCCAGTGAGCATTCCCATAACCTGATCCAACTGGCATCTTTTGAAATCCTCCCAAACTCAAATGCCTCCATGTTGACAATTCTCAGATGTTACTAGAGTGTCTAATTTCCCCCTTCTCTGTTGTTGAGTGTGACAGTTCACATCCTTAAGGTTATAAATTTCTTAAGCTCAAGAAGAATCAATGTCTTAAAAATTTTGCACTAAAAGACAAAACCCCCCTGCCCTGGGATTAGAATAGGATGACAATCTGTAAGAGAGAATGTTGATAAATGAGTAAGACAAATCAGACCGACAGAGGAAAAACATGCTTATCAAACTACTTGTAACTTTGATAAGTGCTTCCTCAAGAAATCAAGTCTTAAAGTGACTGAGAAGACGTAACTGGTGACCTGTGGCAAAGTGTGGATAAAACCAAGCCTGATTAATGGAAAGTGGTGGAAATAAGAAATAATGGGAAGGGAAGGAGGACTTCTGGCCTGCCATGGGTGCTGACGGCCTCTGTGACGGTCTACAACTAGCCCTCCCTATTAAAACTGGCTGAATTATCCGGTAAACAAAACAATAAATAAATTTTTTAATTACACAATGTTGACTTGGAAACTACTCTAGTAAATACTGGTAACTGCTGAAGAATAAAAAAAGTGGATTAGGAATGAAGAGACCTAAATTCCAGTATCAACTTCACTACTCAACAGCCACATGACCACTATAAGTCACGTAACTGTTCAAATTTCTATCCTCTCCAATTCTCACATTCTACAATTCCAGGAAAGAACCAGCATTTTTCACTTCCGCATGGGGAAATGTGTACTGGGAAGACAGGCCACCTACGAGCTCAAGTCCCTTGAACGATATTACATCACGACACATTCGCTCCTCTGCAGCGTCACATCCAAATGCAGATACATGAGCTAAGGAAGAGCTGACAGTGAACTACCTTGAGCTGCTGCAAAGCCTTGGCGATGACCGGCTGGCTGGACGTCTGTTCCTGGCGAAGAGTCATCAGTCCCTCGATGGACTGCTGGAAAGCTTTCCTCTGGATTATGAGATGAGCAGACTGCGTGACAACTAGTAAAAGATTATCCACCTGGGAGGAAAACCAAGCCTCGGGCTTAAAAACAGACCAGGCACTGCTTCCTTCCCCATTCTAGTTCAATCCCCAGTCGAAAATCAGCGCCCACCTCAGGGTTACTAGGCCAGCAGCCCTCCGATCAGAGAGCAGCCGGCAAGCACAGCCGCTCCCACAGAGCAAGGCGATGCGGTGGTCACCCCCGTGTGGGACCTTCCGCACGTGGTGAAGAACCCCACGGGACCGTGTGGGCACAATGTCTGAAATATCCTAGGACTTCGAGCAACTCGACACTCTCGGTGCGGAGTCTGTGCGTCTGTGCTGGTGCAGCACGTGCGGACAGAGAACTGAAGAACAGAGTGGAGTGGGGGAGGGGGGGCTTGTATGAAACAGTAAAAAGCCAAGATTTTATTATTTTTACTCTTTAAGTGACAGTCACTGCGATATGCTGAGATCTGTGATGTCATCAGATGTGCGTATGATAACGATCGCACCGGAAGTACCAGACACAGACACAAACAGGGAGGTGGAGGGGGCAGGGGAGGGCTGAGCAGGAAAGCTGCAAGCGGGACCTATGACAGTCCTGGAAGGGGGAAAGGGGTCTGACCACAGGAGTGGCTTTGGGGACACCGAGGAGGGTCAGTGACTGGAAATGGTTGGGGCTCGTGAGGGCTAGCGATCGACTGGGAGGGTAAGAGAGGCAGCTCTGTAGAGTGGAGGAACAGTAGCCTGGCGTGTCCGGCTCCAGTCCCGTGGAGCTTGAGGTACACAAGAGCACTCATCATCACTGTCCCCTCACTGAACAGAGGCCATGAGAAAGCTTCTTATGGTTTCATCACTGAGTTACATAAACTGTCATGGAATCCTGCTAGCTGGGTAGGTGACAGCCTTTGCTACAAAAATGAAAACTAAGAAGCCAAAAAAACAAGAGTTCCTAGAGAACTGGAATTTCTAGAATTACAAATTAAATGAGTAAGGTAATTAATTCCTTTTAGATCATGGATATATAGACCTACCTACACGATGGAACTGAGGAAAGATATAAATAAAATAGTTCAAATATTCCACTATAATTTAACATACCTAAAGACTTCGATAGAATATTTTAGTTTAAGTAACGCTACAAAATTTTCTATTAAAACATCAAGGCATATTTTTGGGATGTGTCTATTTGAGACTACTACAGTAGTTAAATCATTCATGAGCTGCTAATAATTCATTTTTCCTAAAAGTATTTTAAGTAAGAAATACTGCTTCGAGTCAGGGGTGGGGAATGGCAGGTGTGGGACCCGGGAGTGAGACACACCTGCATGCTTCTCAGGGTATCGACAGTCTCCACCTGAGGCACAATTTTGACAGGTGGTGCCTCCCATGTGGCCCAGCTGTCATCCGAATCCCGAGCGCGGTCACTGTGCTTGGTCAGAAGTAGATAGGCGTCCATCAGTACATCATCTGAATCTTTGGAGCAGTCCTTGCCTGCAGCTGCATTGAGTAACTGCAAAATAACAGTCTTCTCCTCAGCAAGAAAGTCTGGAACAAATACTTGCAAGTTTTCTAAGCCAGGAATTTGGACCTGGAAAAGAAACAATCCAAAATCTGGAATTAAGGAATGTCAACATTATAGAAATGTTATTTTAAAAAAAACAAACTAGGAAAAGACAAGCAGGATTGGGGAAGATGTGGGAGGGACGTCAGATCAGGGCAGTGAGGGGAAGGGCAAGTAGTCCAGCTCAGTGTGACCCGCTGTGACCCGGTGTGACTGTGACTGAGTGCAGACAGGCTGCTGGGGGAGCCCTGGAACGTCCCTCCACTCACAGGACACCCTCTCATTTCTTTATTTTCAACAATAAAGAAAATACTCTTCAGGAAGGAGGGTCAGCCTGAGAAAAACCTCAGTCAGTGCTAGTTTGCGGAACAGTTTTCGAGCGAAGCGGCTCCCAGACAGCAAAGCCCTGACGTGGGCACTGAGGGCCAAGGTCTTCAGTGCAACGATGAAGGAAGGACCCGTGAGACTGGGCAGACACTTGACTCAGTTCAAAGGCAAAAAATGTTAATACAGATTTGCTAATTAGTTTTGGTGGGGGCATCATAAAAAGCCTCTGAAGATCGTTTTAACAAGGAATACAGACGCAAGTATGTCATGCAAGTCACACACTGACGGGGGTAAGATGTAATGGTGGCTTTGGGTAAAATTTCTAGTAACGTCATCACAGCTAGATGCTAAAAGTACTAAATCTCAAACAACGGAAGTGGGAGCAAAGGTGATGACTCAAGAAGCGGCTCCCGTGATGTCTAGGATACCGATACCAAAAACTAGTACAAAACGCTTGAACTGTTTCAGGAAACATCAGAGTGGAAAACAAAGTCACTTTTAATCGACATGTTATTTTACATACATTAAATATACAGGTGTAACTAATAAAATTATAATATGAGTAAATATCTGCTTATTTTATCCGCATTTTGAAAACAAGTTAATAAGTCAAAGTATGAAAAACTTTGTTTTTCTAATTACGTCATCGGGAAATTGAGGGATAATCCCATAACCGGGGTCAATACATGGCCTGCAAAACCTAAAATATTTACTATTTGGACCTGCTTTAGGTAAAGGAAGAAAGGCAAAGTGTGCAACTCTACTACCTTAAACACTTACCTTAACGTACTGTTTTGATTTCAGAACTTCCAGAAGGTCTCTAACTGGAGCGGAAAGTATGAACTCGGCAGCTATTTCCAGGTCCTAGGATCACAGTGACAAAGAAACTTCTTTAGGGTTAGCTTCTTAAAAAGCAAGAAAAAAGAAAATCAAGTAGCCAGTAACAATCATTCGGATCACCGACTCACCTTTCTCAGCATCTTGGCAAAGCCGAGAGCTTTGGAGGCCCTCTCTCTGGCTTCGTGAAAGAGCTCTTTCAGGGCCCGGCTGATCTCTATCACAGACCTCCTGCAGGGTGATTGCCGGCCAGTGAGAGCACACCAGGGCGTGCGAAGACATACGGAACAATGAGACAACGCGAATCACAAACCACGTAAATAAAGACTGAAAATTTTATACATGAGAACAAACAATTCTCAAGAACGCGTTCAAAATATTCAGAAGCTTGCTCTCCAGTCTTCCAGAAAATACTCGTATCCTAAATAAGCAGGGCACAGTTAATCACTTTTAAATGACAGTAAGCTCAATTTTCTAAGGATTTTATTATGATAATTTCCTGGAGTTTGAGATAAGTCCTTGACTCCCAGCTCATAAGCTAACTGAGAAGGCATATCTCCAGTGGTGCCCAGGTAAATGTTTAACAGCTGGCTCCGCCCAAACTACTGTCTTACTTGGGGTTTGGTGACTTTCATGGTATAAATACTCCCATTGTAGCTGATTTCAAGCTACCAGTGTGACACTACTGAGCGATGACTTGGGAAGAGATGTGCATAGTCGCCCACTGCTCCTCGGGAGCCAGGACAAGCCAGCGCCCGCACACCACTGCACCGAAGCCCGCTTTCCAGACCCCTCCCTAATAAGCTGCTGGAGCGTCAGAAGAGCCATTCTCCAGTCACCATCCTAGCTCCTGAATCCCCGTTTTTATTCTGAATCCACCACATTACCTCTCAAAACTGCAAGACCTTCTACAAACCAATTTATTCCGTTTCTCAGCTATTCGGTACTTTCCTGGGTGAGAATCTATGTGGTTAACTACTTCTTTTTAACTGACACAAAGACATCTAGGGTATTCTGAAATCCAAAATGTATTTTTATCCAACTCTGGATAGTGAGAGAAAACATTTCAGGCCTAGAGAAGTCAGTTTCACCGGAGCATTGCCTGACACTGCTGATAACTGGCCACAAAATGGCTATATGACTGATATACATGCCATAAAAAGAGCGATCTCACATGGTTCAAGCTAACTACTACTGCACAGAATTCGGAGAAATGCGACAAATGAGTAAGCTATGGTTTCGTGTGCATAAGCTTAAAGTTCAACAGAAGGCGTAGGCTAAGCATAAAACAATAAAACAGCAAATGTCACTTAAAGGTGTGAATGGACTGCCACGGTGGTTTAAAGGACAGACACGATTAGCTGAAGACATTCCAGCACGTGCAGATTATTCTGCTCTCCTCTACTCATTTTTAGTCAACCGAAACTGTCTCCCCTTCCTCTGAGGACACTAATTTTTATGAGGCTACATGAATTCTAAGTTCGCCTTCAAGGAAAGTTTCACATAGAACCATAACTAAGAGATCACATGAAAAAACACAGAAACAAATCCCTTTACATCTACCGCCCAAGTTCACAAAGTCCGACATGATTCGATTGGAATACGGCTGATTTCAGGCTCGTTGCCACGAGCAGAACTGTGTGAAATAAGCAAGAGGAGAGGAAAGAAAACGCAGCCCGACCTTATTTCGTCGGAAGCACTGTCATCGGCACTGGCCCAAAGCTCAGCGCAGCGCTCCTGCAGGCCGGACTCCAGGAAGCTTCCCGTGGACTTCAGCAGCATGCCCGCAATGTCACTACGGGGACAGGAACAAAGTCACCCAGGGGAGGAAGTTCTCGCGCGTCCTCACTGGTGAATGAGAAACTAAAAGGTTCAGCTATTGTTTCAATAGTTAAAAATGACTGAGAAGTTTTTCTCTTAATATAAGATCAAGATTAATGTGAAAAAGTGGAAATCTCAATCGCGACAGGTATCTTACCTTTGTTCTATTACCAGATAAACTTAACATCTTAAATAACAGTATAGTAGCTATGTAATTATTACGCAATGTTATTTTCATCTTAAACAAATGTTCAAAATGATATAAAATGCCTTAAATACATACCTATAAGATTTTTTAAAAACTTAACAAATAAGAAAACCAAGTGAATTTCTTAAATGCAACTTTTTACAAATTCGCTTCACAATTAGCTTTTCGTACTCGATAAACATGAAACGCTCTGTATAGCTGATGCTTCTCACTGAGCATACGATCTAAGTGCCAGGTTAAAACCTGAGCGTGTAAAATAAATCTGAACAGGTCCTGCGAAATGTCGACAGCGGCTGGACCTCTACGCTATCCGAGAGGGCTGGTGACAGTGAAAAGAAGCGGGCCAGCATCCTGCCGGGGGCAGCCGGGGCAGGCGGGGCACGCTGCCCGCGGGAGCCCGGGAGAGGCGTAGAACCCAGTGGCAGGCGTGGTCTCCACGGGCCTTGTGGGCCCTGCGGAATTTTAAGTAGAACAACAGTGGCAAGAGGGGCTCTGCCAGGAAGAGGATGGCAGAGGGGGAAGGGAAGTCCGGGAAGAGCGACGAGGACTCTCGGAGGGCGTGACGATGTGCTGACAAGGGGCCTGGCTGCGCCGAGCGACTGTCCGACCTGAAAGGGTGGAGGCGGGAAGCAGACAGCCATGCCGAGGAGGCCGTGGACATCGCTCTAGTTGTCCAGCCTTCGCCTGGGGTACAGGCGGTGGGCTTTGAAAATGACAGAGTAGGAAAGTGACCTGATTAGAGACACACAGCTAAGAACAGCGGTATACAAGGGTTTCCAGGATGGGCGCACTCAACAAACACTGAGTATGGCGTGTCCTGAGGGCAGTGAAGCAAACAGATAAAGCCCCTCCACTGAATGGAAGGCTGAAAACAAATAAAATGAAGGAAAACACACAGTATGTCAGATATTAATAAGCGCTATGGAGAGAAATACAATAGGGAAGAAAGCTAAGGAGTGTTCGCAGGTAGGAATTTCAATTTTAAACACGGAGAAGGTGACACCCAGTCAGAGAGCTAAAGGAAGTAGAGCGACGAGCCGTGGGACTAGCTGGGGGAGAGTGGTCCCAGCCGAGAGACCAGCAAGCACGAGGAGCCTGCGGGAGGCGCGCGGGGCGTGCCCAGCCTGGGTAGGGCAGCACCGAGGCCAGCACAAGTGGGCAGCAGGCACGAGTGAGGAGGACAAGGACTTCACGAAAGGGCAGAGTGCATCAGGTCTTTATTGGCCGTTTTCAGGCCCCGTCTCACTTTTACTTAGTAAGATGGGAGCCACGGGCACATTTGCAGCAGAGGGGAAAACGGCCTGATGTACATTTTAACGAGATCACCCTGGCTACGGACGGTGCTGAGAATGAAGGACAAGGGTGAAGGGCAGAAGCAGAGCCACGGCGATGAGGGGCTGGGGAGAGCAGACGCGTGGGTGGTGAGCACAGGTCAGGCTCCGGGCACATCCTCAAGGGACAGTCCAGTGGATCAGCGACAGAAAGAAGTCGGGTTCATTCCAAGACGGGCTGAGCCCGGGGCTCGCCTACAGAGTGGACGCTGTGCTAAGAGCACGGACGCAGCCAGGATGTGGCAGAACAGCAGCGGGCCTGCAGCGGGCCGCGGAAAGCAGGACCGGGCTGGGAACTGGCCTGCGGGGTGGGGAGGGCTCGGTCACTGAAAACGGGACTAGAGAAGACAGAACGGGTGGTCAGGGCAGAAAACTGAGCACAAGATTCTGAGACACCTAGCATGAGACAGAGATCGGCGTAGTGGACAATGGGTTCCTGGAGTGAGAAGCCGTGTCCTAAAGGAGGCGCTGGGGCGGGGGACACGAGCTGGGCAGGAGACTCACAGAGGAGATGGAGGTAAAACGCTATTGAGGCAGTCGGGGGAGGCAGCACCAGCAGGCGGCAGCAGCAGCGTCCAGAGCCAATGGGACTGGCCCCGTCAGTCAGCCGGGCAGTGGCCCAGCACAGGCCACTGAAATGCGCCCGAATCCACATCAGGCGCCTGAACTCCAGACACTCACTCTCTAGAACAAACAGATCAGTGACCACGCTCCCCCGTCCATGGCTTTCCTGTTTGTTTCTAACCCTTCACCGCATGTGTGCCCTGAGACAGCGACCCTGTAAGCAGGGTTACAGCCCCAAAGCAGCATCGCTGAAAATACCTACTTCGGGGCTCCGAGTGTCCCCAAGACCGATGCGCATAGGTCTACAGGTTTATTCTGCTCTCCGGAGGCCCGGATTCTCTTCCTTCTCGTGTACAACCAAGAGCGTTTACACTAAGGCAGGATTTCTCGACTTCGAACTTGACGCCTGGCGTGGGTGACCTTTTGTGGCAGGCAGCCCTGTGCACTGCAGGGTGCTCTGCAGCGGCCCTGGAGCCCCTCAGTAGGGGCACCTCCCAGTCAGCACAATCAAACCGCGTCCAGACACTGCCCAGCGGCCCCAGGGACAAATAGGCCTGGTTGAGAACCACTGCTCTAAGGGAACCGACACCTTGTGGAGGGGCACACGACATGCGTGAATGGCTGCCATGTCACGTGACGACACTCCAGCACAGACAAGACACTGCTGAGCGGACTGGGGCTGGGAGCGAGGCAGGCGGGCGCACGGGGTCCCTACCAGAAAAGCTTTCCGGCCTGAGCTTCTCCTCCCCGGATGTAATGGGTTATCTCTTTGGTGAAATTCCATTCTTCTTCTAACAGATTTTTTAAA
The DNA here is from genome assembly GCF_902729225.1 of Pteropus medius. Taxonomy (NCBI): domain Eukaryota; kingdom Metazoa; phylum Chordata; class Mammalia; order Chiroptera; family Pteropodidae; genus Pteropus; species Pteropus medius. The sequence continues at coordinate 1,999,837 of NW_024340700.1, read as the reverse complement.
CTATGGGATGCTTGAGGTAACTGCTGTAGCATTTGGATCCAGCTTCTCATGTAATCAAAATATACCTTAAAATGAAAAAAAAAATGCAAAAGGAGACGTTAGAGAATAGAATTCAGCAACTCACGTCTGTCAACATGAAAGCTATGCATCGGGCGGCAGGGGGAGGATGGACGAGGGGCTGCAACCTGCAGCACGAAGACGCGAGGCCTCCGTCCTGAACCGTCTCAGTGAGGATTTTTATTAAATCGTAGAAGTCGGCACCTCGGCAATTTAACGTGATTCACAATCCCTTCAAATTACTAAGAAAATAACTAAAATGTTCACAATGTCTAAAAAAGTATAATGATTTCATAAAAATCAAAATAACAGCACCCAGAAATGTTCGTTATTAACATACTGCAAGCATTACTTCCTTAAGAGGTTGGGATCTTCCTTCATCACTTACTTTAACTTTAGACGGCACCTCACGTGTTGAGAGGAGGATATGATCACACTTCGCACCATCCCCTCCTGACATCCAGATCCTTGTGATAGGATTTTTCAAGGCTCAGGACACATAAATTATGACCTGCAACCAAAACACCTGACCGTTCCCTCGCGCAACAGCCTCCCGCTGCTCGGCTCTCCTGATTGCTCTGTGGCTTTAGTCGCATTTTACTTTCAGTTTTTCTCACGACAGGTTCACAAATTGCTAGAGCACCAAATATCGCCATCTATGGATTATTTTACTGAAAAGAAAACTGGACGTGGTATACAACATCTGAGTTACACGTTCTCTCCCTCTGGACTTTTGAGGCATTATTCCGGTACTGCCTAATGCTGTGCACTAGGCCAGCATGAAGAACTCTGAGGCCAGCGTAATCTCCCAGCCGTCACCACTCTCCCCAAGCACGCCCTGACAGTGACTGGTCCTCTCTGCTGAGGTGCTCACAGGGTTCTTTCTCTAGTCGTGGGGCTCAGTTCCTTCATCAGGTGACAGCTTCAGGGTCACTTCAGAAATGGATGTTTTCTGAGACCCAGTAACAACTCTCAGTAGTCAAATTTCGGGCCTTTTCTTCATTTCAAGAAAACTGTCTTCTGTTCTCTCTGGATGCTTCTAGGTCCTCCACCCGGCTGTGCATAGCAATATCCAACCCTGGGTCCGCCATGAATGCAGCTATGTGTGTGCAACCTGCAATTTACGGGTCTACCACCACCCTATCCAAATGAATAAGAATAATACGTACGTACCCAGGACTTCCCTTGCGCTTCCTCGGGTGCTCCTGCACCTCCACGGCTCCCCTGAAACCGGGCTGTCTCCTGAGGCCTGCACTTCTCCCTTACGGCCTCTCGGGGGGCAAGTGTCTCACTCTGTACCCTGAGAGCTCAACAGTGGGCACCCTCATGCTCCCCACTGCTACTTCCAAACCACGGCTCTTACGCAGTCTTATTTGTAAGTAAGAAATGCCTGCCCCTTTAAGATTTATGTCGTCAGACCATCAACGCCCCCTCTTCACACTGTCACCTACTGATTTCCAACTGTTCATCGCCCTTCGTCGCACTCCTGCGGGCCCAGCACCGGCTCCTTCTGAACCCTCATGCCTCTCCCGCAGTCGTGTGGCACTGCCTGACCCACGGACCGGCAGCTGCGCCACCAAAAGAGGCCCTGCCTGGTCCCTGCGTCTGCCTGAGGCCATGATGACCCCCTTGCCATGCTTCTGTGGAACCCCGCGTTCCAAAGCCGCTTCCCACCGTGAAGCCCGCGTCTGCTGCCTTTCCTGCCTGAAAAGTCTTTCAGTCTCTCCCTCTCTTAATTAAAAAGTTAGGGGGCTTAAAAATACTCTCACAAATATCACTCCCATTACCAGTGTTATAGACTCCCTCATCGTTCTTTGTTTCAGAATGAACAAAGGTTAGTCCTCTGTCATCTTCGCTTTGGCCGTTTTTCAATAAAAAGTATCACGAAGGGAACTTCTCTTTGGTCCTCTCTTCACTTCTCTCTGCTCTCCCTTCAGAGGCCTCAGTGACCGATTTCTATGTTACCTAGTGTCTATGCTTTTTAAACAACCTGTTATTGCATAAGCTACGATGTACAGTATCGTTTTGTGTAAGTTTTCAATTTCTTACATAAACTGTGTTACAACACACCTATGGACTTTCAGAGGAACTCCGAGCGTCCCTCAGAGGAGCCTCCCTAACTCCACACGGACTCAAGTCACACTGTTCGAGCCCAGGAAAGACCCAGGCACCTCTGCCTCGCCTTTGCTGTGGTGTGACGGTCACACGATTATTTAACCACCATTCCCCACCGTTCTTAAACTCCAAGCCGGAGTCTATGCTCCTCGCTGACTCCTCAGGAGCTGGCGTGACGCCTGCCCAGCACAGCATGCAGCGGACACCCAGAAATGCCACACCCGGTAACACCTGTCGGGTGGAAAACTGAACCTTTTCTGCTCCTTTGCGCTTTATGCCTCTCCAGGAACGCTAGCTTTGCCCGTCCGCATTCTCCCGTGTGTCTTCTACGAATATCACAGCTCGCTCAGCATGTTCGCATTTTCAGCCTTTTAAATTCTTTTTATTTAGGTCCTTAAATCTGTCTACTGCATGTTCCTACATCATATGTTTATTGTGTTGGTGATTTCTAAGGCCAGGGCCAGGGAAATGGGCTAAGATGGTTCACAGCTTCAGTCTGGATCTGCTGCCTCAAACGAATGCTCACCGAGTTACTGCCTTGGACCAGCACGCATTCGCTCCTCCGTGTTCAGGTCAGAAGGATAATGCGGCGCAAAGACCCCTGGTCACCTCTGCTGTGCATCGTAACTTGCTAATCAGTGCTTGCCCTCAGCCTGGGCCCTCACTCTCATCCGCGGTCTTCAGCCAACAGGACATGTTGTGGACAACAGAAGTGTCTCCACCTCTGCTTCTTCTGTTCTGCAGATGTGCCACCTATGGCAGGACTCCTAAGGGGACGCCCTCTGCTCTTCTCCTGACCAGTCACACCCCTACATGTCATAACTCTTAATTAATCGCTGGTCGGGCCCTCCATATCTAAAGTGGAATATATTTAGAGCTCATGTCCACACTCCTTTTAGTCTAAATTTTAAAGCAAATAATTCTAACAGTCTCTTTTTTTTTTTAGGGGGGGTGGATACTGTGGCCAATTTCCTCCTTTACTAAACATGAAATGTTTTTAATCTTCATTCCTTTTGCTGTTTTGGGTGCATTTCAGGGAGAGGGTGCTGCCAACTTAGGTAAGCGGAGCCTGACTGCCGGCCGAGGCCATCTGTCCTTCCTTGCTGACACGAACGCCGACTGGGTTCCTCCAGCCTCAAAATGCGCCTCCGCACTTGTCCACCTGGCGCACTATGGGGCACGATTTTAAAACCCCTGATAATTTCTAGTTCTTCATCCATGAAATCATGGGGATAAACTAAGGAAAATTATGCCTCACACAGATAATCACTAGCAAAGCCAAAACTCAACCCTAAGCATCTCTAGATCGGAACCTGCTGCACGTTTGGTAACGCACTCCAGGACACTGACACCCCACGGCGGGGAGGCCATTTGACCCGCCTCATTCTCACCCTTCCGGCCTCGGTGACGCATGGTACAAGGTGTGGCGTGGGCCTCTGTGGCCAGCAAAGACAGTGCAGAAAGCAAAGCACATTTCGTCCTTTTAAACCTCTGGTTCAGTCAACCATAGGGAAAAATTAACTTGTTTATTGCTTTTTACCATCAATTTTCAATGATAAAAACACTTCTGACATAAGAACTATATAATATTTCAAAACATAGCCACATTTTACACATCCTGGTCTTTTATATATTCTCTCAATTAGGAAATAATTTCAAACTCAAAATTACTTCCCTAACATGCGAGATGTTAAGTCCGCCTCCCAGGCGCTCCTTCCTCTCCTCCACTACAGAGGCTGCAAAGCTAGACGTCTGCACGCCAGCCGCCACCCCAGTGAGAGGCCACGCGCACGTCTGGGCAGCAGGACACGTGGCCCGGCCCACGATGCTCAGGAAGAGCTGCTGGCTGCAGTCTCCAGGCGGCTCTCACTGCTCCGGACCTGGCTGGCAGGCATACCTCCCCTTCCGCCCTCTCCTTCCCTCCAGCCTAGAAAGTCGGGTGTTGTCCGGATGTGCCATGCTCTCCTGAGGTAGGAGGGTGAGAGTCAAGTAAGGACGAAAGCATTCCACAAAACATACACCTTCCAGCTCTGCTTTGCTGTATTTCATCAGCCCGCTACATTACGTCACCACGTGTGCGTGTGCTCTAGTGCACCTGACATGTACTCACTACGCATTAACCCTCCGCCAGTCACGTGGAACACCAGCGAATAGTACGGTTCTAATGATGGCTGCTATGAGTGCAGAGGGGGTTTAGATAAAGCACATAAAAGGTTAAAAGCATCAAGTAAAGCTTTCTAGAGAGAAATAAAACTTGAAAGTAGGTCATAAGTGGGCAGATATAGAAAAGGGACATTTAGAGCAGGAGGGAACAATATGAGCAAAAGTAGAGCGGCTGGAAAGCACAGGTGAGCACAGGCAAGCACAGCGCACGTGAGCAGACTGGGGGAGCTCTTTGGGAGCAGAAATGCAAATAGGTCCGCTCTTGCCAAGTCACATTAATACCATTCCTCAGACGTGCCAGGCGCCTCTGTGAACCCGGAACCTGGAACGTGCCAGGCCCCTCCATGAACCCGACCCGTCTTTAAGGCGCTTCCTCGCCACAGAAGCGCCCAGACGTCCCCAGGCTAGCTTGGGAGTCCCGTCTCCAAGCCTCTGGTGCATCACAGCATGATTCTTAGTCAGCGCTTACCACTCGCGGGGTGGGGTGGGGGGAGTGACATCAACTCTGCCCAGCCCACACCAGACTGAGTCCCCTAGTGTCTGTCACTCCACTCCCAGAGCTGTACAAGGTCCCCAGCACCTCCCACGTCTTACAAATACAGCCGATGCTGTGTGGCTCAATGAAACAGAACCGGACTCTGATTCTATTTGGGGGCCATTCTGCTATAGAGCCCACAATTAAACGACGAACCAGAAGCAGCCATGAAGCGCATGAGGCTGAAGCTCCCCGCCGCCCTTACCATGAGCATCTTGTGCAGGTCCTCCTCGAAGGCGTCCATGTTGCAGCCGGCCGCCCCCGGGCCGTGCGGGAGCCCGAGCAGCATGAACTGGTAGTACTGCTTCATCAGCAGGCCGCCCTTCAGCACCTCCTTGCACTCCCTCACCAGCTGCGGGGGGACAGTCACACGTTCCGTCACTGCACGCATCCCGGCCAGACCACGTGTTCGTTTTCACCCATTTCCCACTTAAATCCTCAAAAACTCAGAAAAAGGGAACCTCGCTTCTGAAAACCCTGAAACATTTCCCAAATTCTTTCTAAGACAAGGTATACAAAAGAAAAATCTCATGTGATGGGTCACTCTTTAACCAAAATCATAATAATTCAAATATACTTACATGACACAGAGCATGGTGGACTCTGTAATAATTTAGTCTACCTATTGTGATTTGTGCCTTTTACCATTAAAAAAAGTGTCTAGTGAGAATAAAAACAAATTAACCTGATGAAATGAGACGGAAGTTGAGGGGGAAAAATGAAACAAATGAGTAAATCCCAAATATGCAGGCCCAGAAGGTAATGCTGGCAAGGAGGCGGAAATGAGGACCCACGAAGCCCTTTCCAGCGGTCACAGGCTGGCAGACAATGCCCTCAGAATGCTACGCAGCAGGGACTGTGGGCACGAGACTGCACAGCGACATTAGTTTTAATAGATATTAGTCGAGACACAAAAGGAACCTCAGTGCTGCTACTGGGAAAGTAAACAGGTACCAACTTTCTAGAGTCTAAAAACGTATGACTCACTAATCTATTTTTATGCTTTATACTCAAGAAATCATCAGAGATGCAGACTAAATATTACATATTTACCACATTATTCAAAATGACGACGGCATTAAATACATGATGACGCACCTACACAGGAGAACACTACTGCAGTCATTTAAACTCTTGCTTTTAAAAACTATTAAAGGGCGAAAACTCATATACGTATTTAAACTTTTATGTGTTGGAAGTATGTATGCACAGGAAAACAAATGAATGGAAATATACCAAAATGCCATAATGGTCATCTCTGAGTGGCAGGATAACTTCCATTTTTTATATCATTTTCTGTGCTTTTCAAATTTTCTAAAATAAACAAGAATTGCTTTTCCAAACAGAAGTTACCTTTTCAAATGTCTGAAAAATAATCAGCTTAAGACATCAAAGGCTAGAGTTAAATCTATTAAAAAGTGCCCTCTTCCCATTTATATAGAATGTCACTTACGTGCTTATAATAAGCTGAATCTTTGAATGCGTTGTCAGAATGACTGTTTTTTTACTCTAGTAATGCTACATTAAACCAAGAAATGTTTTTTTTTAAATGTTTTAACATTAATTACTCTTTAATCTTCACAATAGCCCCATTAGCAAAAAATAGACTCCACCTCATTTTACCAGGTTACATTCCCGAAGTATATGTTTTGTGGGGAAGGGACGCTAGTATTTTACCAAACCTTCGAAAATTAGCGTGGTGCTATGGAGGACAAGTGAAAAGCAGGCACAATAACCCGAAACAGGACGTGGAAGGAAGCGGAAACAGAGCTGTGGCCGGCGCTGGATGGAAACTGTAGGGACCCACGTCCAGCTGCGACAGTCCCCTCTGCATCACCTGACCGACGAACTCAAGTCCCACTGCACCTGTCCTACGGCCGGTCCTTCCTCAGCCTGTACCTGTCCCCTACAGTGCCAGCCTGTCATCCAGAGCCAAGGAGCCCCTAACCTGTCAATCTCTAGGGGATGGACACTCACAGTCTACAAAAAACATACCAACGTTCTTTCTTCAAAGTCTGAGATGTTTATTTTATATGGTGGCATCATAAAGCATGAATACCAACACAATTTAGCACTCACGCGCTGCTAGGCATAACTGCTTCTGGCCGTTGGCTGTTCTTTTGTTACCCCAGAGCATCACGCCGTAGGAAATCCCGACCGAAATTAGTGATAACAAAAGCAGAACCCATTATTCTGTTTAAACTATGCAACTGCCTAAGGAAGCAAAAATTCCAAACACCACCCTTTTGTATATGCTGAAGTCAAGTATCTGTTTATATGTAGCTTAAAAGACAAAAAAGTGAATTTAAAGAACCTACTTTCTCTCTTACAAATGAATTTTAAGTTCCCGGTCTTTAAAGACATATTAATAGGTGACGGAGGGTCAGACCGTCCTCGTACTTTTTTTATATTCTTCTAGAACAAGGAAGTAAATGGCTCAAAGGTTGAACTACGATCTGATCTTTGAGGACTGCAGGTGAAGAACATTTCAAATTACCCTCAAAAGAACAGCTTAAAAACATTAACAAACATTCATTTTTCACCATTTGTGACGATGAGGAAAAAATCCTCGAAACAAAAATTATGAGCCTGTGGAGTAATACAATACTTGTTAAAAAATTTTTTTAGCAGTCTTTGAAACAAACCTGCTTAATACTCAAGAGAGATGGTTCTCCCGCAGGTCTCTGCTCCAGCCTCAACTTCAGACATTCATGTATAACATTCAGAAGCACTCGGCAGAGGACCAAGAAGGCAGGCTCGAACGATGGCAGGTCCATGGCCTTTAGCTCATTCCAAGACACAGTGCTGCACTTCTGCTCTGAGGACGGTGGCGTCCTGGACAACTGCACATAATCTGAGCCCCACATGGGATCTGGAACTTCGGAGAACTATGACAGAAATTCAACGAAGGTTAAAGGAGCATACAGGAGAACGTTCTAAGGTTGTAGTTACAAACTACTATTCTCTATAATTTGCTGACAAATCTACAAAAATCGTAATTTTACAGGAAAAATCATCTTTAGAATAATTCAACCATTTCGACGGACCCTAAGTTCTAAAAATTTTTTAAAAACCGTAAGAACTAAAACTGTACTATTTTTATCAAAATAGTAGAAATGGAATCAAGTTCACCTTTTTCACCATTTTTTATTAATACTTAAGATGATCGGAACACTTATTTTTAAGGTTATATACACCACTATCTCTAGATTGAGAAAAGCAGAAAATTATTAAAATTTGAGAAAAGATGATCAGACCAGGTAGCCAATATATAAACATAAAAACTAGCGGATTCAACAAATTCTTTTGTCCCTGTGTTCTCCTGAGCTATACTGAATGATGCCGATAGAAAAACAGAAAAAGATTCCTAAAACTGACCTGGCCGGTCCCAAATACCTGTTTTCTGATGCTTCCTGGGAACCCTAGTGTTGCTCACCCATTGTACTTTTCCCCATAAAACGTGAGGTCTGGAGCTTTCTCACTGTTCTTAAACCTCCGGCAACATCGTGCTGACCAAGCATATTCAAAGACCCTGCCCTCTCCTTTTATTCAGAAAACTGAAGCCATCAAAACTTGAAAATCCAGACCTTTCTTCAACTTGAAACATGACTATTTTAGCTATTCTTCCTCCAAATGTCATTCCTTTCCATGCTCCCTGTCACTCAAAGAGCTCTTAACTGGTCTCCCCACTCACGTTTGTTCTCTTATGCTCGCTGTCTAGTTTTGCATTTAAATTAACACATACGTTAGTTTCCCATAACAGGCGAAAAATTCTAAATAGCCACATAATTTTTAAAATGATAACTTGCGACGTGAAGAGATCAAGTAAAAATCTGAAATTCGAAATCCGAAGTGTCAGGATCAGTACCAGTATCAGCACCTGTGCTGTATTGAGCGTGTGCGTGCGTGCGTGAATGCGTGCGTGCGTGCGTGCGTGCGTGTGTGTTCTGCTGTCTGTTGACGAGAACAAAAACGCCGGCCATTTCAGCTGCAGGGGGCAGTGCCGGTGCCCAGACGTGGTCCCAGAATGCCATTCCCAGCGAAAGGAGGGCGGGCTCCTTGAAAACACGTCAGGTTCCGGTCTGGAGCAGACGCACAATGTAAGCTTAATAAAATACTCCTTGTTCTACATAACTCCTTGTTACAAATACAGCACTCCCTGTTACATCAGATAGCATGGGAGCTATCGAATGCTCACTGAGGTAGTGAAAAAGGACTTACGCCAAGAGCGCAGTGGTTAAGTAAGTTACGGTGCAGTCCTATGACACAATGGCACGCAGCTGCTGAGTGGCAATGAGGGAGAGCTACACGTCCCAATACGGACAGATCCAAAGTAGAGAATACTGAGGAGAGGGGGGTACACACCCCACAAGTCATGGAATTAACATAGCATTATCATGTTTTCTTGAAAACAATGTACCTGCATTACATACAAAGACATATGTTTATAGGCGTACAAAAACGTCTAGAAGGTACAAACTGAACTATTTCTACTCTGAGCAGGGGTAGAGAATGCACAGCAACTTTGTTTTTTTTACATACTTCAATAAATAAAACACAGGAAAGCACATTGTTTTACAAAATGAAGGACTAGATCAAAACAGTCCCTGTTACCCTCTGAAGTTAACTTCTACGATTCGGTGCCAGAGGCGCACATCAGAAACTGAAACGTCTACAGGCCCAGGAGTGTGACGCAGGTGGGATTGCTCAGGCAGGGCGACCAACGAGAGCAAGAACAGATGGGAACTGTGGCAACTGGAGCGCGGCAGGTGCTGCCATGTGGGAAAGTGGCCCCGGGTTGGCAGGCCTCCCAACATTTCAAGGAAAATGAAAACTCCAGATTTTCATGTGCAATCTTCTCACTGTTAAATGCTAGCCGGACACTAAGTCAAAAATATTTAAACCACTACGTGGGACAAAACAGAACATCAGGAGCCAGTGCACTGGCTCAGTTAAGAGCTTGGCTTTGCGGCCAGTTCCGGGTTCGTGTCCCGCTCTGCACAAGGATGTGCAACCTTGACCAAGTCATGTGACCAAGCCCCTCCACATATCAAGAATTCAGTTAACGCTAGCTACCAGTCTCGTGGTGATGGTGGTGGTACCACGGATCCAGTTCTGGGCTGCGGGCTGATCAGTGAGGTTCTATCCTGATCTCTTCCATCTCACATCAGGTTTGATCCAGCTGGCTCAGTGTACTCAAAAACCATGGAGCACAACTTCCTCTTTTCCCTCACACAAGTTCCTTCTTTTAAGAAAACGGAAAACCTTTAGGCAGATGAACAAGTATGTGCTCATGAGCTTGCCACTTACCTCAATTAAAAAGTTCACGTAACTTTACTAATGAAAGCAGACAGGTGATGATCAGCGCAAATAAGAAATCACCTGTCATAGCCATCAATGACCATTGGTCACGAAAGGGGGCAGGAGAGTCCTGCAGCCTCCATGGTGTCCCACTGGACGGGCTCGGAGCTGCACGGTGCTGGTCTGGCTACACAAGAAGCAGGCTGGAGGTTTGCGGAGAACACCAGTGCTCAGGTCCTTCCTCAGGAGGCTCAGATTCACCCTGCACCCGAGCAGGGAACAGGCACATGTCCTTTAAAAGCTCCCTGGGAAGCCATAGGTTAACATCTGGCGTCCCCAAATCCTGGGTTTGAGTCCCTCCAACTATCTACAGCTTCTGTGATTGGGGCAAGTTATCTACTCTGTATCTGTAAAATATAGAAATAAAAACGCCCCTTCATTCAGTTATTATGTCTGGCACGTGGTAAGAAGACTCAAAACGTGGCAGCTGTGGGTACTGTAGGTGTCTCTCCTAGTTTCCACAAGCTTTATCTGCTCTGAACGTATGAGGCAACCTCTTCAACGTTTCGGGGGCTTGTAGGAAAACATCAGCATAATTATTGTTAGATCCAAAGATAAACAATATTTCACTGGCCACTAAACTTATAATAATTACAGGATCATTTTTAATTCAAAAGCAAGTAATAAATAGTTACCAAAAACGTTCCTAGAATTTAAGGTAATATTCACGGTAAGATGCAAAGTCAGACAGCTAATTTTTTTGTATATTACATTAAAATATTAGTTTTCATCTCACCTTTCTCTTCTAAAAATATATAAACTTCACAAGGTAAAGCAAAAAGGAAAGAGCATAAACTAACCATATCACAATTGAAGGCTCAGATATTTTATGGATATTTAACATTTAAAATGCACAAAAGCCACAGAACTGTACAAAACAAAGAGGAACGTTATAGTATGCAAATTCAAAGTCAAATGGGACGCTGGAAAATCCCAGAACGGAATGCAGACTGAGACCAATGAAGCTAACCATGTTACAAACGGAAGACACTACCTCACTGGAGAGGGTGAAGGAAAAACGTACCGGCCTAACTTTGGCTAAGCATGTCCTGACTACACTGCTCTAAGGCTGAAGACCAACAGAATGGAATGAAACTCTGTACTCTAGCTGGTAAATTCATCCCTCACAGAAGTACTGGTGAGCAATTCTGAAACTACATGCATACTGGGGTTGCACAAATATGTAAATAAACTGCAGTGATGGGGGTCAGGTTTCTCACTGCAGGAGAAAAAAGTTACACATAAGCAGAGGAGGAAGGCTGGATTAAAGCTGGAGACGCCAATATGAACTCATGCTTATTTTTAACAGATAACATAGTAGACAAAAAGACAGACACAGACAGGCAGACATAGATAATTACAGATCTGTGGGTATACATGGGTTGGAGGACACACCTTTATTCTCTAAGTCTATCATTGAGAGGGCATAGAAACAATGACACCCCAATAGTAACGAATGTAGCCAATGCCCAGATCTTCACTTCTAAATACCATTCTCCAATAAAAGGAACCCAAGTTCCTTGGAGAAACGGCTAATTTCAAGACTGGAACAGGGAAAATGCAAGATGATGCCAAAATGGAAGAAACTGCTCAAAAAGCAAACAAAAGGCAAAACCACATACAAAAAAGATGGCGGCATGTGTACAGGACACGGAAGCCAACTAAAAGAGCTCCAAAGGCTGAAGGAGGAACGAATACCATTTGGGCAAAATAAATAACAACAGTATTGGCCTATAAAAAATAAAAAAAGTAAAAAAAGTTTTTTACATGTATGAGTCCACACTGAGATAAATAATTGACTGAATAATAAATGCGAGAGAAGAGGCAACTCTTCCATCCAGAAGAATTCCCAATGATCCATGTGGATACTCGCACTCCCGGAGGCGGAGGTGAATTCCCTCCCGAGGGTGGGCGGGGCTTAGGGACTGGCTTCCAAGAACAAAGCAGAGAAAAGGAAAACTGGTAACCTGTGCAGGAACCTGGCAGATACCACCTTAACCAAGCAGCCAAGACTGACGTCACCAGTGACACCAAAATGCTACGAGGGTGCTTCAGCTCTGGCATTCGCGCCTGGGCCCACAGCCCCAGACTAATCATGAGAAGACATCAGACAAAACCAGATTCAGGATAAGGCAGATGGGTGTGAAAAACAAAGACTGAGAGAACCTATCACAGATCAGAGGAGACCAGGAAGGCATGGAGACCAAATGCGACGTGACACCTTCAGCTGGGCATTGGAACGGAAAAGGCACATTAGTAGAAAAACAGGAACCCAAATAATGTCTGTAGTTTAGTTCACAGTATTTTGTACCAATGTTACTATATTAATTTTGACAAATGTACCAGAGTCGCTATTCGAAGAAGCTAGATGAAGAGCACATGAAACTCTGTACTATTTTTGCAAGTTTTCTATAAATCTAAAATTATTCCAAGATGACAAGTTTATTTAAAAAAAAAAAAAAAAGATTGCAATTGCATTGGGTCGTTTTGACATTAAGGCTAAATCCTCCATATGTTTACATAGTCCCTTGTTTTAATTTTTAAACTAAAATTGAACTGTAAATAATACAACAAAAGCCACACTTTGCTGCAATAACTGTTGGGAAGATGCCCTAACTACTGAACTGCTGAACTAGTAGTTTTTAAGGAAGGACAGGAAGGGTCACTGTACCAGCAGTTATCTAGTGGAGACGGAGCAGGACCTGGAGACCAGAGGGTCCCCAATCCGGACACCAGCACATGCTACTGTGAAATGGTTCTCAGAGGCATTCGTTGCTAAGACCTGACGTCAACCACGCTAGAGGAATTTGGAGTAAGCAAAGTGGGAGAAATAAGTAGGAACAAGATGCTGGGACGCTCTAAACAGAAGGAATAAGAAAACTAGGAAATAAATGAGTATGAAAAAGAACTAAGATCACCTCTGGGTCCAGAAAAGGAGGAGAAAATGAGTTCTGTTCTATCTCTGAGCTCTCACGTTTTTCCTCTTGCATTATTATACTGTCCTTGCTCCCAGGAATAAAACTTTGGCTGGCATTATTGGTTCAGTTACTTAAATAAGTTTCATCTGATGGGCAGAGACTATCTCATTTACAGCAGTTTCTCTAGATAAGTATTTTCGAGATCCCAACAACTATCTCACAAAGTGAACTTCTGCAAACTAACCATCTGCTAATCAGGGACTGCACATGTAGTTAAAAACGTGTCCTGAGAACAGGAATTCACAGAAGCTGCAATGTTATCTAATTTTGAACAAAACATTAAGGCTATGTATGATATTCATACTATTAAAATAAATTGCATTTTTTACTATCACTAGTTGCAATTTTTTAATTTAAAGATTTTTAAATGTAATAAAATTTTAGAGGAAAATTGTTTTATAAAGCATGCTTACAAGCCAAGAGGAATTAAATATAAGATCATATGTTATTTATAAACTCTGGTTACAAGTAACTTAATCATAAAGAATAAAAATATAAAGACAGACAAAACAAATGTCATGAGTATATTGCTTCTTTTCTACAAAATCCTTCAACTCTATTCATTACCATTATCACATAAGCCATGAAAACAGTGCAAAACAGAAAATATGTACTGAGTACAACCTGCCGTTGGTCAAGATGTTTCTAACAATTAACAATAACGATAAAATCATTCTCAAGCCTAAAAGGTTCTGCACTGATTAACGTATCCTTAAAATATATGATTATTTGGTAATTAAAGGGTAAACACATTTTTAAAACAAAATATAGAATAGTCTAGCCCATACTGACTTATAGTTAGCTTCAAGGGAGAAAATAAAATGTAACAGAACTTCTAAAAAAACTAATAGTTCATATTTGACTTCTACGGCATTTTACTGTTTATACAAAAGTCTTTTCAAAGCCTCACAACAACCCTGTGAGGTAGGTGAGAAAGCATCGTACCCATTTTACAGCAGAAAAGACTCAGAGTCAGAAAGAGTAGGTCATTTACGAAGTTATGTGGTGAGAAAGAGCCACATCGGGGAAGGAAATTCAGTTCCTTGACTTCAAAACTGTGGCTCTTTCCCGACACAGTTGGTAAAAAGGCGGAAACAAAACCACCCGCAGGGGAGTGAACGTGTCTCCGCATGCGGACATCTGCATCCGCCTCCCCTCCCAGAGTGCGCTCCGAAACGGGACTGCAAGTAAGACCCAGCTTTCCTCCTCAGGTCAACGAACCTCGCCTTCCGTTAGTTTGGATTAACCTCCAATGCAGGAGATCGCCTACGTTCGTTCTTGGTTACTCTTTTGTTGACAAACGTATTTCCTCTAGTGGGCAGACTCCTCTCACAAAAATCTCTACCAACTGAAACACGTCTCTGCTAATAACTAAGCCTCCCGTAGACATCCATCGCCATGTCAAACACCTCAACCTGACCAAACGGTGTACGCTTTTTCCCTTTGACTGTTCTCACATTTCTCTACAGTTCACATCCAGAGCCGACACTAGACATGCTACTCAAAAAGGGAGTAAGCGTCTGCAGAGAATAGAGAGAGAACTATATCCATGACCTTGGATGCCATACTTAAAAATATTTTAGCATCGTGTTGACTTTTTACTGACTCACATTCAGCTTGTGGTCACCCATGATTGTGGCTTTCTTCCTTCTTTATTTATACCTTAGTCTGTCCCTCTCCATCCTATATTTATATGGTTGGATTTTTTCCCCACACACACCACCTTACACTAACTCTTGTAAAGTTTTCATAGATCCATTTCCCCATTTATCACAGTACTTTATAGAAATGTTTAAATCTGCAATTTATAATAACTACCACTTAGGCCTTAAGAATATCAAGACTGGAAAAGTCCATAATAATCAACACGACACACCCTGTAACTTACAAGCAATATTGGAACTAAGGAAAAGACCACACTAATTAACGCCCACTGGAAACCTACCTCCACTGGACGGTCACTCTTTACCAGTGCTATACGTGCCCTTTGCAAGGAACCGTCCATCAGCTTGTGAAGTCTTAAAATTAACTTTCTTAACCCCATCTGCTTCAGTGCTTTGTCTACAAACGGTCTATAAATGGAAGTCAGACAGTGTCTGCTAAAGCCTGCTTCCGTGCTGCCGTCCGGTGTCCCCCAGCCAACAGAGTCGTCCTCGGATCCAAGCCTCTCCAGCTTCTTGGACCTGCAGGCCTGCGGCTGGGAGCCGAAAGAGCTGTCAGTGGGCTGTCTGGTCTCCGGAGCCCCTGGATCGGAGGTCTGTTCCTCTTCACTCTCTTCTGTGCTACTTTCCAACTCTTTCAATTCTCCTTCCATGTCCTCGCCCTCGTCTTCTGGCTCGTTGCCTTTAGATGATCGAGGGGAGGGGATTTCAAACACCGGCCAGCCGATGTCTGATAAATTCTTGACGCCCAAAACAGTGCCCATAATCCGTAATTTCTGATTCAAGTCTTTCGTGATGTTCAACCACAAGCAGAGCGCCTGCACCCTGTCCTGAAAGTCTTTCGCGGCGTATCTTTCGTAGTCCTTCTGGAGAGCCTGCAAGGATGGATAAAGTGCTTCTATGTACTCCAGCAGCTCCATTATCCGTTTTACCTGCTCAAACGACACCCTCTGGCGCTGGAGATGCTCGTGATACGTGGAGTAACCCACAATCCTTGTCCCATGAGGGGCTCTGCACTGCCCTTCCACTGAAGTACCATTAAAACTAGCTCCGTTTCTCACAAAGGCAAAGCTCCCATAATTCACTTTGAAAGTAAGGATTTCATTGATGATATCTGGTATGGCCTGCCGGGCCGTGTACAGAAAGAGGTCCTGGTCGTTAATGGTCCGTCCTGCGTGCCAGGCTTGTAGCTCTAACCAGATTAGCTCATTGGATCGGTTAAACCAGAAAGCAGAAGTATTTTCCTGTCCTCTTTGCTCCCTGTCCTTCTTCTTTGAGACTGAGGTAAGCTTTAGCAGAAGTCGTAAAGTTTCAAAAAACTTTAAGCGATCTGCTGGGCAGTCCGTCCTGGAAGTCTGGCGGGCAGTCCTAGCGATGGGCACGGGCACGGACACCGGGAGCTTGGCGTTGCTGCAGCCGAGACTGAGGTAAGGCTTATTGAGATCCACGTCTGGAATGGGTTTTTTGGGCAAAGACCCACCCACCGAGTCCAGCATGAACGAGCACTGCACGTTCTTCTTGTGGTCGCGCTCCGTTGTCCTGAGCGCGGCCCGGACCTTCTTCTCCTGCTTGTAGCTGTACTCCTCCACGCTCTCCGCGGGCCTTCCGCCGTCTCTGTTTGCAGGCTGGCTTGACGGGTTCATTTTTTCTATTAAGAAAATAAACATGTTAGATTTCTTTAAGATGTGAAGCTGATCTTAATATTTTCAATAAAACCGATATCCACATGTACTTATATTTTCGGGCTGTTACTGGGGAAAAAGTCATACCAGATGCTAGAAATTAAAAGAATCAAAATATATAGTTCTCTCTAAATTTTTTAAAAGATTTTATCCATTTCTCTGCTACATTCTAATATTCTCCACTACTAACTAACCTAAAACGAGTTATTTACTTCGATGTTACAAAGTACAGTTATCCAGGAGTCAAATCTTCACAAGTTATCATCTTCAACTTAGAAGGGAGAAATTGTGCAGATCTGCCAGAAATCTGGTTTAGAAAATACCTCTGATTCCTGCCTTTGCCATGAACTAAATGTATTAACTTAGACCAAATCGCTTATGTTTTCTAGGTCACTTTTCTCATTTGTAAAAGTAGATTGAGGAAAGAATCCTTAAGGCACTTTAAGATTATTCTCATAAAAATTAAGAGAGAGGTGATACACAAAAATTCTAACCTTACTTTTAGTCTACTCCTTGATTTCTTCTTGGCCACAAACAAATGAACAAACATTTTAAACTTAACATTAAGAAAATGAAAGACATACAACCTAGTTTAGTATAATTTGCCTAGTCTACTATACTGGCACATAAAATCATTAATGCAAAGAAAGTAAACACACTTCTCCTTCAAACAACTGTAAAAAAAATTCTACAACTTTAATTCCCAAGCTTCGACATGAATGCACACACGCACGCCGCCTCCCTTCCCGTCTGGCGTTTCTGACACCGCTCACCCCCTCTACCTTACAAAACCCCTCCTTCTGCTGCTTTCCAGATACAGCACTTGGGGGCTCTCTTCTCCCTAAAGTCACCCCCCCTTCTTAAATCCTCTCCGTGGAACTCTGCTCACTCCACGACAAGCTG
Source organism: Pteropus medius (assembly GCF_902729225.1). Taxonomy (NCBI): domain Eukaryota; kingdom Metazoa; phylum Chordata; class Mammalia; order Chiroptera; family Pteropodidae; genus Pteropus; species Pteropus medius. The sequence continues at coordinate 1,982,382 of NW_024340700.1, read as the reverse complement.
CTGCGTCTTCAAGCTCCACTCGTAGATTTCTCCTGTCCTACCTTCCCGCCCCTGGGTGATCGCCTTCACTCCCACTTCAGTAATGCCCACCCTGTAACGCCACCAAGAGCTCTCCTCCACACTCGACAGACTTTGTGACCCTCAATCTAGGACACGCGTTTTGTATCTTAACATCTCTAAAATTAGAATATGTGTTATAATTAGTAGTGATATGAATAAATGTTAGAAACATATCCACTAATATATTTCATTTATATTTTCTTATATATGAGTAACAAATGGTTTTCTAAATCTATACCTAAATATTAGCATAGTTCTTTCAATAAAATAAAAATAAAAGTTCTAAGTATAAGAACAACTGTGTCTTCAACTGTAAGCATTTTTATTCTTAGTACATAATAGTACAATATGCCTTAGATTTGATGAAATATTGTATGAGTTACAGACTAATATACTCAAAATCAATTCTCCAGAGAAAACCTGTTTAAAAACAATTTATCTCCTAATCAATTACATTAAATTAGTTTTAAAATAAGAATTTTAAAACAAATATTCCTAAGAGCACCTCTAACTTGATTCACAGTATATTTCATTTCCTTTAGGGCTGATTCCTCATAAAGGGTTTATGGCTCTAGGGATTTTTGCTTATTATAATATAAAAATTATTATAATTTATTTTTTTAAATAGCAATATTTTTACATGACGGGTTTTTTATCTGAGTTTTAATATATTTTGCTTCAGAATATCTTAAAACTTTTTATACAGTCCATTTAAGCAATTTCTTCACAATTTCATTGTTTCTAGCTACCAATGCTTATCAATCCTCATTCGTAAAAAATATACTAGGCCAGCCCTTTGCCCCCTTTGCCATTTTGTTTACTGGTATTCTTTATATCTTTATTAAATAGCACACCCACAACATTCACTTCTACCGAGTAAAACAATGGTTGTTTGAAAGCAAAGCTAACAAGTGCTTCTAAATTTAACTACACTATATTTTAACTATACTATATTTTAACTACACCGTATTTACTTTTAATACACTGAGTTTGATATGCCAATGGGACACTGTGTAGAAATGTCTGTAGGTAACTTATATACGAGTCTTGAACTTCGGAGAGAAATCCAGAGATATCGATTTGAAAATCATCAGTATGTATTAGACATTATTTAATACCAGAAGAATACATAAGAACATCTAAGAAAAATACGCAGAAGAGGCAAAGCAAACCTAGTACAGAATGTTGTATTAATCAGTATATGCATCCAAATAAATGCCACAATACCATTTTTCTGTATAGACAGAAACTTGGGCAAGCCTAAAAAACTAAATTTTGTAGATTATGTACAAATCTTGGTAAGCCTACCTTACCCACAGCATACGAAATAATATATTATACAACTTCTTGAAATTGTGTTTACAAAAAGCCGTGGCTTAGTATTTGGAGCTACGACGTGTGTAAAGAAAAGCAAATAGGGAAAGGAACAAGATGGGACCAAGAAGTTATTTTTTTTCCAAAACAAAAAGACCAAGTTGGTTTTAGGGGAAAAAAAAAGAAAACTGATACATCTTCGAAAAGATGTAATTAATCTTAAAACAGACTTAAACCCCAATCTTATTACTGTGAAAAAGACAATACTAATCTATCTATATCGTCGGGAGCTATGTTTTTCAAATGACACACTTGTGATGGAGAGAGGAAAGCAATCGCTGGTGACCAAGTGGGCCTCTATAAAATCATGAGGGACCTGCCAGTTAAGGGAGACCCGAGAAAGCAGTAGGGTGTCGAAAGAAAGAGGTCTGTAAGGTTAGACACAGTAACTGCCCAAGCACGTAATACTTTGTCTTTACCACTGTGACATGAGAAAGAAACGTTTAACAATAGTTTAACAATACTCGAGAGCCCATTATCAATGAACAGGTTTTTTTGTTTCGTTTTCTGTAAATACTAAATCCCTCAATAATTAACAAAAAGTCAAATATAAATAGAGCTTCTGAAAAGATGAATTCCCCACCATGCACGGTTTGAAATGGCTCTTTGGAACACGTATACAATGTAGTTGGTATCGAGTCCTTGCAATTCTACTGTCCTCTCATACGTGTATTGTCAAACTCAACACGCTGGCCTTCCTCAAGCTCTCAAATGAGAAAGCATAAATACATGTCTGTTCTTCACCTTTCCATTTGAGGTGATCATCAGAGCAACGATCCAGACTATCAAACATGGATGTCAGCAACCTGAAAGGGCTTAAAGATCTTCCAAATCGAGGTTCTCAAATTTCCGTAGGCGTTAAAAATCACTCGGGTTCTTGCTAAAATACGGATTCCTGGGCCCAGTCCCAGTGTCTCTGATTCGGCGTGGTTAGAATGACACTATTTTGGGAAACACTGATTTATTCAATCCCTCATTTTCGAGGTAATGGCTTTACAGAGATTGTCATAATCTTCACAGTAAGATGTGATGAAGATCACCACAGGACACAGATGGTGAAGCAGATGTCAGCACAGGGCTCCTGACCTACACTTATACCATCACGGCGACCTTACACCTCTCAAAAACTGTTCACAGGGCAGGACCGACGGACCAAAGAAAGGCTGAGACACTGAGTTCCATAAAAGACAGATTACAGTGGGCTACCTGACCTGTGAGGGCTTTAAGTAAGACCAGGTACTTGGCTGGGGCCCTGAAGAATGGATGAGCTTCCCTGCGGGCAGTAAGGCAGGCAGAAGAGCATGATGACGAAGAGGCAGAAGAGAACAGTCTGGCTGGAATGGAGAGTCTAATGATGCTATATGTTTATTTTTTTGTAAGTAGTAAAAATATTTAAAGAATCCTGCCTACACATCAGTTTATGACAATGGCTACCGCCTATCATCACTAAAAAAATAGAGTTAATGATTACTCTCACCTCTTTTCAACACACAGTGCCCTCCGTGACCCTTCTGCATCCTTCTATTCCCTCAGGGACATTCCTGATGTCGTTTCTGTTTATGAGGGAGAGGGGCTGGAGGACGCGAAGACAGTATGGCGCCCAGACACTAATTCCCCAAAGCCTTACGCGCAGGTAGGAAGTGGACTCTCAGATCACCGAAGAACCAGACCTTCGGGTGCAGATGCCCTGTGTGGTCCCCTCCCGGGCTGGCTGGCCCTGTGTAGCCTAAAGGATGCAGCAGGAGTGATGCTGGGTGACCCTCCAGGCTAAGTTATAAGAAGCATTCCAACTTCTACCTCGATTTCTTAAAAACACTTGCTCCGAGGGAAGCTGACGGCCATATAGTCAGTTCAATTACTCAGGAACCAGCCCAGGCGAGCCATGTCAAAGGTCACATGGTAAACAACAATGCCAGCCCTCAGCCCAGGTGCCAGACCGAGGAGAGGAGGAGCCCCCTTGGATTAAGACCCAGCAGACGCCATGTGGGGGACACCTGAGGGACCAGGCTTAGGGCACAGCCGAGCGATGACGCCTCCAGTCGACGGAGCTATGCTGGACATGAGCTGCGTGCTGCCTGCGCACCTGACTACTGCAATGCAAGCACAATAAACCGGCTGCTTTTTTACACCACTAAGTTTAGGGGTGATTTATTACACAGCAATAATCAGAAAAATGCAAATATTACTGATGACATTTATTAAAAAATGAGTCTAAGTTTGACAGCAGTTCAAGAGTGAACAGTATGATTCAGAGGGACTGTGTTTGTTGCAGCGAGAAGAAAATAATGTCCCAGTTCACAGTTTCTTGGAAAGTTTTTAAGGTAAATCTGACCAGCTAATTAATTCTGAAAAGCTCTTTAAAATACTGAGGGACCAATATATTATTATGAATCATAAACCAGTTTGAAATATTGGTCTCCCTGACTCCACCTTCAGATCAGAGCACAAAGGTCACTGGTTCCAGGCGTCTTCCCAGCGCCAGGGCCCTCCTGGCCCTCCTGCGGGTGCTGGAGGCAGCCTCTGCCGTCACCCTCCATTCCAGGTCCACCACACAACATCACATGACCTGCTCATCTGCGTGGTCTCTATGGAGGACGGGGCTACGGCTTACCCAGTATCCAAACCAGCACACGCCCCAGCGTCACTCCAATTCTGTCTCAGACAGAACAGAGGAGAAATAAGGGAAGAATGGAAGGAAGGAAAGAAGGGAATGAGAAGAGGGGGGCGGGAGGAAGGAAAGAGAAGTAAAGGAAAACAGGAAGGCAAGAAAAACTCAATGAAAAAGTAACTATGGTGACAACATCTGCAGTGAGAAAAAAAACAACGGCTGGGAAGCGCGACAGGGAAGCGTGCAGTCTGGGGAGCGCTGGCCCAGGCTGGAGTCCCGATGCTGTAGCTCAGGAGCTGTGCGGCCTGAGACTCAGCGTCCTGACAGCAGGGACACCGATTAACACGGACGCATCCAGCATTATGATGATCTCATTCTACATTAAAGTTTAAAATTGAGGGCAAGAATAAAAGTAATAAATATCGAGGAAGAAATCTTCAGCTTACAGTAATAATGACAGCTAATACTTATTGAACACACAATCCTCACAGCACTGTAAAGCAGATGATTTTACCGATGAAGAAAATAAGACAAGAGGCTGTGTGCACAGGAGGTGGTAGAGGCAGGATGAGAATCCAGGCGATGGGGCGCCAGCCCGCGCCCCGCCCTCCAGCCCTGCTGCACAGGTCCAAAAGCAAGGACGTCCTCGAGAACTTTCTGCTGTCACGACACAAACACCCCATCACCAAAATGTCGAACGGCCACCTGCCTAGCATGGCTGCTTCATTTCCATCTCTTCTTGATGTTTGTGAATAAGAACAGTGGCAAGAAACAACTTACCTGATGGCAGACACAGGAAGCTGCTTTCCAACAAACACGTGCCTGGGCCATTTGAAACTGAGGACTCTGGAAACTGCGCTAGTTCCCCAAACGCAAACTGAATGTTCTGCAGGACCTATGCCTCGGTAGGTTATCACAATATTTAAAAGAAACTCTTCTGAGGAGCTAAGCGCAGTCATCAGCACATAGTAAGCGCTCAACAACTCTTAGTGACAGCTGGGCAAATGCTGCGATAAACAATACAGCAGCCATTTAAATGAACACTGCAGGTTATCTGATGACATGAAAAGTCCGTAAAGCATTAAACGAAAAAAGCCAGTTATGAAATAGTAAATATTGTATGACAACATAAATACAGGCAAAGAGAATACAAGGCAAAGATGGTAAAAGTTACTTCTGCTGCTGGGTTTATGGATTTTTTTTTTTGGTATTTTCTAAATTACCGAAAACAAATCTGTAATCTTTTGCAATAAGGAAAAAAAATAAGTTACCAAGGACTCCGGTGTCCCAGGTCTGCTCTGAGTTAGCTACAAGGCTGGTTTATGGACTTTCGCGTCACCTGAAAAGTGGCAGGAACCGGAAATGGTCTCTGGGACCCTTTCCAGACCTACAATTCTGTAATTTTATGAAGTAAACAATGGAAAGAAGTCTAGAAAGAAAAGAGATGACCTTCCCTCTTTCTTCTATCCCCACACAGCCCAGAAGGACGTGGGAAGCTCAGCAAACGCCTGGTGCCTGGTTCGCTGACTGACGAGTGAAAGACGGTCCGGTCGGCTCACGTATCGCGTTCGGGATGAGCCTGGCGCACGTGGCCTGCACAGGGAAGAGGTCCGAATCGAGGAGCAGGAGAACCAGTTGTCAACATAGTCCTGCCACTAGCTCAAGCCTCCAGGCCTCAGTTTCTCAATCTATGAAACGGAGAGACTGTGCTCTCAACTCCAGCTCTAAAATCACACGGGCCCACGAGTGAAGAAACAGCAGATGTGCTACTGAGACCCCCTCACGTCACTACCACAAAGCAAACACGCATTAACTAATGCTGACTCAGGAGACGCTGCTTCAGTGCTATTTTAGACAAGGAATTTCTGAAGGCATTTGAAAAATTTGAGAAAATGGATAAGGACTGATTTTAAAAATGACAAATAGCAATAGGAAGCTATTAATTTCCAAAGAGGGTAAGTACAGGACACAGGTTAACGGACTACTGCAAATAAAATAAAACAAAGTAAAGAATCATCTTCCCTGTGGGAAAGACAAGTTACACCTGGGAATTTCTCCCTGGACAGGGCCGCATTCAAGCAAATAAATACGATAAAAGCCATTTCTCTTGCCTCCCTCCTTGAGGAAGGGCTACGATAAGGACACAGAGGGAACCTGCCCATCGCGCCGGTGAGAGTCCACTGTGTGGAAGGCTGTGGGAAGCGGGACCTGGCCTAAGGGGGAGGAAAACATGGGCCAAAGAAAGGGACAGACGACAAAGGGCTTGATTTCGGCAGGGAGAACACATGACGGGGGGATTTCTCAGAAAAGACAGAAAACGAATCCCTATTTCTGCCGTAACAGATGGATGAACTCCAGAAAGCGATGAGACCAGTTTCAGGACAAGTGGTCTGCTGAAATTAACTGGGACACTGTAATACCTTAGGCTTCAGTGACCTGAGGTTCCACACCAGAAAGCAGGGCACAAGGAGGCAGCAGGTCAGCGTGATTCAATCGTCTACCTCACAAGGAGAACGGCTGTGCGTGCTGGGAGGAGGAAGTGAAAACACAGACGCTCCCCGCTTCCAGGAGCTGCGGGGTCCTAAACAAACAGCAACGCAGAGCGTAAAATCTGTCCATGGTCATGAGGTGAGGGGACCATGTAGGCACTGTGCTCAGTGAGCAAGGGCCCCACACACTCAAGGGGCAGCCTCCCGGTCACCGGCACGGAGCACAGGTCTCGGGCTGGCCAGGGGACCCTGGGGGAGAAAGGCTGGCTCTGCCTCCCCCAAGTGGCCACAGGTGAAGTCTGGCAGACACTTCCGCCTAAGAGATCCAGAGGCTAAAAGAGGGCCATCTACGGCACACAGCAGAAGCCAGCCTGCATGAGCACACCGATTCATCCACAGGTGGCCTCTTTCACAATCTAGAAGAAATACAAATGCCTCACACTATCGGCTTTAACAATCACTCAGGACAAACCTTTCTATCTCCTTTGTTAACAATAACCGTAATAATTCAAAAATTTAAAATCAAATGTAAAAGTGGCATTAAAGTCAAATTTAAAATAAAAGGCATAACTAACATTACCATAGAAGGATCCATAGTTGCTTGTATATACCAAGAGCACCAAGCCCTCTCCTGCACATTTTTTTTTTTTTTGGCGAGACAACCCTTGGTTGACCTCACAGATTACAAGGACCTTGTCAGCTTATAATCCCTTATTTTTATTTATTTATTTTTTTGCACCTAGAGCACCTAGTCTTCCTAGGTGGTCTCCCATCCAAGGACTAACCAGGCCCGACCCTGCTTTGCTTCCGAGATCAGCCGGGATCGGGCTCGTTCAGGGCGGCATGGCCGTAGACTCCTGCGCATCCTTTTAAGAATAAGACCTACCTTTCAAATTAGTTCGACTGGCGGGCCTCCCTATATTGTTCCTTTGGTGTTTGGCCGACATGCGTTTCATCTGCCGCGGCGTGCTGGGGGGCGAGGCGCCATAGAGGTTCTCCGCGTTCGTTTCGTCCGAAAAGTCCTCCGGGTCAGATTCGGAAATCCTGCAGGCCGAGTCTCGCAAAGCGCACTCTTGCCTGTGAAGGACAGACGCGGAGGAAATATTCAGGAGCGTATTATGTGAATTCAAACTCAGAACTCAACTTTCTGATGAGAACGCCTCCTAGAGCGTTCCTGCGGCCCTGTCCCCGCCGCAGCACGGTGACCTGGCCGTCCTCCGCACGCGGAAGCCGAGGGAGGACGTCCCTCTCTCCGAACGCGATGACGGCGACGCCGCCACCGTCACCGCGTGGGCGGAACCGATGGGCGGGTTCCGTTTGGAAGATTCTTTCTAACAGTTTCAAACTAGAACCTTACAGATGAAGGAAAACGAGCAAAGAACTGAAAGACACGAGTCGGACGGCACCGAGTCCGCGCTTGCGAGCCAGCGCGGGCGGCCGCCCGGGGTCGCGGGGCTCCTCTGCCTCTCGGAAGCACAGACAGACAGACAGACAGACAGACAGACAGACAGACAGACAGACGGCGCAGGACGCTCGGCCAGGCCCGCGCGGCAGCCCAGCGTTCAGTGTCGTCAGACGCACGCCACAACGCAGAGCTCGGGAGAGGGCGTGGGGAGAAGGTGGTGCGAGGAGAAAAAGGAATTTGCTTCTCTTCGCTTTCGACATGCTGTTCCTCGCGAGCCTGCTCTCCGGAAACGCGTCCTGCCAAGGCCCGGTCCCCAACCAACTTCTCCAGTGATGATAAAGGTTCTGTTTGCAGAGCTAACAAAAAAAAAATGCAGCGCTATAAACTAAGAACAAATACGATTCCAAATCAGCAAACTAGCAGGAACCAATCACGAAGTTCCTTTCAAATGCTCATTATCACCGTCTACCCAGATCTGAGCATTCTTTATAAAATACACTTCGATTTTAGAAACATCACTCTAAACTACATCCAAAATCCAACCAGTTTTTTTCCTGCAATTTATATCCTGATATAAAATCAAAGCTACTCAAAATCACACGGTAGAAAGAAAAATCACTAAAATCTATGAAACCAGTATTATTAAATTAGACAAATTCAGAAAAAAATCTTTCAAAAAATAAAAAGGTTGCAGAACTATACAAATTTACAGTACTGAAATCTTCAAAGAGCCGCTTTAACAGGTCAAAACTGATTTTTTAATCAGCTAAGACCACTCTAGATATTTGGAGTACACATGCCTCACACATGTGCACACACAAGTGAAATGTGCTGAAAGCTAACTAAAACCAATTAAAGCGGAGCAAATTTAGAAATAACTTTTAAATGCACCTATTCTCTTAGGCTAATTATTTAAGTCTCACGAAGTCATACAACAAATAATATAACTTACAGGTTGACTTGAAATTTCCTACATCCACTGCTTCTACACGCACTGCAAAACAGTCGATTCGGCTGAGGAAAGGATATGGTTACCACGCCAAGGTCACGAATTTCATTCCCATGTTTTAGCAGTTACTAGCACAGGCTTTGGAATGATTAACAGCAAAGGCTTTGTGGTGTGAGGGACTTGGATTCAAATCCCGCCTGTGTTCGTTACTAGCTGTGTGGGCCTTGGCCAAATTACTTAGAATCTGCACTCTGCACATTTACAAAACAAGTATAAGTACTTAGACCCCTAATTAAATCCAATAATGCATGCTTAACAAAGGAGCGACAACAGAGCAAGGGTTCACTAGATGATGGACACTAGATGATGGTCACCGCACTCACCATCCACCGCGAGAACCTGAGTTCTTTAAGCATCTGCTTAACATGAAGAGAGAAGTCTGCCTTTGAGTTCAGCATGACATAGGACCAGAAACCATTTTAACGTTTTTAACAATTTCTAAATTCTTTCAAATTAAATATTATAAGTCTTTTTTTAATTTCCCCCTAAGATACAGTAAACGGTAAAAAAAGGACTTTGCGTTTCTTTTACTACTTTTCTATCTCCCGTAGTTTCCAGCATAGTGCTTAAAACCATTTAGTGTTTTCCACAGTGATATGTTTCACATACTAGAATGGTCATCCTAAAAGACTACAGCACATTTAGTCAGTTAAATAAACCGAGCTGGACAACAGGGAAAACCAGGATGAACAGAAGAATGGAGGTGGACGAGAAAGGACAAACGCAGCCTTGTTCAGAGCACGCTCTCTGCCGGGGACTTGGAGGCCTGGTTCCCGCCTGCCTACCAAGTGGTGGCCACGCACGACCTCATCCTTCTGAGACTCAGAACAAGGCTGATTTAGACTCTGTAAGGTCAACACTGTAACATATTTCAAGAAATTCAGTTGTGAAGAATAAAAAAGAACCAAAACAAAATAATAGAAATAAAGGGCTATGTGGAAAATACTAAAATACCAAACAGGCATATAAAATTGTGTGTTTTACTAATATCCCGCAGTACTGAGTGGATGAATGAATTTCAGAAGTGCAAAATTAAAGTGGAAGAGGCTGTTCTGAAGAGAGACGGAAAACGTCCAAACTTCAGTGAGCCGGGTCCCCAAATGGTAAGCAGCTGGACCTGAGAACACAGTCATGATCTCAGGACAGGGGAGTTTCTCTTCTTAAATAAATACACTGCCTGAGAAACATGGAAACAAGTCCTGTGCTTTAATGAATAAAAAGAGTGTAGGGAAGCACATTTAATAAAAATATAGTTAACTTTTAAGAATTTAATTTGAAGAAACAGAAAAAGATATTTGTTTTATACTGTCCTCCAACTGTGGATGTGGAAAAATTCATCTGGTTGTCATCTCCAAACAAAAGCAGAAAAACCACTGTAATAATTTCACAGAAGCTGAAGGTCTCATTTTCAAACCTACATCTATCACAAAACAAAAAGTCATCTATCTTGGTCTCTATACCTTCACACACACATAATAAACAGACTACTGATTTCAACGTATTTCCAAATTATTTAATTATTCTAACAGCAAACAAAAAATCACAAGGAAATGGAGATAAATACTGTTAAAATATATTAAAATAAGATACAACATAATATATTTTATCTCTCCTTATTCATTATGCATCACAGAAAAGGAGGTAGGAAAAATGCCATATGGTACTGCTAGCCACTATATTTACAATTCATAATTAAAATGAGTTTTAAGACAGGCATTACACATAGGTGAAGTTATGTACTGAACACTTTCTTAGGATTTACTTAGCTCAGGCAAGATGGCATTCACACTTGTCGAAAATGTTATTAGTTCACATTCCGTCCAAGTAACTTAGTAATTTAATTACATGTCAAAACAAAGTCCAACATTATTTAGAGAAATTTTAAGAGAAAAGTCTAGCACCCTATAAATAAAACTCATAATACCTGATACACTATCAAAAATTACCAAAGAAACAGGAAAATATGACCCAAACCGGGGGAAAAATCAATAGAAATATACCAGAAATGACTCAAGCAGAACCTAGAGAGATGAAAAATTTCCTGAAATGAAAACTACTCTGGATGGGATTAAAACCAGATTAGACACAGAAGAAAAGATTGGTGACCTTGAAGACACAGCAACAGAAACTATATAAAATGAAAAAGAGAGAAGAAGATTGAGAAACAAAAATGAAAAAGAATAGAGCATCAGTAATCCATGGAGCAGTATCAAGTAGTTTGACATATGTGTTACTGGAGCCTAAAATGAGAAAAGGAAGACACGGAAAAGATCTCTGAACAAATAAGGGCTGAAATTTTTCCAAATCTGAAGAAAACCACAAGCTAGCTCACAGATCCAAGTAACTCAGCAGACTCCAAACAGAAGAACTATAAGCGAACTAACAGTTTCTGATTATGACATCAAAATCTTAAAAGCAACTGGAGAAAAATAACCTAGTTTTGGAGCCTTAGCTGAGAAGTAATACATAATGGGGGCGGGGAATCAAGGAAAAGTTTATTCTTTCCTTAAAAAAAAATTTATACACAAAATCAAAGAAAAGAAACATTAGTGGTAAATTCAAAAGAACTTGCATCATTTCAATTAACTGACCAAAAGCATCCAAAACCTCATTTTGTATTAGCTCATGTGAGATGAGCTAATGTGGTCAGTTGACTGGTTCAGAGCATTTCCATGGATACCAACTATTTTGGATGAGGAAAGCAGTGCGAGGTCTATATCAGCTGCCCTGAAACATACGCCTTACTTCTGTTTAAAAACATGCAAATGTGAAGTGTCTTTCTGGTATTAAACTTCTCACAGCCAAATAAAACAATGTTTCACTCTTTTAACATAAAACTTTGCTAAAGTACTATTCACTTGACATAGAATTTGGTCTAAGAAAAGTATGTCTTGAACTCAACCCAAGGGAGTTTGGTGTCATTTTTAAATAAAAAACGTGTATAAGACAAGAATTCAAGTTACTTGGGGTTAAATAGTTCTGCCCTGACATAGTAGGTAACCCACATGGGGACTAAAATAGCCCATCTGTAAAATGATGAAGCTGAATTAGGTGGGTCTGAAAACATCTGTGGTTTTGCAAAAGCCCTTAAAATTAACTTTATTAAAAGTTCTTTAGCGAAATCCTTAAAAACATTTTATTTACTTATGAAGCACAGTATCCATCTGCATAAAGTCCCCTCTACCGCCTCCCCCTCCCCCATTAACCTATTCTCCACCATGTAAAAATCAAAGCGGGGCGGGGAGGCGGGAAGGCAGGGAGGGAGAGGTAGGCAGATGGGGTGGATTTTCCAGGTTTCTTTTTTAAGACCCTGTACAGTTTGCTGGGCCTGCAGTATACATCAAAGGGAGCTTCACTAATTTCGAGGTTGCATGGTTGTTTCGTACTGTAAGAACCAATTAATTAATAAGTTAGTTGATCTTTTAATCAGCCTATAGCTGAGCATTTATCAGCTAACCTCCAGGTGAGCTGTTGTCAAACCTCAAGCTTTTCCAACATTCATTATTTAACTTTTGCATTGATTCAGAGTATAGGGTCTTCACAGACCTAGTGAGTCTTGGTTATTTCTCAGGACGGACACTCATACTTTTTTTTTTTAACTAAAATTCACCTTTTCTTAAACAGAGCTATTAAAAAAAAAAAGTCTATGGAAATGAACAAGAAACTATCCCCACAGCCAGACGCGCAGCCTCGTGAGAGCAGAGAGCCCGTCGGTCTCTTTACCACCGGTCCCCTGGTGACTAGAACAGTGCCCAGTAACTACCTGCTGAATAAATGAACTTGTGAGGTAAGTAACTTTATCTTTGATATGTTAGGCTTACTCGTTATCTAAATTCTATTAAAATCACGTTTAATTATATGAAGAACGTAACTTCTTAAAGGCTACAAAAACTAAAAGTTATTTATTTCTGATGATAAAGTGATACTACAACCCTAGGTGCCAGAATGACTATCTACTGACCAAAATAACAGCGACGGGGCACGGAGTACAGAATAATGCTGCTGGAATCGGATTACCATGGGCTGATTACCTACGTTTCCATGCTTATTAGTAAGAATACAAGTTTTGACCAAATTATTTTAAGTTTGCCTGCAAACACTTTCATTTATCAGAAGGTTTCTTATCAAATGTCACTAAAACTTGTGGTCAATAAGTTAATTTTTAAAATATATATTAAAAGCATTAAAAATTGAAGATACCAAAATTGAAACATTTGTGGTGGCTGTTATCGTGGTGGCTGTTACCTTGGTGGCCACCAGGAGCCCCGCCTCCAAGCACTCACACGCTATGAGTCACCTACTCTTGAATTCAGGGTGCCCCTGTGACCTGCCTTAACCAACGGGATGTAGGAAAAGTGACACTGGGCCAGTTCCCGGCCCGAGCCGTAAGAAGGCCACTGCCGGACTGCAGGGGAAACCAGCCACCACGTAAGAAGTCCAACTACACTGGGGCTGCCACGGTGTTCGAACCCCGCCCTAGCCAGGTGGGGAGGCTGCGTGAAGGAGAGTCCAGCTGGCCCAAAGTCTTGTTGAGCTGCCAGCCAGACCGACTCACCAGCCCGTGAGTGGGGCTATTCTGGACCTCCCAGCTGTCCGTGAGGCGAGCCAACACCATGAGAAGCAGAAGAACTGCTCAATACTGTAACAGATAATAAATGGTTTAGAAGCCATTAAGCTTTGGTATGATTTGTTCAAATATAATAGATAACCAAGCACACATACAAAACTTTAATATTTTATTGTCACTAAAGCCCATGAATGGATTTAATCCATCACTACTTCGATGAGGGCCAGAGCCATGCCTTTTAGTGTGAGTCCCTGAAAGAAGACACAAATTCATTTTGTCACAAACACCACAACCAAAGAGCAACATCTGCAATCTCTACTATTTATTTGAAATAAAACAAGAATTTAAAGAATTTGTGGAGCAATTTTTCAGGATATTTATGGTTTTTCTTCTTAAACTTTACAGTTCTCTCCTACATCTAATTTGATGACAATTCTCTTTTTGTGAACTATGTTTAGACTTTGCAAAGTATTACAAATTAGTTTATATAAAAACTACAAGTCTTTTTTGCATTCACCTTTCATATATTTGTATAACAGTTTACTAATTATGCAATTACAACTAAAATATACAATCGACCTCAACAGATTTAGGAACAAACCAGGAACTCTCAATAAGCATACAGTTCAATTGATGGGAACGCAAAATCATGGGCGTTCTAGAGAACAGCCTCTTTGTCATAAGGATTCATGATGCTGTGAGTATCAGCTGAATGTTTATAAAAGAAATGAAATGGACAAGGCAGGTCTTGGAACAGGTCAGGTAGATGAGTAGTTAAGGCCTGCCTGACTTAGATCTTCTGGTAGAAGTCATTTATTTACCTCACTCACATATTTATACAAAACACATTTGTCAGTCCTGAACTAAGAAAAACAAAAAGAATACATAAAGATAGAAAACAAATTAAAGAAAAATTATCCCAGATGGAAAAACTTTACTCACGTTTAAAAATAAAAATAATTATAAGCTGTTTAAAAAATATTTTCAGATGAAGGCTTTCAGAAAACAAACTTATAAAATTATGTAAACAAATGTAACAAAGTACTTTAAAGACTTCATGTTATTATTTGTCACTTTTGGTTAATCAGAAGACTACCCAAAAAGAACTAGAACAAAAAGAGAAAGAGAAAAATGCTTTGGGCATTTAAATACATATGAGTCATGTTACAGATGAAAGACAAAATGTGATTATTTCTGTCATTTCTGCAATTTTGCAGCAAACAGTTGAGTACTTAAAAGCAAGTGGACAAACAATAATACATTTTTCAGGTGTACTTTCTTATTTTTACCAGGTCTAACACCTCCAAGAAAGTATGTGTGCATATCTACACCATATCTTTATCCAGAGCTTGGCAAATCAACACTAGATGGTGTAACAGATTCGTAAGAGGACAATCGACATGGAATGAAACCCTTTCTAGGTGCACCTGGTTGTACAGGGGGACTGACGCAGAGAACACAGGTGGGAGGATGTCCTTGCAACACAAGAAATGAAAATAAGCACCACTTCAGTCTCATTGTGGATATATTTTGCAATTAAATGCCAACGACAAAAAAATATTTTAAAAAGCAACATGAAACAAAAAAGATGATTCATTCAAAGTTTGTTTGAGGCTTTACTAAAGAGAACCAGGGAGCTAAGGCAAGGAAATTTGGCAAATGGAAAGATGTATCAAAGCTGGCAGGAAACACAAAGGTCTTATAATCTGCTAAGTGCATGTAAAACATTAAAGAGATTATGAGAAACAAGAAAAATGCTTAAAACTTTAAAAGTAGCAGAAAAGGATTTGATCTCTCTCTACCTATTCTTCCTACAAATGAAAACTTTTTAAAATTCCTTTTAATTTATTAGAATTTATTTGTGGGGGAAAAAAACACTATATCATAAATTACTTTCCTGTCATTCTTAGAACTCAAGTAACTGAAGAGCAACTTTCTGTAGGACACGCATGAGCTATTTGAATCTCCTGGGCTCAAATTCTCTTTTTTCCTAATTTGATTTTAAAAATAATTAACTATAAATATGCCCTGTGACCTACATATACATTCAAAAGATGAACTCCAACTGTTAGGAGAATAAATCTAGGAGACGCAAGCATCTGAGATATTCTCCCAGGGTTTGCAGTGAAGGAAATGGAAAGAAAAATGGCAAAAGCACTTCTGCTTTGACATCAGCACAGAAAGAGCGCATCTACCTGGGAATCAGATCTTGGTCTCCTATGCCAGGCTCCAAGGAGAGAACCTGGACTCCCTGGAAATTGGCTGACGGACCCCCGGACTGGGGCAAGGAAGACGGACCGCAAGCCTGGAGCATCCTCCGGTGCAGCAGGCAAGGAAGGGCTCAAAACCAAAAAACAAACCAATGCAGTATGTCAGAAGGACGTGCGAGCAGAGCTCTCATTAGCCAAAGCTGGAACAATTTGAGCAACAAAGCGAATGACACGGAACCGGGTTATAACCATGAATCCATGAGTCCACACTGATACGAATAAGTACTAAATAAATAAATAAATAAATGGGAGCAGAGACAAATCTCCTGTACAGAAAAAGGTCTCAGCAATTTATGTAGACACCCCCCACTGGAGGCGGTGGGGTTTAACTCCCCGCCACCTAGTATGGGCTGCACTTGTAATGACTTTCTTTCAAAGAGTAGAGCTTGTAAAGGCAGAGAAAAAATAGTAGCTGCACACCGGAGAAACCTGGCGGGCACTACTCAACCGCCGTCGTCAGGGGACCAAGGTTAACAACATCGGCGACAAGCCTTGTTGAGAGAGTGCGCCCCTCGCATGATGACAAGGACACTTCACCTCTGTGGTCACCTTCCCCAAACCCGTAAGTCCAGTCAAACCATGATAAAAACAGCAGACAAACCCAAAGTGAGGAACAGTCTACAAAACACGTGACCAATACGCCCTGAAACTCAAAAACAAAGTCTTGAGCAACAGCCAAGAGGCGGCCAGGGAGAGATGACGACCAAAGTGTTATGGTGTCAGGGATGGGATCTGGGAGCAGGAAAAGAATAAAATCTGAATAATGTACAGCGTTTAGTAAATAATAATGTATTAATATGGCTCCATTAGCTGCGACAAGTGTACACAGTAATGTTTCACGACAGGAGAAACTGGACCCAGGACACACGGATATTCTGCACTATCTTTGCAGCTGTCTAAATCTAAAACTATTTCAAAATTAAAAGATTATTTTAAGGGTTAAGTAATAGCATTATATGGAACAGTTCCATGACAATGTTGAATAAATTTGGTGTTACTATACAGGTATAAAAGACGAAGAGTCAGAACTAAATAAAAACTGTAGTATTAATTATAAAATTAAGCAATTCCTTATCAATACAAGTAATGACTGTGGTTTAAAAAAAATTTAATGGTAGGTGAAGCAATGCCATTTAAAATAATGACTTCCAAGAAAAAAAATGGCGTAGATGATAGAGGCTTTGTTCATCTCTCTTTCAACCACATCAAAATTGTGACAGAAACACGGAGCAAACAGCAAGCAAAGTCACCTGGGATCTAGATGAACAAGCCCTACGACTAGGGAGAGAAATGAGAAATGACCCTGCGAAGGGAGGAGGTAGGAGGGGGCGAGGACGCGAGGCTGCCCGGTCCCGAACGGCTGAGTGGGACAGAGGCTGTGGCTGTGGCAGCTGCAGGCGCCTCTTAAAGGGGCCGAGTCCGCGAGCAGACTTTCACGGGGACAGACCTGCTCCTTCTGAGCACCAGCACTGGGTCAGCTGCGTGGGCGGCACCAAGGACTTATGGGGGACACTCAGTTGTCGGAGTGAGGGCCGGAGGCGAGGATCTCTCCCGGACAGAAGTGCCGGCGGTATCCACTGTTCCTCTGTTGAGTCCTCCCCGCTCCCAGTGTGCGGACACAGCGCCTCCATAGCTGAGACTTCAGCAAACTGTATAACAGAGGTGGCTCCGCCCAGAGGAATCCCTGAAGCCCCACCTACCCCAACTCACGACCCCACCCAAGCCACATCCAGGTGTGTCCTCCGCGAGTCAGGTGCTCATTGCTGAGCAGAGCCAAGACTCACACTGGTGGAAGCTGACCTCGGTTTCTGGCATGGCCTCTCGAGGCAACTATAAGCACAGCACTTGTGACTTGCTTGCTGAATCTTAATAGGTGGCTCCAGAGGGGCACAGGGTGGGACTAAACTCAGCCTGCAGCTGAACCCCTCTCAGGACTGTGCCACTGGACACCCACTTCACAAATCCACACTAAGACCAGGAGACTTAAGAGCTTTGCTTAGTGCATAGAAACAGACACAGAAAGGCAGCAAAAACGGAAAGACAAAGCAGCAGAAACCATATGAGAGAACAGAACAGAGATCCAGGAATAATGGAGTCAAGCAATTTAACAGATGTAGAGTTCAAAACACTGGTTATAAAGATGCTTAATGAACTTAAGGGAAAGTAGATGAATTCAGTGAGAACTTTAACAAAGAGATAAAAAACATAAAAATGGAAATGGAAATTATAAAAGGGAACCAGTCAGAAATGAAGGACACATTATCTGAGACGAAGCGTACATTAGAGGGAATAAACAGAGTGGATGAAGAAGAGGATGGAACCACCGACAGAGAGGATGGGGAAGCCAAGGACACTCAATCTGAATGGCAAGAAAAATGAAGCCAAGACTATGATAATAATTTAATGAGCCTATGTGACAAAATGATATGTAAATGTCATAGGGGTACCTGAAGGAAAACAAGACATTGAAGAGCTTTTGAAAATATGAGAGAAAAACTTCCCTCATCTGGTGAAAAAAATAGACACACAACCCCAGGAAGCTCAAAGTCCCAAGAAAGATGAACCCAAAGAGGCCCATACCAAGGCACATCATAATTAAAATGCCAAAGGTTAAATACAAAGAAAGAATTTTAAAAGCAGCAAGAGAAAAGCAGTTAGTTATCTAGAAGGGAGCACCCATAAGACTGGCAGCTGATTTCTCAAAAGAAACTATTCAGGACAGAAGGGCTTGGCACAAAATATAAGACATGATGAAAACCCAGGATCTACGACCAAGAATACTTTATCCAGTGTAGCTTTCATTTAGAGTCAAAGGACAGATAAAGAGCTTCCCAGACAAAAATAAGCTAAAAGAACTTATCGACACCAAGCCAGTATTACAGGAAATGTTGGAGGGATTTCTTTAAAAAGAAAAAACATGTATCAAAAACAGGAATAAAGAATGGTAATAACTACATTCCTATCAACAAGTACCTCAAATAGAAAAGAATTAAGTGCTCCAACCAAAAGATAGAGTGGCTGAATGGATAAGAAAACAAGACTCCTACATATGCTGCCTACGGGAGACTAGACTCGCTTCAGATTAAAAGACAGACACAGTCTAAAATGAAGGGGATGGAAAAAGATATTGCCGTGATGGACCTAGAGGGTATTGTCCTGAATGCAATAAGTCAGACAGAAAAAGACACATATTGCGTGATTTCACATTCCTGTGGAATGCAAAGAACAAAATAAACAACAACAGAAGTGGAAATAAACTCATAGATACAGAGAATATTTTGAGGGCTACTAGATGGGAGGGGGTTTAGGGGATGGCAAAAAAAAAGGCAAAAGGATTAAAAGGTACAAGTGGATAGTCGCAGAATAGACACGGAGATGTAGAGTGTAGCATGGGGAAGATGGTTAATAATGTAATAAATATGTAAGAGGGAAAACGGATGCCAGGTTTAGTGGAGCGATCGCTTTGCGAGTTATGTGGATCTCTGATCACTAGGCTGTACAGCTGAAACTGGTATATGTATGCCAACTATAATTGAAATAAACTCATAGAATTGTACAATGCAAATACAAGCAACTAATTGTCTATTATATTTCAATAAAGCTGGGAAAAATAAATAGTAAAATAAAAGTGACTTTCAGAACTGGGATATGCACCAGATTCCTGTTTATGTTTTTAATCGGCTGTATAATTTGTCACACAGCAATGAGCAATTTTCATTGTAACTGTGCTTGCCACCGTTAGGCACTGAGTCCTGACCACCTGCCAGGCGCTGCGCTAGATACTACACATAATGTCACCTACCCTTGGCGGAGACTCACAGCACCATTTTAGGGACAGATTCTTCACCTACAAGGCCAACTCTAATCCGTAAGGAGAGGTTCTCGTTACCAATACCTATTGCTGCACGCTAGGTGCTTGATTAGGCGCCTTACCGATGTCATCCCATTTACTCTTCCCAACGACCCCTCAGATACTATCACAATCCCCCTGTGACAAAACAGGAAAAAGAGCTGCAAAGGGCACTTGTGTGCTCCGCTGGCCGGTGTCTGGGCCGCAACCGGAGTCCTGGTCTAACCCCAAGGCCCCGCCGGCCCCACCTTCAGCTCGCCACCACTCCTAAGTCACCACGATGTCTATCCTCCCCTGTGGCAGGCACGGGGCCTACTCCCCCTGTGGAATGGGGGCCCTACCGGCTGGGAGGCGGTTCTCTGGTCAGCTCTAGGGCTCACATCTTTGGTGAAGCCTTCTAACCACTAAGTCTAAACTTTCTCACCTTTAATGACGGTGCTGAGCTGGGTAAGACAGTGAGCCTAAATTCAGGCCAGTGGGACCTAGCTTGGCTACAATTTAAATGAGAAAAAAAAAGCACGAGGATTTTGCCTGGCTTACTTATTTCTGAATATCATATAAAAAAGGTCGAACTCAAATCCTCTCTCCCTCAGGGAGCTACTCGCCTCTCCCGTCCAAGTATCAGAACTTCACACCGCCTTCCCGGGAACCTCAACTTGACGTTCCTCTAACAGAGCATCCTCACACCAGGCTGCTGCTTCCCTTCATTCGACAAGGGCCCTACGGACTAGTGCTGTGCTCGGAGTAGAGGAAAAACACCTTACTGAACAAGAGCATTACCATTCCCGCCCCCTAAAGACTTCGGTCTGTAGAAAGAACTAGGTATGTAGCACATAAGGGCACACACGAGTCTCTCTAGTGAGTTCTGAATTATGCTGGGAAGGAAGACTGCAAAGCACACCCACAGACGGGATCGAGCTGTGAGCATTGGGAGGATGGTGACAAACTTCTCTGAAGGAACATTTCAACAGGACCTCAAAGCTCTGAAGGCACTGACCGGGAGCAGGAGGAGAAAGTGGCTGGGACAGAAGGAACGGCATGTGGAAAGGATCAGAAACAGGACCGCACGCAGCTCGTCTGAGAAACCGAAAGGCCCTATGACCTAGAGCAAAGTGAACGGGAGTGCCAGAGGAGCAGGCAGCCACCGACTACCATGTGCCCTGAGTGCCAGAGGAGCAGGCAGCCACCGACTACCATGTGCCCTGAGTGCCAGAGGAGCAGGCAGCCACCAACTACCACGTGCCCTTCGTCCTAAAGAAAAAGTGAAGCCAGGGAGGGCATTAAGCAGGGGAGGGACATGCGTAAACGCACCTTTCTCTTCGAAGTATTTACCACATCACCCGACACTAGCAGACAGGCACACAGATATAAACAATTTTCTAACACTACCTTGACTTTTTCATACACAAGGCTTCTCGACTATTCCATCTTACAGTCAACCTAAACAGCTGTTCTGTCTATACTATTCAACAAACAAGACAAGTTCACCTGTCGAGAGTCAACAGAGGAAAAAGAATTGTTCACTTGAGATGAAAACTGCCTTTAGGAATTATGAAGTCCTTAAAAATGGCAAGTGAATATAAGAAAGAAAACACTACCGAAAATCAAAGATGCAATTAAAGATACACACACAAATAAAGTTTGTTTCATGAAAAATATAACTTTCTTCTAATTAAAAACTACATAAACTGGAAAAATTTAAATGGGTCTAAAAAAATTTGGAAGAAAAAAAATCAAAGCTATTTTTAATTTCATAGTTGTCTTTACCAAGGAGAACATAATTGGTGACTGTGGCTGAATACCGGGGCCAGCATGAAATTTACTGGAATGTGGGCCTAAAGTCCTGTATCCCAAACACAAACGCCACGTACGGTTTCAGAGAAGAAGTGTCTCAGCATATAATTAAATGCAACATGTACAAAATACAGGGAACGTACAAAAGTAGTTAAAGTATGGAAACTGCATTCCTTTAGATCTCGATCATGGGACTATGAGTCCCCCAAAACCAAAGGTAAATTTTTATTATAGACATTTTTCAAAGTCAAGAGTCCTCCAGATTCCCTGTGAAAGTGGTGAATTAAAATAACAATTAGTAACACAGTTAACTTAACAATATTTAGAAAAATCTTTAAATGGTTCATAATCAAGGCTATAACTAAATACAATAAAAGCAAAGCCTTTTGGGGAAAAAAAAGGTTTTAGGCAAACATGGAACAAAATGGTTTGATAAATGAGGGAAAGAAGAATGCGCCATGTAATACTAGAAGTGTGAAAGCAGAAGAAAGAAACGTTGTAAGATTAAAGTTAGTTAAAGGACTGACAACATGGGTAGAAACCGGAAGGACAAGAGATTTAAGCAGAGATTTTCCAGTGACAGTTTTCTTTGTGTTTATCCTTCTTGGGGCTCATTGAACTTTTTGAACCTATGGGTTTATAGAGTTCATCAAATTTGAAACAGTCACAGTCATTATTTCTTAAAATGTTTCTCAGTTTCCCCCCTTTCTTTCCTCTTTGCGGAGGTCCAATTACACATATGCTATTTGGTTTTATCCCATGTGTCACTGATGTCGTTTATATTTCTGTCTGGTCTGTGTATTGTTGTACTATACTTTTCATAGTTTTACTGCTATTTCCACAAGTTCCATCATTCTTTCCTACAGTGTCCTATCTGTGGATGGCCCCATCCAGTGCATTTGTCATTCAGACTGTACTTCTCACCTGCAGTACTTCCGTTTGCGTCCTTTTCTATATCTTTTATTTTTCTCCAATATACATGTTTCCCTTTAAATACTTGAGCATAATTGTAACTATTTTAACAATTCTCATACTTCCATCATTTTTTGACATTTCTGGGATTGTTTCTACTGACTGATTTTTCTCCCGGTTGTGGGGTCATCTCTTCCGGCTTATTGGCATGTCTAGCAATTTTTTATTAGATGTTGGACATTGTGGTTTATTTGCTGAGTATCTGGATTTCACCATCTTCTTTTAAAGAGTACTGGACTTTGTCTTTTTGTAGGCTGTTAAATTATTTCCAATTCCATTTTATCCTTTCGAGACTTGTTTCCAAGCTTGGTTAGGGCAATCTCAAGCATGCCTGTACTCTAGGAACAGCTGAGCCCACTACTCAGATGTGAACCTTCCACTTATCGAATGCCCCAAGTGGACACCACAACAAAGACTCTGCACTTTGACCAATGGGGGCTCAAATGCCTCTGAGCCCCATGTGAGCTCTGGGGACTTTCCAGCTCACAGCTCCCCACTGGCTCTTTGCTTAACCTTGTGAGATTTCTATCCTATGCAAGTGCATCCTGAATTCAAAGACTCAAGGAAACCTTAGGTAGATTTCTGGCTCTTTTTCTACATCACGCCTTCCTCTGCAGAACTCTGCCCTCAACTTCCAAACTGCCTCAGCCTCCCTGAACTCCAATCTGCCGCCTCGATTCAGCAAGACCACTCTTGTTTGCCTGGGATTCTCCTCCCTGTGCCACCATCTGGAAAAGGCTTCCAGGCAGAAAGCCAGGGTAATCACAGAGCTCATGTCATTTATGTACCTTGTCTCAGGGATGACAACCATGTACGGCCCACTGTTCAATGTCTGAAAACAGTTGTTCTATATTTAAGGTTATTCCAAATATCATGGCAGTAGCTTATTATATACCACTAAAAAAGCAGTATATTTATAATTTTCCTATCTAAAAAATTATTCTGTGGATTTTTTATTGTTACAGTGAAATGCTACACTATCTATTCCACCATATATAGGATACTTGACTTTCAAAGTGACTAACTCCACAATATAGCTAAGTATTTTATAATAGGATATCGCAGTTCCTTTCGAAACAAAGGAAAGGGCAATTTTTGTCTAAAAATAAAGATAAATACAAAAAGGCAAACGTCAACTCATTTTAATGGTTACAATATTTACAGATAGTCAAATGCAACTCATTTATTTTATAGCAATTTAACCTCTCTAAGCTGCTCCAACTTCCACGTAAGACCCGAAAGATTCTTTGTGGATCAAATTTTTAAGGAAAAATCGAAAAGATCTAAAACTTAGGATTTTAATGAATAAAGCTGATACTACTTAAATATCCAAATATATCAAAAATGACATACTTGTCAACTACAGTTAGTACCAGAAGATGAAACAAATAACGTTTCTGGCAATTCCTCATGTGCTTGTCAAAAAAACTATATATAGTTCTATTCCTCTAATCTCTACTGCTGAGGAGGGAAAAATCATTAACATAAGCAAAATGCCACTAAATTTTTCTGGCTTGGTTGGAAAATTCTAATACATTAATTCTAATACATCTAAATAAAAATTCTAATACATTAATTAAGACAAGAAGCCACTATCTGAAAACTTATGTTTAATTATACAAATGTATCCCTCCTGTACAAGAATAATTTTAACTATATTGAATCTAAACATTTCTTTATAGTTTAATACTACGCTGGTTAATCACTAATATTTTTGCTGATTTTTCCCAATATATGATTCTTCTTTCAATGCATACAGAACCTTTAATAAAGCCAACATACTCCCATAATATAACTCATTACTGAAAACTTTTATTAAGAGATAAAATAGGGAACTGAGTTATTTTATAAAATACTGAGAAAGTGTTAGACACAGTTGGAAAATTCATTTTAGAGACATCGATTTACCACTCAAACTGAAGCTGAATTAGTTACTTTAAACCATTCCTGCAAAAAAGCTACCATGCGCTAAACACTATTCTAGGCACAGGCATAATAAAGGGTTAAAAGATAAAAGCAACCAAAACAATCTGGAAAAGAATAAAGTTGGAGGACTGACCTTCCAAATTTACTTGCTTCCAATTACCACATAGCAACAGTGATCAAGACAGTGTGGCCAAGGCATGTGGCAGATACACAGTCAATGAAACAGAATTGGGAGTTCAGTTATAAATCTGTGTGGTCAACTGATTTTCAACAAGGGTGTCAAGGCCATTCAATGGGGAAGGAAGTCTTCTCAACAAATGGTGCTGGGGTAACCACATCGCCAGGTGCAAAAGAAAGAAGCTGGACCCTAATTCACAACATATACAAAAGTTAACTCAAAATGAATCACAGACCTAAATTAAGAGCTAAAAGTGTAAAACTCTTAGAAGAAAATGGGTAAATCTGTAGGACCTAAGATTCAGCAATGGACTCTTAGATATGACTCAAAAGCATAAGTAACAAATAACAGACAAATTGCACTTCATCAAAATTAAAAACTTTGATGCATCAAAGGACACTATCAAAAAAGTTAAAAAGACAACCCACAGAATAAGAGAAAATATTTGCAAATCACATATCCAGTTAGGGACTTGTATCAAAAATATACAAAGAACTCTTACAATTCAATGAAAAAAAAATTTAAAAAATTAAAAAAGACAAATAACCCAATTAAAAATGGAAAAAAAATCTGAATAGCTACTTATCCAAAGAGGACATACAAATGGCCAAAAAGCACCTGAAAAGATGCTCACCATCATTAAGAAAATGCAAACCAAAACCATGAGATAGCACTTGACACCCATTAGGATGCTTATAATCAAAAAGTCAGAAAATAAGCAGTGCAGAACTCACACCTCTCACACAATGCTGGTAGAAATGTCAAATGGTGCAGCCACGTTGAAAAACATATGATCCAGAAATTACACTCTTAGGTATATATCCAAGAAAATGACAACATATGTCCACACAAACACCTGAACACAAATGTTCACAGCAGCATTACTCATAATGCCAAATGGTAGAAACAACCCAATGCCTATCAAGTGAGGAACAGATAAACAAAATGTATGTAGAATTACCCATTAAATGTAATATCATTCAGCCATATAAAGGACTAAAGTTCTGACACCTGGTACAATATGAATGAATCTTAAAAACACTATGCTAATTTAAAAGTCAGTCCCAAAAGATCACACATGATATGGTTCAATTTATATTAAATGTTCAGAATAGGCAAATACATGGAAAGCACAAGTAGATTAGTGGTTGCTTAGGATTGGGGGGGATGGGTGTTGAGGGGCAATAGCCAAAAGGTACAGGATTTCCTTTTCGTGTGACTAAAATGTTCTGAAATTGACTGTGGTGGCAGCTGCGCATGTCTGGGAGTATACTAAAACAATTGATCTGCGCACTCGAAAGGGGTGAATTGTATGGTATATAAATTATAACTCAATAAAGTTATTTTTCCTCTCTTTTTTTTTTTGAGGGGACAACACAATATAAACTGGGACTCTCTTAATGTACAGAAAGCTATTAAAAAGAAAAAAAAAAAGAGGTAAGCTCCATACTCATATAGTTCTCTTCTCCCGCAATATAAATTCTGACTCCAGTTAGAGTACTTTCTGATACCCTAGAGACGCAATACTTTTGGTAGTCCAGAATTCAAATATGTATACTTTAAGGTTAGTTTATTTCCACTAGAGCAGTCCTCAAAAAAAAAAGTAACTTATTCTTATTTCAAATTAAAGAAAGATATTTCAAATTAAAAAATTAATTTGAAAAAGCAATAGCAAAGGAGCAGAATTTGAAAGGAAGGCAACCCTCTATCAAACGAGGGGAACTTTAGGGCAGGATCTGCAGCAGCGCCCAGGGATGCGAACAGGCTTGGAAGCCTGCATGAGAAGCCACAGAGGGGGCTCTCCTTTGTCTTTCATCAGTTTACTAACTCTCAGAAAATACGAGCAAACAGGATACAAACGAAGAAGGGCCAAGCACCAGTAAGCTTAATGAAGCTGTGTCAGTTACTGATGGTTCATTAGAGTAACTCATTAATTCCATCAACAGATATTTATTCAGCACCTACTAAGTGCATGGCTACTAGAACAAGATTTACAGTGATGTAAAACTATAAAAACCCACATAATAAGCTCTTTAATGGCTTACAGTGTTATGTAAGCTATGGTGCTTTCTGGCATTTTCCCAGAAAATAGATCTGAAATAATTTTCCCTTAATTTCATGTGCTGGACTTTCTAGCTTTAAAGAAATGATAGAAAATTTAAAAGAAAAGCTATAGCTATGTGAATGTTTAAAACTTCAATATATATCAAAAATAAACCAAATTAAAAGTTAAACTAGAGAAAAACACTGTCCTTAATTTATAAAAGGCTCATTAAAACTGGCAAGAAAAAAACCAAGATAGCGACAGGAAAATAAGCAAGGAATACAAAAAGATAATTCACAAAATAAATTTAAATAGCAATAATACATGAAAATGGTCCCGCCTATGCTAGCAACCAGACACTCAAATCAAAACTAGACAACCCTTTCTGGCTTTGAAATTAGCAAAGACTTTTTGCAATACTCAAAACTACAAAGAGAATATATAAGAAGGTAAACACTATTTGTGGCCTATATGTTTGTCCAATCTTTCCAGTGAGAAATGTTTAACGACAGATATTAAAACTCTTAAAAAATGTTCAAACTCCTGTTGAATTCTACATTCAGGAAATGATTTTGCAAGAGCAGCCAGAGGAGCAGACGGAGTTGTGTACAATCTAGAATAGTAAGAAACTGGGAATAACTTAAATGATTTGCTACGGTATGACATGAGATATGATGGAGCCATTTACAAATGTTTTTAAATGTTTACTCACATGGCAAAAGCTCACAATTTGTTCAGATAATATATCATGCCCACCTCAATCTGAAGGGACCTCTTCCCACCCTGTATAATTTACTTGACTATTAATCATTCTTGTGATAACTCTTATTGTTATAGTGAACTATTATCTAAATCCTTCGCCACCTCCGTTCACATTTATGCCTAAGGCAATAGCACATAAAACAGAGAACCACAGACTCTGAAGTGTAACAAAACAAACATAGATGAGTTCTGGCTCCAGGTATTCTGAACTAATACATCTCTTAATTCACTTTCCTCATCTGAAGAATGTACGTCAATTTTACAAGTTCACTGTAACCAGTATATAAAACATGTTATACCACCTGAAGGATGGCACACAGGTAGACGACATACATAAACTTATTACCGTTTCTGCACCAGACCATGAATTATGATGTTTCCGTTACCTTATCTCTTCTCCTTAACTAGATTATAAGTTCTTTGAAGGCATGTTTATTATGCTTATAGATAATAAAAATTATTATCTGCCTGGGAGAGTATTCACAAGAAAAGTGCCATTTGAAATGATTCCGATAGAAAAGAGAGAAAAGGGTAGTTGACAAACAGGACCCAATCTACGCAAAATCGAGAAGGTGAGAGAGGACACAGCATGCTCACGAACTGGGAAGGTGTTGAGTGTGGATGGAGACTTAAATTCTAAGAGGCAAGGGGTTCGGCAGGTCTACCTGGTGTGGACCTCAAGCTTAAAGGAGCCTCAAAACTGGCTCCTGTTGAGTGGTAAATCTGTGTTCGGATGCAGTAAAAGATCTCTTTACAAATGTGACTTTAAGTGAAACTCACGGCCCCCTTAATTCCAGCTAAATCTGAGGGTGTGGAGGTCTACTGAGAAAGCTCCCTGGACCTAACCAACTGTCTCAGAGGGAGGGCCTGGTCACCAAGCAGAGCCCACGTCTTATTTATCCGCCACTGGAGCCCCAAGGCCTTGGCTTAGCATTGCCTGGCACGTGGTACGTGCTTAATAGGAGAGTGAGCGCAAAGGAAATGAATTAATGGTACAGGAGGCTTAATGGGTGAATGAGATGAAGCAGTAAGCCACTACTGACCACCAGTCAGGACATCTAAGGTCGAGTTTTCAAATTTCACTCACACAGGATAATGAGTCTTCCTTTTTAATGATCATTTCTCAATACGCACATATTCCTCAGTTTTCTATTAAATTACACCTAGATATTCAGAGAGTCAAGTAAAACTCTAAGGGCTTCTTTTACAAAGCATAAGCGCAGTTCTGGATTGAAACATCATGGCAAATGTTTCTGGTGTTTCCAGAAGTATCTTGCCCTGATTTACTTCTGATGTCCTGCTTCTTCAGATAAGTGAGCTGGGAAACACAGAACTGTATAAAGAAAGCGACAAAAATCTCACCACTACTCAAAACAGCTGTTAATCACACACACATATACACATGCACACATGCACACATGCACACACATATGGCAGGGAAGGATAAGTTATTTTTTTTTTTTTTGAGGACTGCTCTATAGGGAAAAAATTTAAATGCATATTACTGTTTTAGAGAAAAATAAATTACCTAAGGTACTCACATATTCCAACGCCAATTTTACTCACAAACTAATCCTAAATTTTAAACTCATCTTTATAATTCTTGTGTCTTAAGGATAAACCACTATGAGAAACCTTGAGAGACAAGGATAAGATGCATTCTTATTCTTGCTGTTTTCAAGGAAAGACTATTTGGATCCTAACCTTGCCTAGTTTCTTAAAAATGCCTTCTGGTCATTTAGCATTACAAGTCCTGTGGTTGTTCTGACTCAATCTCAAGAGACAAGGGACAAAGTACAATGCTATCTTTTTTTATTTGGTAGAGCCATGATTTTTAAAAGTGAGGGTCACAACCCATTTAAGGGTAATTCAATCAATTTAATGGATCACAATGAGCAATTTTTTTAATAGAGCAGAACGAGAATTATCAGAATATTACTACATATTGCAAGGTCAAACACTGTTTCATAAATTTTTATTTGTTATGCAGCACACATACTGTTGTAAAATATATTTCTTACTGTAGATCACAAAACGGTCAGTTTCAATATCACTACCACAGAGGAGAAACTGCAATCTTATGCCTGCTTCAGCTAAAGACTGAGCACAGGAAAGAACAGGCTGTCTAAACAGGTTTGAGCATTGGCTCCTCTTTATTTGTAAACTTGAAATAAAGTTTTATGAGGAAAAGAAGTTGTGTACAGTGGGAATTTGGGGGAGATTTCAGGGTGGTTTTTTTGGCGTTTATTTTTCCGAAAATGAATCTTCCATCACTGCTCTACCCTGTCGGCCTAATTGATCCAGAAAACACAGCATCCCGCAGCTGGTCGTGTGGGCCTGCGCAGACGCTGGGCTACGGAGTCAGGTGGCCGAAGCACCTTCAGCTCTGGACCAGAACCAGGGAAGCGCAGTGTGACACAGAGAAAGGGAAGCAAGAACCTGGAGACCTGAATCCTGGGCTCTGACCCTGGGGGCGCTGCAGCCTCTCCAGGCCAGTTCTGTCATCTTTAAAATAAAAGGCGGGGCCCAGAGCATCTCTCAGTTCCCCTCCAGCTCTGAAGCCTTGTAGGTCTGTGAGCCATGGCCGGCAGTGAGACTAAATGAAAGTTAAGAGTGCTACCGCCCGTAAGACTGCATTAGTAAGTGCTTAATTCTTTATCAGAGTAAGAACTAAATACACATTCAAAGAATTAATGCTAAATATTTTATGAGAAAATCAAGTTATACCTGCATGTTAATGTTCCTTAGGTTTTTAATGGCACAATAAAAAAAAAAATGCATGTATTAAATTTTCTTTCAAAATACTTCCACTGAAAAATTACAAAGGTTGATAATTTCCACGATTTTACATGATAAACTAGCTGTCCTCTAATGAGCCTATTCAGAACATTCTAAGGTTCAGCAGTGTCCTCAAATAGCCTGCTCAGTGGGAAAAAGCGCCGTGAAAAACATCAATCTGATCAGCTTTGATGCTTAGTACCCACTTTTCTCCACAGAAGAGAAGGTTTACTTCTCTTGAAATTATGCTGAAATGAAATCCACTTACGAAACACTTTTGACAGAATGCCTAATATATTCTTAATAGCTTTCCCTTCTACTTTATAAACATTCGGCATCCGTATGATCCATGAGACTAATACTTTAACTGATGTCTGCAAAATGTAATGGATGGTCTTATAGTTCCAAAACAAATTTTCATTTTGCCTACTCTGTTAGCAAATAAATATCTAAAGGCAAATTTCACTCTATTACATGAGTGTGAGGTATGTGGGAAATAAAAGAATGTACCTACCAAACCTACTTTCCAGAGGAATAATCTCTTTAAAATACGGTGGCTTCGAATATGCCTCTTAAAAAGGGATAAGCATTTTAACATAACAGACAAGTTGAGAATACAGTCAGAGATTCTAAATAACAGCGCTATTAATATAAAAGACCACCGTAAAGTGAGCCCTTTGTTTGTTACTGCTGATATTATTTCGAATCTACAATTCTGTTATCCAGGATGAAAAAAAATAATTAAAGAAAACCAGCTGGATATAATCAGCTCAGACAGTTCATAGATACTAAAAATGAATTTTTAAAAAGAAAATTTAACTTATTTAAAAATTTGGCAACAATATTCTCTTTGCATAACATGTGGAATCTCATCAATTTCCATTTTAGTAACAATTCAAAGTAATTCAAAACATAATTTTTAATAGCTGCACAGAATTCAAATGTGATTCTAAATTTTAATCACAAGTGTCAAAATACATTTTATGAAAGCACCAGCCACTGACACCTTTGCCACATCTTTTTCAGAAACCATGACAGAGTCTTAGGGTGGGGGGGAGGGGCGCAGAGGGTGGATTACTGTGAGGGTAGAGACAGTTAGGTGACCTTCTGAGATTTACCATTAGTAAAAATCTACCATTCAGGATTTTTTAAATGTATTTAAAGAGCAAGGATACACTATACCTCAAAGTAAAGCAGAAAAAGCAAGGTTCGTCATAAACTAATTAAAATAAGACTGAAGATGAAAAACAAACACTATAACCCAACTGAGGAAAGTTAGTGACAAGGGGGGAAAACAGCCTGTGTGGAGCCTAAAGAAATGAAAGCCTCAGGGTGAGGCTCTACACACAGGCCTTTTGTCCTAAAAGCAGGGGTATGCCTGACAAGGATGCAAGCCAACCTCCCTGGTGTGTGAACATCAGTCAGGAATTTCAACTAATTTCAACTAATTCCCCTTGCTGACGTACTGCTTACCAATCAAACTCTTAATTACACTTTGGCTTTCTAGAGGCAAGAGAGCACACTGACCCGCCAGGTGTAGACAAAGCTGAGTGGGAGCTGAGACACAGTACTGAGACCTTGCCTGCGTCGCCTGCCGAGAAAAGGCCAATCACAAAGACCCACAGCACTCACCCGCCAAACTCCTTCGCTGACATCCCTATTTTTTTCTCTTTAAACAACTTCCAATGACCTACTGATTGACAACATGAAAGTGTCTTTAAAAAGAACCACCTGGTCAAATGAGAAGACTGAGAAAACAGAACGCCATGAGTAAAGAGATAATGACTGAAGAATGAGGAATTAAGTAACAGGAAGTTATTAAGGCAAATGTATCCAGCAAGTAGTCAGGACCTTATATCCCTGCATTTCAGTAGAGCTCAGAACAAGATTTACGAGACACCAAGAGACTATGGCAAAGGAAGCAGCAGCTTCCTAGTGATACGACAATTAAAGGGACCACAGAGTCCTCCCTGAGAGACAAGCGTCCCCATTTCAGAACATGAGGGACCTTCTCCCATCACTAGAGCCTCCTGGGACTGCTGTTGCACGGTCCCACTTCTCTGCCGGAAGCCCTCCCATGCACCCTTGGGATCTACCCTTGTAAGGGTCTCGAGCCTCACCCACCACTGAGGAGGCCCCGAGAGTCTGCAGCTGCACCATAAGGTGGATTTCACTGGGAAGAACAGGTGACATCCAGTGTCGAGACTGAAAGAAGCAGACGCAAAGGGGACATGCAAGTTGAAAGATTAATTGCCAGGGAGTGATTGGATATTCAAGTACCTTTAGTAGTGAAACCTAGTTTTTTTCAAATGAATTTTTCAAATGAACTTACAAGAGCCATATTATATAAACAGTAGATAAAATCACTGGCTAAAAAGTTATTTCTAAGTTCATATAACAAGTACTTTATGAGGTCAATAAATGAGAACAATGAGGCTATTTTTAACGTACATATTTTTATTTTATTTTATTTTTAGGCAAGGCAATCCTTGGTTGACCTCACAGATTGCAAGGACCTTGTGAGCTTACAATCCCTTATTTTTTTATTTTTTACGCCTACAGCACCTGGTCTTCCTAGGTGGTCTCCCATCCAAGTACTAACCAGGCCCGCCCCTGCTTAGCTTCTGAGATCAGACGGGATCAGGCTTGCTCAGGGTGGCATGGCCGTAGACGTTACAAACATATTTTGAATGAGCTTACAGTAGGTAGCAGTCTTTTATCGGCCTTAATATCCAAGTTAAGTGTAGTGTCAAGAAATCACAGAAGTAAATTGTTCCAAATTAGTTTTAATAGCTCTCCTTACAATCGCAGGATCTCCTACAACTGACCCAGAAGCTTGAAAAATAAATTATAAGGAATGTTTATTTCTAAGCTGAATCACCAACAATAACAACTGTTACCTTTATCCTTAATCTTTATCAAAAATAAGGACAAGAAGTATCCATGACTGACACTAAGTAAAACTGTAATAGAGTACTATCACCTCTCTATTTGTTTTGTGTTCCTCGGTCATTGCATAACTCTCACGTCAGCATGCACTGAGCAGATGTGCTGGGCTGGCACCTGCCACAGTGGTACACTGGCCAACATGTGCAGGCCTGCACTCTACAAAAAACCTGTGCGTTAGAACAGCCTTCCTAATCAATGACGCACTGACACAAAGTAGGTGAACAAAGGTGGCAGATGAAGCCTTATTCTTGTCTGTCCCCAAAATAATTAACTTGGCAGCACAAGCACCACAGTATTAGTCTCCGATGTGTTAAAATGTGGCATCTAGCACATTTTGAATGTGCATGTTGAGCTTTTTAAAAGTGGTTAAAAATGTAAATAAGAGAAATTCAAATGAACAGCAGCAGAACCCTTGACGCATCTTTTACTAATGATTTACAGTAAGTTTGTCAGCGGTCAGCTCTGTGTATCGAAGAGGCAGTGGTGACAAGGAGTGTATATAAGAGAAAATAAAAGCTTTGTCAAGTAATCTGTTCTACAGATTAGCTGTTGTATAATTAACTGCAATGTTGCTAAGAAAAATATTTCCGAGATCTTCTTGTTCCGTACACTGCTGTTCACTTAAAGTTGGATGAAGCCCATTATCCTGACCTATTTTTATTTTAACAAAGACAGAAACCTGGCTGAAAAATCAAGGTTTCTTTTTATCATTGGAGAAACAGTCATTTTTACAGCACAGTCCCAGTTCCCCCTGCCCTTTTTACTTTTACCTAAGAATGTTCACATCCATTTTATCCCAAAACATAATTATACCGAATTATAACTTCTGATCCACCTATTTGGATAATGAAATCACACCTCTTCTTCACGGCAGTTAAGGGCATGGAATGTGCAGCCGGATCTGCGCTCACTGCTAGCTGTGAAACCTCAGACCAGAGACTTAACCTTTGTGTCTCAGCTTCCTCATCTGCCAAAGAGAAATAATACGACTTGCCTCATAGGATTGTCATAAGGATTAAATGGGTTAATAGAAGCAAAGAAAACGGCATATTTTAAGCATTTGGTAAATGTTCGTTATTATTTTCAAAGAAAAACTTAAAAGAGTCAAATACTCAGGGACTGAATCCACTAACAAATTGATTGAATATACTGACACAACTTCTATAAATGTTAGATGTATTTAAAAGGAACGAAGTGAATTCTTATCACGTCATGTACCATTATTTAGAGAAGTCGTTCCTTAAAAGTCCACGGAAATATCTGAGAAGTATCTCAGAATTAAGGAAAATGAAAAACGACTTATAAAAATGAAACACATCTGTTTGGACCGACTGGGTCATGACAAGCAAGAAAGGGATTCCTATCATCTGTTCTAACTGCAGCTGCAGAATGTGTTTAAAATGTCTTTAAGCAGGAAAAAGAAGAGGACACTTTGCTGCCTGGTTCCTGGAACTCACAGCAGGACAGTAAGATGCAGGAGGAGCTGTGGCAGCGTTTTCAGTACAGGGGCCAGGGGGCAGCAGTTTGCAAGTTTACTCGGGGATGCGAAGGCCGGGGCGAGAGGACATTTGAACATAAAAACGTTGGCATGTAAGAAGAGGGAAATCGTTACTTAGTTACGGCAAGTTTGCTCTCCCGGTCCAAAGAAAAATGACATTAAGCTAATCGACAGCGTCCCGAAGGGACAGAATACAACAAATGCTTTGGGTACCAAAGTTCCCTCTTAGAGCTTCCTGCGGTAGCAAAGTTTTAGACAAATCAGTCCTTTCCTTTACGTGCACGTGTGAGCCCCAACCTGCACAATGCCACCCGTGAGGCCGGTAGAGGGCCCTCAGAAAGAGCGGCCGACCTGCAGTCTGCAGGGTCTCCGTGCAGCGTCTCGCCGGGGGGTCAGCGGGCACCGCGCGGGGGGCAAAGGCGCGCGGGGGAACCGAGGAAAGAGCCGGCGCGCGTCTGCTTCCCAGGTCTCCTCCTTCACTCCAGCAGCGGCGGGGAAGAGGTCGCATTCTCCCTCAGTGATGGTGGGAGCAGTTTCGGCGCGGCGCCCTTACCCCGGCTGGCGGCGGGGCCGGTTCCCGCAGGGCCCGGGGGGGCGGGCCGCGTCCCGCGCGCGCAGGGCCGCTGCAGGGGGGCGGCCCCGGGCCGGGGTCCCCCCGGCACACCCGGCCGCCGTGCCCTGGGTCCCAGCGCTGCACCCCGCCCTCCGGCCCGGCCGCCGAGCCTGGATGCTGCCTTCGGCACCTGGCGGGAAACGGGGGCCCCCACGCCCCCTCGGCCGGCTGCGGCCGCCCCACTCACCTCGCCGCGCGGCAGCGCTCGGGCTCGGGTTTCGCCGGCGGCGGCGGCGGTGGCGGCGGCGGCTCCTCCATGGCGGCGGCGGGGCTGACGGCGAAGGCGGGCGGGGGGACCAGCTCGGCGGCGGCGGCGGCTTCTCTCATCCGTGCACGGAGCTCCTCATGGCCGTGACGGGCGGGCGGCTGCAGCCGGGCGCGGGGTACGGCGCCCCGGGATGCGGGAGTGACTCGGCTCCGCCTCCGCCCCTAGCCCGCCGCGGGAGCCGCTCGCGCCGCGGCCATCTTGGAAACGGCGACCGGCCAGCGCCGGGCTACGGCGGGCGGCGAGGGGCAAGCTTCCGAGAGCGGCGGCGCCGGGACGGCCGCGCGCGAGCGGAGGGGGGCGGGGCGGAGGGCGTGGCCAGCGGCGGGGGCGACCCGGGCGGCGGGGCGAGGAGTGCGTGGCGGCCGGAGCGCCCGGGGGCCGGCGGCGGTCCGCGACTTCGAAGTGCCTTGTCAACTTCGACCAGTGAGTCACCGCCCAAGGTGATGCCATCCTCAGAAATAGGGTTAGATGGAACGCAGACGCTCACGAGGCTCAGGCGGGCGAGGAGGCTTTGGGGGACCTGCAAGTCTGGGGGCGGGGGGCTGGCGCGACCTTCAACGGACACGGAAAACCCAGGTTTCCGCGGCCGCAGAAACAAAGGCTGGGAACGCGGAACGCGAAAACCACCCTCCTCTGCACAGGGCACAAGGGACGCTGAGCGAACCCTCTGACCGCGGTACCGCAGGCTGAGGTACTGACTTGCCCCAGCTTCGGGACTGGCGTGCTACTGCGCCGACGGAAAAAAAAGAAAAGAAAAACACGTTCTGCAGATAATTTCAGAGATCCAGAAATACTACCGAAATTCCCAGTGCATCGTGTACTCAGCCCTTGAGGCTTCGCAGTTTTAAGTTGCAAATATTTGCAGAATTTGTCATGGGGCGAAGTCCAGAGTTAATTCGGAAACAGCATCATTTAATATTACATAAATTCACATGCGCTGGGTTTTTAGACCTCATTCTGTTGAGCTTGAATATGTAAAATATGCGTTTTGAACAAATGTTGGTAAGAAAACTGGCCAAGAGAAAAAAACGTAAAAATGATTAAAAAGACCAGTTGTAAAATTCTCTCTATTACAGAAATTTCTCTGTAGTTTAAGAACTTCTTCAATCCATTTTCTTTACCATTATAGCCTGTGTTATGCATACAACGTGATACTGCTGAATTTCAGAATTGACATTCATTCTATTCAACAGCATTCATTCCACAAATATTTATTAAATCCACGTATGTACCAGGAACAACTAGATGCTAGGGATACATCGGTGAGAAAAACGGACCAAGTCTTTTTCCAGCGCTAACATCCTGGTTAAGTAAAGGGAAGAGACAGGAAATAAGAAAACAAATAATCAGGTAAATAAAATAATCAGGTAAATATATAGCACATCAGCTAGTGATGATAACAGCTATAGAGAAAAGTCAGCCTGGGAAGGAGTTGGAGAGGCGAATGCTGTCTTACATGCACTGGTGAGAGGAAAATGATTTGGTCATACAACTGTTTACAAAAAAAAAAAAAAGCAACATTACTAACTGGATTTCATGTTTTCTTTTGAAATAGTTGTATGACCAAATCATTTAACTTTACCCTCACTAACTCATGTTTAGATATTTTAACATTTTGGATAAGTCATGGTTTACAAATAACTCCTGAGGATACGCTAAGCCTGGGGCCTATCCTCAGGTCTCCAAGCTTATAAATATAGGATATTTGATAGACCAGCATTTGGGAGACGTGCGCTTTGTCATTTTAATGTCCACTTGAGGGAACTGTCTATTTCAGACACCACACAGATTTACATTTAACTAATCAGGTAAGGCATCACGTGTACTAGCCTCCACTAGTACTAAATATTCGATTTAAACGCAGGGCACTTTTTTCTTTATTCAAGTTCATTTTGTGTTATGCATCAACCTTTTTTGTTATGTGTCTTTCCCGTCACATCCCGGGCCACTTCATTTTAGCCATTCAGTGTTCCAGATTTCAAGATCTGAATATATTTCCTTCTTACCCACACTAACACTAACGCTGCTCCCTGCCTGTGTTCTCTGACTTGGTGAGCTGCAGCACGCTTTACCCAGTCAGAACTGTCAACGACCGCTGTCTCAGCCCCTAATGGGTCCATAATCCTGCCAAATTCTGCCTCCCCTCTGGAGCCCGTTCACTTTTCTCCAGCCTCACCAGTTCAGACCACTGTCATGTGTCACGTAGATAATTCCCAGTCTCCCGGTCTCCTGCCTCTGTGTGCGTGCTCGCTCCCCAGCCCGATCTGTTCTCACACTGCAGTCACGATAATCTCTCTGAATCTCGATCTAAACATGTCACTTTCTTACTAACTCGTCTTATTGACATCTCATTGCTGTCAGAATGGTGTCCTTAATGGACTTTTTTTGAGATCTCTAAATGCTCCATACCTGGTCCTGCGAGTGGGATTGTGCAGACGGAGTTTCTGTTTCTTCCCACCACCCTTTCCACGTAGCCAGCCCTTTCTCGTCTAGGCTACGCCTGCTTCTAGGAGGCCTCCCGACTGGCGAACTGCTCTCCCTAGGGTAGGAATGAGATGCGGGCACTCTGGCAGGCTAAAAAGTGGCATCCATTCACATGATAAAAATATCTGTTCGAAAGAGAGAAACCGATTTTATCTTAATCAAAACTATATGCAAACTTCATAGAAATGCATCTCTGCTATGGCTTATCAGGGCACCATTGTAGCATCCTATCAAGGCTAGTATATTGGCAGAAAGTCAATTTTATGGGTTTCGTGCTAAGCTATGCTGTATACAGGGCTATGTGTTTATCATTTAAAAAGAAAAGACTCTAAGGCTATACGTTTTAGATTATTATGAGCATAGTGCTGCATTTTCCTTAAAATAAGCCTCCCTTCCCAGTGGATTCCTGTGCCAAAGCTCAGACAAAGACTTCACCAGCCCAGCCCTCCCATCTCCCTCGGCCCAGCTCTGCAGAGGCAGAAAGACAAGAGTACAAACATCCCAGTCTGTCCCCAACCAGAGGTGACCAGAGGGGCTGGATTCATTTTCAGTCCAGCACACACAGAGAGGGGCGGACTCAGGGCAGTAAAACCTCACTCCTACAAGGAAAGCCTGAACTGAGGTTACACACGTTGATTTTTTCCCATAACGATACAATGACATCTATTTCTACGTACTAGTAAAACACACACAAAAAATATTGGACATGTACAAGAGATAATTAGCACACTTTTTAAATGGTCCTCGTAACGTTTTAAGTTTCACCCTCTATTGAGTAGTGGGAGGGTAGATACGCTCTCCGCTGGTTTTTTCAGGGAGGTCATTTGCCTACTTCTGTTCATTTCTCCACTGGGACACAAATCACCCCTTATTTTAGACAGTCTCCTCTGTACAAACAAAGGGTCTAAAACGTCCAACCCTTAAACAAAGGATAACAAATTACTCTTTTTTAATGATTAGAATAGTGTGAATGAAACTAATAAGGGGAAAGGACACATGAAGGGTCAGGAAGCGGAGGGCGGGAGACAGCTGGCACAACACCGGAGCGGAGAGCCCCCCATTTCCCTCTGGAAATGCAGGCCGACAAATCCAGAGAGCCCACATCCCCTCAGGCCTGCTCCAACTTCTCAACACCCGCTCCAGGATCCTGCCAATGACAGGGACAGGTCGCTTTTCCAGGGGGAATCCCTGAGGAAGCTCGCTCTTCTTGCTAGCCCTAAATTTCAATCATTTTGTCACCAAAATGTCAGCAGAACTTGCCTGGTCCTCATCCTCTCGTTTCTCTCAGATGTCCAGGTGCAAGTTTAGAGAACTGTGAAACTGCACACTGCGGCTCCTAAATTATTTTCAGATCCCTTCAAATCAGTAAGGGTCTCCTTTGCCCAACTACTCGGAACCAGGCACAGAGACGCCCCTGTGGCTAACCCCGCGAGATACCCCTGGGCCCTGCGCAGAGGCTTCTGCTCTTCACCAGCACATGGCAAAGTCACCGCTCCTCCCAAATGACATCCAGTGGCTCCCACCCCACTTGGAAGATCTGTCTGAGCTTCCTCACCAGCCTGCCCTCACCCAACTGGTGCTCCCCTTAATAAGCCCTGGGCAAACCCTTACCTTAGCACCATCTGCCCACCTATATATTTCTGTGCATCTATATATTTCGCTGATGACATGTATTTCTTGCTCCGTGACCTTCTCAGGAGCAGGCAATATTTCTTGCTATCGCTATATCTTCGGCACCTAGAATAACACCTTGTACATAGTACATGTTCGGTAAAACTCCTGTCGAAAAAAATGACACAGCAGCAAGTATGAGGCACTGGTTGAGAGAATAATAGTCATGGATAAATATTGAAATGGATGTAAAAACACCGATTTTCATTGGGCTATGACTCTGATGCACGTCAGAAATATTTTGAGCCAATGGACTCATAACAAAGGGCCAGAAATAAGTCCTAAAAGGTTGAAACCCCAACCTTCTGACGTGTGCATTTTCAGAGTTTTGTGAGAACACGAAATGCTCGAATTGGAAACCCGCTGTGAAACTACCCCATCTTCACATCTCAGAGAATGATTTTTCTCTTCATCAGTCACAGAAGTGTCCAAAGCTTGAATTTCCTAGCTTCATAAGGCAGTCTCTTCCAAGTTTTGACAACTCTTATTCTTAGAAAATTAATTTTTGTAGCAATTCCAAACCTGCCTCCCTAATATATTCACCCAATGTTCTAAGACTACATAAAATAAGTCTCTTTGACATTTGACAACAGCTATTTTGTGGTTCTCTTCCAAAATGGCAACCAAAAAAAATCTTTACCTTTTTTTTCCAGATTTATCATCCTCTTCCCCCTACTTTTTCCAGACTTGGATAGTATAAACTGGAGATAATTCCATTGGAAGATATTTCTTATAATGGCTTACTCGATAATTCAGATTCGATTCGTTTTTATTAAACTAATCAGATCTTTCGAAATCCTAACTTCAGAACATTTTTAGTTCAAATCCATTTCAGAACATAATTGGAGAATAATTATGGAAGACTGTTTAATGGTGAATTTCCCTATTTAAACAATGGACATGTGTTCACAGCAACCAGGATCATTCCCCAGTGTAAAAGGTAATTCTTAGCTATTAAGACCACTGCTTTTCAAAACTCAAAGTGTATACTCATCACCTGGAAATCTTGTTAGACTGCAGATTCCCAAATCGGTAGGTTTAGGGTGAGACCAAAGAGTCTGCTTTTCTAACAAGCTCCCACTCCCGAGTACTGTGGATGCTGCTTGATGGTGGATCCCACTGACTGGGGATGACAGAGATAGATATCCTATATCTATATCCTGCATCTCTGTTTGGATAGATAACAGACCTCTGCTTAAGGAAAATGACCAAGAGAAAAGACGGAGGTGTTGATTTCAAGCAAAGATCACTAAGCCAACTCCCACCCCCACCAGGTGCAATCAGCAAGCGTGTGGTGATCCTGGTGTCTGTCCCTCAAAAGGATATGTTGAAGTCCTAACCCCTGGTAAGAGGCAAGAGAGGGTCCTCATTTAGAGCCTTTGGAGAGAGCGTGGCCCTGCCGACACCTGGACTTGGGACTGCTGGCCTCCAGAACTGTGGAGCATAAACATCTACTGTTAAAAGCCTTTTGGTCCATGGTACTCTGTTACACAGCCCTGGGAAACTAATCCACCTGGGTTTCGCATAGCGGCCGGGAGGACCCATGGCCCTCTAGGAAATCACCCATTGTGGGACGGGAAGACACCAACATGACAATGGCCATGAAACAGAAAGTCCACCTGCTTGGCAGATTCATGAAAGAATGCATTCATCCACCTTATAATAGAAGAGTGATTTACAAGATGCCTGTTTAAAGGAGAAATCTGTTTACATTAGGTGTTAGGATTATTAAAAGAGGCTTAGAGGCTGATTTGAAAAATAAGATATAGATCAATGGGTCTCCCCTTTGGCTACACGACAAGACTCACCTGGGGAGGTTTTTAAAAACATTAGTGCTCAGATCCCGCCCTCTCCTACACCTCGTTGTCACTGGTCTGGGATGGGGCCCCAGCCTCCAAAGGTTGAGAACATTCCTCAGGTGATTCTAATGACCGGCCAGGGTAAGGACCAAGGTGTCAGATCCAAACTTTCAACTGCAAAATGGGCTTAAGAAACATGGTCTAAGAGTACTCCTCAATTATTCGCCTAGGGCTTAATCTGGACAACACTGGGCAGGCCAGAGTCAGAAGCGCACAGGTCAGGGTGACCAGCCACCAGCCCTCATGCAGTGGGGACCAGGCCCTGTGCACACAGAGCTTCCCAGCTTAGCCTTGACCGCGCTAATCCTTCACGTGCGTGCTGTCCCCCAGGCCCCGTTTGAATTTCCCCACAGATCGTAGCCCTGTGCTCCAGTTGTCCAATGTCTGTAGGCGGTTGGTTTGATATATTTTGTCAAATTTTAGTTGTTTATAATGGGTGGGTGCTCTAGTCTCCTAGGGCCTCTGTAACAAAGTGCCACCAAACCGGTGGCTTAAGGCAACAGGAATTTATTCTCTCACTGTTCTGGCGTCCAGGAGTCTGAAATCAAGGTGTCCACAGGGTTGGTCTCATGCCTCCTTCCTGGGTTCTGGCAGTGGCCAGCAATCCTGGGCATTCCTTGGCTTGCGGCAACAGGACTCCAGTCTCTGCCTCTGTCATCGTATCGCTGTCATCTGTCTGTGACCATGGCGCTTTTCTCATAAGAACGCTAGTTATACATTAGGTCACTAGGATTAAGAGCCCACCCTACTCCATTATGACCTCATCATAACCAGTTACATCTGCCACAACCCTATTTCCAAACATCCTCACATTCCGAGGCATCAGGAAGGGCATGAACTGTAGGGGGAGGCTATTCAACCCAGTACAATGGGTCGGTGTGGTCCCAGTGACTCCAAAATACCCCTGCATGGAAATTCCCACTTGAATTGCAAACTCCTTGCCAGAGGGCTGGGTCCCCATGTACTCCGTGCCTTTCACTATGCTCTACAGTCGTGCAGCTCACGTTCTGAAATGAATTAAAGTCACACACAGAAAATAGCCACGGGGCCTGTAAGCACGGGTTTCAGGGCCCATCCAGGCCCTGCTGGGTCACAGTCTCTGGGGACGCAGATTGGAACCTGCGATCTCAAGGGCTCCTGGGGGTTTGGGCCTCATTCTGCAGAGGCTGGAAGACACTGGTGTGGGCTTTGCCTGCACATGCTTTGCAGTGAGAAGGAGCTGAGTTCAAATGCTCATGGGGCTTATTAGTCAGGGTCCTCCAGAGAAACAGAACCAATAATAGGTAGTTGGATGATAGATAGATAGATAGATAGATAGATAGATAGATAGATAGATACATAGATAGATATTTCTTCAGGTAGGATCCTTAGACCGCCAGCAAGGAAGGCTCTATGTAGAAATGCAAATCACCAAGCCCCATTCAGGACTCAGAACCCTTGGGAGAGTACCCGGGCATCTATATTTTAAACAAACTCCCCAGGTGATATTTATAAGTGAATATAAGTAATATGAGTATATTATAAATATAATAAAATACACTATTATGCGTATATTATATCTATATTAGAATAAATATTTGCATGTCAATATGATATAAACCTATTGTATAAATATTATGTCATATATACTAGAAATCCCATAACCCAGAGCGGGAACCAGAGCCAGGTGTCATGTTAGAGCCTTGGTTTTCGTCACATCTTTGCTCTGAATCTGCGCCTGGTGCAGCAAAGCACGTTTAAGACATTGTATTGACCAGTTGACTTCAGAGCTAGAATTGTCAAACTGCCCTTTTTACCAAAGACGACTGTCCTAAAGCATATATGTGGGCCTTCCTGGAAGGAGGCAGGACGTGGCATTTGAGCAGGGCCTTGAGAAACGAATGGGATGTCACGGGTAGAAGGTTGGGAGGGCAGCGAAGGAGAGGGAAGGACAAAGAGCAAAGACACATGTGGGGTTTGGGGACAGACACAGCTCCGATGACACGGTGATGAGGGTGGGACAATGGGCGGAGGTTAGAAAGTGCAGCATTTCAAATGTCAGTGTGCACTCTGTGTGCCAACGGCGGTGGCTCCGGACAGCCTCACAGTCATTCTCGGTGTGGAGTCTAAATTTTAGACTCTTAGCACAATGCAAACTGTCACCACGACAGGGCAGATTAAAATGCATTTGGAGTCACCGCGGTTCCCTAGCAGCAGCACTGAGGGACGGTGCGTGCCTGGGGCCCGAAGCCCATGCCGAGTCAGGCCTCTGTCCCCATCTGAAAGCACCAGGAACCGAAGGCCAGAGACTGTAAATCTTTCCCTCAGCTGGCCCTCACCGGGGTGACTCATCCCTACCAGATCCCCAGTCAGAGTACCCTAGGGCCCTTGTCACTGGGTGCTCAGGAACTGTGCGAAAGCAGGACCCAAGCACGAGGCTCGGACACGTCAGTGTATTTCAGGCCACACTTCCTTCACGCCCCTGCTGCCTGCCAAGTTGTGATGCTTCTGTTGTTAGTAGGTCATCACTGTGGCGCGTTGACGAGCTGTGGGGACACCTCGGCCGCACGAGGGCGGATGCATGGGAGAGTGCTCTGGCCACTTCATCTGGGCTCAGGGTTTGCTCCCACTTCCTCTTTGGAAGACACTAAAATGAAAGCGCTTATCAATATGAAGTAAGGGCAGCCGCTTAACACAAAAACGTAGGGCATAACACAAGTGTGAAGACAATCCTTTAGATACAGGCTTTCACAGCCTTGTCCCTTCCTTGTCTCTCCTCCATCCCCTGTGTCCAGCAGAGTGGGTGGACGGGTAGTAGGACAGGCAGTCCTGTCACCCACCTACTCCCTACTTGAATGGACACCACGCACACATCTTGACTGCACCCAAGGGACACTCCTGGCGTCTGCTGTCCGGAGTCCACTGCCCACGGCCACTAGGGTTCCAAATTCCATGATCTCATCTCCTATTAAAAAAAGAAGATTGTTTTAAGCCTCCTCAACCAGTTCCTCTAGGACATGCCTTGCAAATCAGCGTCTCCCTTTGTAGAAGTGGCTCTTAGTCACTTTAGATTGAGTTGAGTTGTTTTTTAAAAAAAATACTCAAAGAACCTTGTCAACATCAGAGCATAAAACAAATAACAGTTTAAGATAAGCGTTAGAAGTCCGTGGTTTTATCATGATTCTATTCATTGAAATGTTTAGAGGAAAATAGCAGAGATTTTAAAAAGGTTTTCTGAAAGATGCCTCATTATCAACTTCAACAATTTCAATAATTGCACATTAACCTCCTCCCT
Organism: Pteropus medius; assembly: GCF_902729225.1. Lineage (NCBI taxonomy): Eukaryota > Metazoa > Chordata > Mammalia > Chiroptera > Pteropodidae > Pteropus > Pteropus medius. Next base: position 1,937,680 of record NW_024340700.1, on the reverse strand, counting down.
TTATTTTCAAGCATTGTCAGGACCACCTCGCTCCAGGGGTGAGTATGCTTCACCTACCTGACGCGCAGCTCTGTGCTGAGGACAAGTGGAAGGTCTCACTGCCTGCAGGTGTGCAGTCTGGTCGGGAGATAAGACAGCCTGTGAAACTCTTAAGTAACAATATCTGCCAGGCAGTAAGTGCGTCCTCTGCTCTCCGCCCATCCTTCTGGATCCAGCCCAAGTCCCACCTCCTCCCTGACCAAGTCCTCAGCTTCCCCAGGTGGCCCATCACTTCCTGCCCCAGCTCCAGCATTCACCTCCCACTTGGCCACTTCTGGGGTGTACGTAGCCCTTGCTGTGGACTTGCTTGTCTTGTGTGTGCTGCTTTTTCCTGGGGCTGAATGGCCGTCTCTTGGGAGGGGGCAAAGATTCACATTTCTTTTGCATTCTCTTTGGCAACTAGCACGTGGAAAAGATTCAATAAATGGTTCATGATAAAGCACCGGGCTCAGACTTCATGAGGCACCTCACTCGGACAACTGTTAGCTCCTGGCATCTCAGAGATGAGAATGAGCCAGAAATAATCACAGTCGGTCATGGTTAGTGATGAACTGGAGGCTCCAAAGGCAAAAGTCAGAGGATAAAGACCAATCCTAACAAGCCTTGTGTGTGTCCTGAGCTAATTTCTGACAAATAAATAAAAGCACCTCACTAATTCCAGGACCCCCAGAGACCCAGAGGAACAATGCAGGGAGGAGCAGCCAGGATCTTTTAAAATCTTTATTATTCTCCTCAAAACGTTTCAATGGACAGAATCAGGATAAAGCCAGATCTCTAACGCTTATCTTAAATTGTTATTTGTTTTATGCTCTTATGTTGACAACGTTCTTTCCTCAACTCAACACGTGTTTTTTAAATATCAACTTTGATCTCGATCTAAAGTGCTAAGAGCCACTTCTCAATTCATAAATCAAAGTGAGTCATGGGGACGGAGGTGTTAGAAGCGGTTCCTTATGTCCACTGGAAATGGGTTTCTAAATTCTAAACGAAAACAGATCGATGCCCAAGTGGTCAATGCTTCAGGTCCTCCTGGCTTTAAAATTCTGAGCGACTGGTTTTACTGAGCTATTTGTATTGGAATAAAATACTGTCATTTGTTGAATCGACCGTGGCAGCTTTTAAGCAGCAGAATCTTGCCTCTGTGATCAGAATTCGCATTCTGATTTGTGTCGGGGTGTGGACATCCCTGTGTCCTCTGGGCTGTAGACTTCGTGACCCAACACAGTGTATTCTTGTGCCTCATCTGCTGCTAAAAAGTACCCTTGTGGACATGTGAGACGTGGCCTCATTACAGATACTTTTCTACTGGTTAAGGGCAAGGAGTTTTGAACTAGAATATAAATGCTGCCATTCAGAAACCTTGACATTCAAAACTTATTCCTGCAAATTGTCTCATGGTCTTGAGGAAAAGCCTTGGAGCTAATACAAGGATTTTCTTTGTGATTCTGGGTTCACCTGTGCAACCAAGAGTCAGTCTATGAACCTCTATCTCTCATTTTCTCAAACGAAATCCTATAAAAAAAAATAGTAACCACACCTTTCTGGTCTCATCCGTGTGATGGGTTGAGAATGACTGAGCTATGCATGAAGCGTCCTGATTCAAGAAAGCTGTTGTCTACATACTCAGAGCAGATCACTACTTCTAGGGGACAGCAGCTGTGTCAAGTACGATGCTCCACAATCAGCAAACCCAGAAGCCCCCAAACTGTCACAGGTAGCTGGGAGATCAGCCTACTGAAGGACTTCCGGAAAGAAAGGTTCCTCACCTTCCCCTGCTCCCTAGACCAGAGGTCCCCAACCGCTGGGCCGTGGACTGGCACCTGTCCTTGGCCTGTTAGGAACCGGGCTGCACAGCAGGAGGTGAGTGGCCAGTGAGTGAAGCTTCATCTCTATTTGCAGCCACTCCCTGGCGCTAGCATCGTCTCTTTTCTACTTCTACTCCCTGTAAAAAACATTTATTTTTCAAAATACTGGGTTTGTTTTCTTTTTATGACATACTCAGATTCAGAACAAGCTGTAATAAGTTTCTTCAAAATATACAAGTACGTCAAACACTTAGAGTTGTTTTTTACCAACAGGAAATAGCAGTTCTTTAGTTGTTGTGACTCAGTTTACCCTTGACACAGCCAGGCTCAGGCAAAAGCACGTGTGAGGCTGAGAGAATCTAGCTGCAGTCTCTCTCCAACTCTCTGCCAAGTACTTTCTGCAGACTTCAAACCACAGCACCATTTACTCCCATGTTTCGTAGACTTTTAAATGTCCTGCTGGTTTTGAGATCTGAGGGAACTAGATCTCATGGATAAGCTGAATAACACAGGGAGAGGAGAGGCACCATTCACTCATTCATTCATTCATTCATTCATTCATTCATACAGCTACTTATTGAGCACTATTGGCTGTCCATTACCTGGCTGGATGCTGCAAATGATACCACAGAGGTAGAAAGAAGACAGGTATTTTTATATCTTACACCAGTTACTAAGGATTTCTGGTGTAAGGTCAGAATAACCATGCCACTTGAATTTTGAAATGATTGATACATGTAAAGAAATTAGGACCACGCCAGCACATAAGCAAGCATTTAATAAACGGTAGCTATACAGTTATCATTACATCTCTTCCTCATCAAGATACTTATCAATTTTCTTTAAAATTATAGGTGAAGATATTATCTTAATATTGTTTTAAAAACAATATTAAGTATATAAAATTATAATAATATATAACTTACATTTATACGACTTTATTATTAAATATATGTAATGATATTTTATAATATATTAATATTATATATTTATATGTTAATATTATAATATACTTATATAATGGCATTAAATAATTATAATAATATTTTCTATTAATATAAAAATATAAATAAGGTCCATTTAGAATAGTGAGAGTAAAAAAAAGTTCAGTGCTGTTCAAGAGAACTGTAAGACAAGTCACAAATGTGAGCCACACTAAAAAGATATTATAAATAAATGGAATTAATTTTAATAATATTGGAATGGGTAGTGGTAGAAATGGGTGGACTTTTTTCAGTTTAAATAAATTGACTAAAAACAAACAAAAACAAAAAAGAAATCAGAACAGATGTGTAGTCAGAAGCAAAATTTACGAGTTTGTTAAAATAAATGATCTTTATAGGTTCAAAGTTCTAGGTCCTATTAGCTCTGAGTCCTGACAAATACCATTTATTATGTCTCTAGGCACCTTTGTCAGGAGGAAGCTTTATAAGTAAAAAAAAAAATTTTTAGCCCAAATAATCAAAATACCATAATTTCAGCATATAATCAACATAAAACTTTATTAATGAGATATTTTACTTTTTCTTACTAAGTTTTCAAAATCCCATGTATTTTGCCCATACGGCACACTTTAATCCACAAGAGCCATGTGTCAGTCAATGACAGCCACATGGGGCTACTAGTTGACATATTGGACAGCACAACTCTCGTTGACTAATTAGAACTGATAAGCATAATTATATAAACTGTTGTGTTCCCTTTTATTGCCCTGGTTGCCAGGAAACCCAAAGCTAAATCTGGTGCTCAATTGTAGAAATTCCCTCATCCCGAATTCTTCTAAAATTTATTTCTCTTTCTTCTAAATGGATTGGAATGTATTTCATATGATCTTTTAGAGAAGTAATTAACACTAGTAACAATCAGCATGATAATCGCCTTTTGTTGTTCATAATGATAATAAGAAGGAGAATGATGTCGACAATGATCATTTTTCACTGACTCACTGCATACTAGGCAGAGTGCCTTACGATTCACATGTACCAACAGCAAGACGATGACAGAACCGAGACTAGAGCTAAGGTCTGATTCTGCAGCCCTTGCTTTCAACCATTTAACTCCCACAAGGCTTGTCATGATGGCCAGCAGTGTCTCTGCACCAGGGACCTCACATACACGCCATCCCTTAATCCTCAGAGGAAAGCTTTGGGTCTGTCACATCATTCCCATGGCACAGGTGAGGACCGAGCTGCAGAGGTCAGGCTCCCTGGTCAAGGTGCAGCTAGAAAATACCAGAGGCACCACATGAACTCAGGGTTTAAGTCCATTTAAGCACTTTCTAAATGCTTTCGACTTCAATTATGTAAAAACGACTTGAAAGGGATCAAGTCTCTTTGGGACATCGACACATCACAAAGTTACTAAGTCAACAGTTATATTCGTATGAGCCAGTCACAGCCCCCACTCCTCATGCCCCAAGGCTGGGGATTCATAAATGGAAGAGATCAAATCTCTGTCCATTTGGAGTTCATAATGGAAGAAATGCAAAGAGAAAAAAATATCACAAATAGTCATTGGAAATTCTCTACTGAATCTCGCATGGCAGGTGCTAACCCAACACTTGCGAGTAAACAAATCTAGCTAAGACTAAGTGAATAAAATAAACTAGAAAACAATTAGGTCGAAGCACCTATTACTCTGAGCAGACCCGAGAGTGTGTCAGTGTGGACTGCCACATACCCAGTTCTCCTTATCTCTCTCCACGCCCCCTGCTGTCATTACCCGTGCGCCCACGAGCTGTGCAAAGGCAACAGACCCACGGGAGGACACAGCCCACCCTCTGCCTCAGCATAAAGTGACACTCAGCACCATCAGCTAAGTTGCTTGGGGGGCTCATAGAGCTCACAGGATGAGAACTCACAGCTGCTGTCTTTAATGTTTGGCAGGGGCTTGTCAATGCATTTCATCAACTTTGACACACTCAGGCTGTTAGCAAACATGAACAAAGGGTCCTCTCGCTGTGTGTGATGCTGTCGTTGTCACTTTCTCCGTGACATCTGGGCTTGACACAGATTTTGATAGCAAATGGGTGCATGAGACTCATTGCCATATAAAATCATTATGCTTCTCTCAGGAAGCACCTTTCGGCTCAGTTCTTGATGCTCTCTTCCCGTGACCACACGGGCAGGCGAGTAGAGAAATGACCGACTAAAGATCATCGATCAGGAATTAGTGGCGGTCGGGGTGGGTATTGGCTCTCCATCTCCCTATTCTCCATCTCTTCATTCCGAGATTATATCTAATTCTACAAATATCACAGTTTTAAACCTAACCTTTAAATGACATCTCGTTTTTCATGCTATAGTGTCCTTAATTATCCCTCCAAAACCAGTGATCGTGAAGGCTTTCCTTCCCAAAAGACTTTGGCATGAGCGAGTCACAGCTTGCCCTGGAGGGTTCCATGTTTTCTGTACACCTTGCAGAGACGATGTTCTGCTTAGGCTGTTTTGGCTACAGAAACGGAAGCCTGCTCTCATCGACACAGGTAAAGTGGGGCTGGCCGTAAGGACACAGAGAAATGGAAATGGAACCTAACATAGAAGCAGGTCTGGGAAAGGAGGCACAACAGCCTCCGCGAGTTTTGCATCTCCCTGCCCGCTTTGCTTGCCTCGCCTGGCCAGCTGCCTCTACTAATCAAAAACTTTTCTCTCTGACTGTCTCAGACTTCACATCCCTGATTCTCATTCATGACATGGTTTGAGCTGCTGTCCCAGCATTTGCCAATGCACATTCCCAACTGTGATGACTGTTTCGGTCCAACCCCTCTCTCAGCACCCTATGTCACTGGCCACCTACAGATTTGCTTTCCTTAGGTCAGATGCCCAGCGCTGACCCAATCGGTTTTGGCTTCAGGAGATGGGGTAGGATGGCAATGATGTGGCACCAAGCAGGTCGGTCTAGTCAGCAGGGACCCTAAGTGCCTTCCTGAATGACATTCGAAGGTTTGCCTTGCCCAAGAGAGATGAGCAAAATTACATAACATGCTAATCAATCGAGAAACACCTGGGAACTAGGTATCATGTCTGAAGTGGAAAAAGGAGATGAATAAAGAAAATAAATAAATCCAGTGGGATTAACAACTGAAACGAACATTTATTAAATACTTGATGTTAAGCACTGTATAAGCATTGTACATGCCTTATGTTATCTAAGCCTTCCAAATATCCTAAAAATAAGAGCCATTAACCCATTTTCATTTGTAGGAACTGAAGCTTGGGGACAGTATATATATATATATATATATATATATATATATATATATATATATATATATATATATATATATATATCACCATGTGACTCAAGTTCACAGAGCCAGTTAGAGGTGAAGCCAGGATTTGAACCCATGTATACTTGACTTCAAAATTCTTTCCACTATAAAACACGCAGATAAAGAGCTAAATATTAACATCATTCTAATCTACCGGCTAAAAATGATAAATCATGGCTATTCCCTTGCAGACCTCTGCTTATGGCTGGACCTTACCCAGATTAATATGAATGAACAATAATTTATTGTGCTGACTTGGTAGTGTGATAAAATCATTAATAATAAATTGCTGGATGATAACAATGTGAATATGTATCACTTGAGAAAGGATCAAGCCTTTAAAATAATTTGTTTTAATCTACTATACAAACGATTTTTGTCAGTACCAACAAAATTCAATCTGGCAACATCTGAGCCAGTCTACTGTAATTCCTCTCTGTCATGTTTTTCAAGCTGAGCTTAAGGAAGTAAAAGTATCGGCCCCATTGCACCTCGTTTCAAAAGTGCTCTCGCAAGCTTATATCTATATTTTTTTATAATGCAAATATCAGTTTAATCATATTAATAAGTGTGAAGCTCTGAAAGAAATAAAATATTTTAAAGACTCAGCCCCAATCCTTAAAGATTTAGAACAAAGGGAATGTTGCACAATGCTCTTCCGTTGATCTTCTGCAGCATACTATAACAGGAATGCATACTTTACTGTGGCTGGAAATGGGTAAAGAAAACACTGCTGTTGATAATTTTTTATCCTGTCAAGAACAGGCATTGTTGGTTCAAGATAGACATGTATTGCTTCTGGCCAAATACTTTTGCAAGATTAAAAAAGCAAGAGCAGACACAAATGATCGTTAAAATAAACAACGAAGTTTAAGCATAAGAATAGATAATATGTTAGAAACGTCATCATAATAAGAATCATATCTAACATGTTCATGTTATTTTACCTTCACTATTTAAAGCATTTCAGCTTTTAGCTCTGAAATGGCTGGAGATGTAACAGCAGTAACATTTCTGAGTATCAGAGTTCTTGGTTAAAAACAATGAAAGCTAATTCTAATTTGACTTAAGTAGAAAAGGAATTCGCTTTTTATTTACATATTGGCCCCAAAAGATGTGTATAGGAAGGTTCAGAGTGGCATTGTTTGTAAGAGCCACCACACCTGGACTGAGCCGTGTCCACCGACAACGGAGTGGAGGCACGCATTGCGGTGTGTCCGTTCCTCTGGTGGGTGACAGCCCCACGATGAGAACCAGCCATCAACAACAGCACAGGACGTGGAGGCTTCTACCGCAAAATGAAAAGCTCAGCACCAAAGAGCACGTACGATTCGAGTCCACTTTCTTAAGGCACAAAACACAGGCAAAACTAATGAACGGTGCGAGGAGCCAAGACGCGGAGCTTCTTCTAGGGGCAGCGGTGATGGACAAGGCATGTGAAGGACAGCGAAGGGCTTCCAGATTTTATTTCTTGATATGAGTCCCAGGAAGGATCGGTACACTTTGTGAAAAGCAAACGCACGATACTCTTAACGATTCGTGCAGTCTTGTGGATGTGCGTTCTTTGTCAATAAATCATGTCATATAAAGAACACTGTGTGGCTTCGGTATTGCTAAAGCTGGAGGAGCAGGCTCAGGGGTTCGCAGCTGAGAACGGAGCACGCTGCTGCAGCACTGCTTGGCTGAAGGCACTGCTGCTGACACCCTCCTGTCCGACAGGAGACCTCACGACCTGCGGGCCCATTCCACGAGCCCACACTGCCCTCCCCACCTGCCCACACAGAGCTGCCCCTGAAAAGTTTCCTTGCCACCCTGCCTCCCAATTCTAAGGTTGGCGGGTGGAGCAGAGGACACTGACCCAGGGCTGGTGTCCGATATTTTCAACTTCTGTAGTGAGAAACTGCATGGAGACTCCTAAGGCCAGAAAGGGAGTCAGACGCTGGGCAGGTGACAGGAAGACAATGACCTGTCCCACATCTGCATGGGACTCTATTCTCGGGTAGACACGGAGTCAAATGACTCCAAGAAACTTTGGACCTAGTACCGGATGCATGGAACAACTTAAAAGACATTTTAGGAGATACTTTAGTCCTTGAGAAGGTCCAGAGACAGGTCACCAGGGAGGGGTCTGAGTTGGAATTTGCAAGCAGGGGTGGCTTGAATCAGGTTGTTTAATGGCGCAAGTGATTGTAGAGAAAGCCATATTGGCTCGTCTGGACGGCCTGTTAAGGGCCATTTTTGAAAATAAACTTTTGTGTTAGAACGGTTTCAGATGTACAGTGTAGTTGTGAAGACAGGGCAGAGGGAGTTCCCACACCCCCACGGCCAGTGTCCCCTTCGTTAACGCCTTACACTAGCGCGGTGCATTTGTCACAAGTCCTGACGCGGTCTTATCGACTGAGGCCCACACTCTGCCCAGATTTCCTAATGCCCCCCTGCTGCCCCATTCCAGATTCCACATTCCATTTAGTCTGCGTGTCTCCTTCGGTACCCCTCGGCTGAACCAAGTCCTCAGACTTTCCTTGCTGCCGACGGCCGTTTTGAGGACTAGTGGTCAGGTGTTTTACAGGAAGTCCATCGCCTGGGGTTTGTCTGATATTGTCCTCATGATTCGACTAGGGTTCCAGATTCGAGGGAGGATGACCACGGAGGTGAAGTGCCTTCTCATGATAGCACATCGAGGGTCTCTACCATTGTTGACGTTGACCTTGGCCACCTGGCTGGTGAGTGTTGGTGCAGTGTCTCTTCCCCTGTCCATCTTTTGCTCTTTGTAGGGGGTCACTATGTGCAGCCCACATCTCAGAAGTGGGGGGCGTGGCCCCAATGGGCGCTATCTACCTAAGCTATTGCAATTCTCCAACAGGGAAAATCGATGATCATTTTTTATTATTTTCTAACATGTGCTAAGTTTTGTGTCCCAAATAACAAGTCAATCAGATACAATGTTTTCACTGTTTAAAAAATTAGTTATGTAGTCGGTACTTGTTTTAAAAACTAACCCATGAAGCCCAAGGAAGCCAGAACTGACCTGAATCCAGATCTCGCGAGGCTAAACGCAGAAGCAGCTCTACGATTGTTTATTAGATGTCAAGGGAGGGAAAATACGTATTTAGCAAGTACTGAGTATGTCAACATTTCAGATGTTTCGCATATTTTGATGGGTGGCTTTTAGGGAAATCTCTTAGTTTATAGACTTTTAATAATGGCAAGATGAACACAATCTTTACCAGACTTAATACTGTTAGAAATAAGTGTGAGAGACTACTTGGAAGGGGCAGGTTATTTTTTTAAAGATCTATAGTTTGTAGCCTCTACTCTATTGAGGATCTGGGCCCTATCTCTGTGCTGCAATTTAAAAAAAAAAATTCATGCAGGGGCTACTGTCATTATGAAATTCTGTTATCATTTTTACATATTGTGAATTTATATGCAAAAGTTTACTAATTTATCATTTCTGAATAAATCTCGGTTTTCGTACTTGAAACTACACTCCTTTTCTTGAAGTGTATTCAAATTGGTTTAAATCATATCATAAGCATATGGTATCTGAGTTCTCTCTGCAATGTTCTGAGTGATGAGAGCAGGCATTTTAAACATGGGCACCCCATCCTCAGAGCTGAGAAGCCCGAGGGACAGAGTCCTGGGGCCTCAAGATGGAGAAAGGGGTCGCAGGTAGGGAACAGAGAAACAAAGGTACAGTTATTAAGATTCTAACCTGGAAATCTGAAGGCCGAGGTAGGAACTAAAATCTCAGTCTAGAGAAATGGGCTTAAAACCAAGCCCTGGTAAAATCAAGCAATCGGGGGCTGAGCCCCAAAAAGTAGATGTGTCTCACTGACTGGGAGAAGATATTCACTAATGATACATCTGATAAGGGATTAATATCCAAAATTTATAAAGAACTTATACAACTCAATGACAAAGAAATAAACAATCTAATTAAAAAATGGGCAGAAGACCTGAACAGATACTTCTCCAAAGAGGAAATACAGATGGCCAACAGACAAATGAAAAGATGCTCAAGGTCACTCATCATCAGAGACATGCAAATTAAAACCACAGTGAGATATCACCTCACACCTGTCAGAATGGCTAACATCAATAAATCAAAAAACAGCAAGTGTTGGCGAGGATGTGGAGAAAAGGGAACCCTCATACACTGTTTTTGGGATTGCAAATTGGTACCACCGTTATGGAAAACAGTTTGGAGGTTTCTCAAAAAATTAAAAATGGATATACCTTTTGACCCAGTAATTGCACTCCTGGGTATTTATCCAAAAAAACCAGAACAATAATTCGTAAAGATCTATGCACTCCAATATTCATGGCAGCACAATTTACAATAGCCAAGATATGGAAGCAACCTAAGTGTCCATCAACAGACGATTCGATAAAGAAATTATGGTCCATATATACAATGAAATATTACTCAGCCACTAAAAGAAATGAAATCCTACCATTTGCAACAACATGGATGGACCTAGAGGTCATTATGCTGAATGAAATAAGTCAGACAGAGAAAGATAAATACTGTATGATTTCACTTATATGCAGTATCCAAGGAACAAAAAGAACAAACTCATCAAAAACAGACTCACAAATACAGTGGATAAATTGGTGTCAGACAGAGGGGAGGGG
>NW_024340700.1:1922805-1926679 GCF_902729225.1 Pteropus medius | reverse complement strand
GTAGGTGATGGATGGTCACGGGGATGGGGAGCACGGCAGAGGGAAAGCAGTCAGCATTAATATGATGGCCAGGTGGAGGGCCAGGGGAGGGAGGGAGCAATTGGTGGGATCATTTTTCGAACATTATAGATGTCTAACCAATGTACTATATACTTGACACTAATTTAAATAAATAAATTTATTTTTTTAAAAAGTAGATGTGTCTCAGAACTTCCTGCTTTCTGGGCCTCATACGAGCCCCCCGGTGGCTCTGAACTTGACCGTGATGCCAGGTTAAACAGATACTTTATGTTTGGGTTAAACTTGACTTTCACTCTTTTAACCCTGTACTCATTGCAGTTAATTCTACTGAGAACAGCAGGCACCCCGTGCACAGAAGAAGCGGCATGACTTCTGAGAGTCTAATTGGCATCCTAGAAACGAGAAAATTCTTAGGAAAGATTGAAAAGAAGGTTAATACAGTCGCCTGGCCATTTTCCAGTCCTGAAATTGTAAAGTCAACACAGCTGAATTTCCAACAAGAGCTCCCATTCTTTTCCACCCTGCCATCTCTGAGGACTAACCTTTGATATTTCAGACTTGCATGGAAATTAGGTAATTGCTAGGCCTACTCACATTACTTGGAACAAAAACATGTTTTGGAAATAAAGTTTGAAAATACCTTCAGGGTAGCACAGAGAATCGTCGGGTTTTTAAGATGTGTTTATCGTGCATTTAATGAGTGACAATTTAACATGGGTCTGACTGCCGGTTTCAAGACAGGCTTACTGGTATCCTCGCTCTGGCAAAACAGACTCCTGGCATTCAATCGCGACAGCAGAGGAAGTCAGAGATGGTGGTAGCTGAGTGTGTATTTGGAAACGAGTAGGTAGGTTAAAGGGTACATTTAAGCTTAAGCTTGAATATACCTAAGTGTCCCAATAAAAGTTTGAATCTGGACTAACTGTTAGAACAAACCATGTTCCTGGGTACAGACAAGAATTTAATATACACATATGACCAGCCATCACAGATCTGACTGGATATCACATGTAATTACTAGTGACCACCTTTATGACTAGCTGTCACGTGTAATGACTAGCTGTCACACAGGATTGTGACACAGCATCGTGCCTGGGGCCAAGCCCAGAACAAGACGCAGGTATTTCTATGTAGTATTTTAAATAGGTTTTCAACACAAATAAAGCATAGAAATGGATGACATAGAAGTCTCCTTTATATTGCCCTATAAACCTTCTCAAATGTCACCATGGCTAATTTTCTTGGCAAATGCACTGCAAAGAAGTCTGGCCTTTATAGACCCCTCGGGCTCATTGTCACCATCTGCCTGCATGGGACAATGAAGCACCCTAAGGGGGGGGGGTGTGGCAAAGAAGGAAAGCTTTTTCATTCAAAGAATAAACTGATCAAGGCAAATTTTCCTATCTGGAAAAAGAAAGTGGGCGACTAAGGCTCTGGGATTCTCTTCCTCTTCCTCCTTCTCAGTCAGCAGAGACTTGAAGACTGTCACTGCTGTTATCAGGTCAGCGGCATTGTTTTCCTAGGCTGTCTACTTTTTCACACCCCAGTGGTTCATCCAGGCCCAACGGGAAAACAGGAAGCAGCAGGAAGCGCTCCGGCTGAAGCACAGAAATCGGATTGATTGTGTGGCTTGAACCAATCACATCATAAACAGTTACAGCATCTTAAGGAATTGCTTACTGGTCATGGCTCTAGGATATGGTTTCTCGAATTGGTGAGCATCATGGTGCCGAGTCTCTGGAGCTATTGGTGTACCCTCCATGCCGCCAACTGGAAAGCTAGGAGCCACGCCTCGTGCTCGCTGGGTAGAAAGATGTCATGCGAAGAGATGTCAAGGAGAGGAAGATAAAAGCTCTGCTTCAAGAACAGGAGACCGAAAGTGAACGGAATGGTGCTAGAAACCTCTCTGCTTACATCACAGGCATTTGGGTGTTAAGAAGTGACCGTGCATCCAGAAAAAGGTCACCAGGTGGCAGAGGGGTAAGAAACTAAGTCATGGGGACAATGATCCAAAGAGTAGGGTTTTCTTTTCCTGAAAGCCAGAGGACGTGAAGGGGACGGACAGGGTGTACATGGCAGTAGGTGCATGTGGGGCAGTGGGATGGGATGGCTGCTTTCAAATATTTGAAAGCGCGTGCGGAAAAGCCTTACTCCGTGCGCCTGGGCCGCGCCCAGGACAAGTGGCAGGAGACTGCAGCAGGGGAGGACACTCCCTGAGCGTCCCATCTGCTTCTCCACCTTCTCCAGCCGCCCGCAGGTGGGCAGACTCCTGTGACTTGCTCGAACCCCACTTCCTGTCTTTCCGCTCAATCTTCCAGTTCTACCTGCAAGGTACGACCAGAAAGAAACCACCTCTCCATGCCCGCACTGCTACAGCTCTCGTCTCAGCGGACGACCCCTCCCCGCTGGATACGTCACGAGATCTGCCAATACCCCTGGTCTCCCTTCGGTCTACTCAACACGACAGCAGAATGATCACTTCTCTCTTCAAAGTCCTCAATGCTCCCCAGCTCACTTGGAGTCGAAGTCCTCGGATGGTGTAGAAAGTCAGCGAGGGCCTGGCCTTGGGCCCACGCTCTCTGACCACCTCTCCCCGACTCTCCCACCTGTTCGCCAAGCTCCAGCCACTCCGACCTCCTTGTCATGCTTCCGAGAGCCAAGCAGGGTCCTGCCTCAGGGCCTTTGCATTTGCTGCCCCCTTGTCGCAGTGCTCCCCAGATAGCTACAGGCTTGCTTCAGTCTCTGCCAGCACGCCTCCTCCTCAGGGAGGCCTGAGCTGATTTCCCAACATCAAATAGCCGTCCCCAACATCGATGCCTCAGCCTGCTTCATTTCTCTGGGCAGCAGGAATCTCTACGTGGCACATTGTGTATTGACTCGCTATTTGTTTATTGTCTCTTTCCCCCTCGCTAGAACGTATGCTTCATGAGGACAGAGACATTGCTGTGTTCCCAGTGCCTGGGAATAGCAACTGGCATGTCACGAGCTGTAGAATATCTATTGCATAAATAAACGAAGGCTATAAATGGTAAAAAGAACACTTCCCTGCGGTGTTTGCCTTGGAGCCACGGCCAAGTCACTTGCAACCTGGGGCTGGGAATGATTATCTGTCTTTGTTTCACAGGGCTGCCGTGAGGCAATGATAGGTGTGCAAGACACTGTATAAGTGCAAATTGCTGGTAGTGTGAAGTGGGTGGAAGGAAGCGCTTGTTATTCTAGGCAAGGAGAGAGAATCTATTCCCTCACTTATTTTCAGCTTTGAGTGCAGTACAATTGCATAGCTTTGGTGCCGTGCACTGCTCCGGTCTCGAAGGGAGCCCCTGGGAGTGTGGTGAGCTAAGGGCCCCCAGCCCCGAATCAGATTTCTTAGTCGCTGGGACATTAGGACAAGTCCTAAGTCATTGGGACAACTGAGGCAATCACCAGGAGGGCTCCAAAGAATGACAGAAAGCTTCTGATTATTCCATCAATGTAGTATCACCGACGTGGGCACTTCACACACATCACCCCTGGGCCCTATACAAGCAGATGTCAGCTCACATCCTCCCGTGGCAAACGCCGAGAGCCCGAAGTCCATGCTCGCTGCCTACTATCTTCCATGCCTCCCCAAGCTTAGGCCCCTTCATCGGACCTCTTCACATCGTAACGAATGTCTTTCTTAGGTAGTTACAAACAATTCTAGGAATATACACATCGATAGACTTTGCCCTTCGTGTGGGTTTAAACCACGTAAAGAATAAAAATTTGACTCCGTTTTGATTACACACTAAAAGGACCCAATGATGTTACTTATTCATTCGACGAATATTTCCTTCCTTCCTTCCTTCCTTCCTTCCTTCCTTCCTTCCTTCCT
>NW_024340700.1:1884274-1921943 GCF_902729225.1 Pteropus medius | reverse complement strand
TCTAGCTAAATTTTTAACAGTGAAAGGGCCCTAGGAAGTCACAATAAACGGGACTCCGGAAAAATGGGTCAAAGGTCCCTGCCGGAATTGAACGCATGCCTCCGGGAGGAAAGGGGCTGCTATTTGCTGAATGTCCCCAAAGTTCAAGGAATTTGCCTTCAGAGTTTTTTTGGACAAAGACGCCTCTGAGTTCACATTCTTCTCCGTGGAGCATAATGATGCTTTTTGCAAGAGAGGGAAAACGCTTAGAAGCAGAATCAATGCTGGGCTTCTTAGGGACAGAGAGACATTGGTGACAAAAGGAAGTGCAGCACACTCAGAGCTGCTCTCGGGGAGGCCAGACACGCGCTGAGCACACCCGATGCCTTTTCCCGACCAGCCAGGGGACCCTGAGCCCCTGGGCCCGTGGCTCTGTCACAGGAATACACCGCGAGTAGCGGTCTTGAGCTGATTTCTCTTCGGCTTAAAAAGTCCACACGTATCAAAGACGTTGGAAAACAGTGGAAAGTCGAATGGCAAGTATACTCGGAGTGTGGGCTTTCCGTTTTCCCGAGCTTTTCTTCTCTTCTGATCAATGAAGTATTTGGCGTATTACTATTGTCCTCTTTCCGACCAGTTCGCTAAAATGTCTTCCTTTCTCGTAAACACGATTGAGCAGGACCCTAGCATTCGTACCTGCCCAAATTCTTGTGTTCATGAAGAAACGACACCCTGGATGGAGATCAGTCCCCGGGCCCAAGGTCACAAATCTGGCAAGGGGTGGGGCTGGGACTGGGGCGTGGACCAGGTTCCCTGGTGTGTACAGCTCTGGTCTCTTTATCGAATGACTTCGGCAGGGTTGTCATTTAAAAAAACAAAACAACAACTACAAAACAAACAAACAAACAAAACCCAGAAAACTAACTGAAAATGTATGGCTGACACTTAATTATGATCCGAAAGCTGAAATCATCCCTTCTATACATATGTATGGATGCCCGCCATGTACCAGGCAGGCTGCTCACTGTGAGAATGGGTGATGAAGGAGACAAACACGAACCCTGTCCCCGAGGAGCTGACAGTCTAGTGAAGGAGACAGACAATTAGACAAGCCATTAAAATGAAGTGCAATGGCATTTCTCATAGGGAAAGCGTGGCGTGGAGCGCTGCGGGAGCCGGGCAGAGACAGAAATAGCGTGCGCGCGCGTGTGTGTGCGTGTGTGCGCGCGCGTGCATGTGTTGGGGTGGCAGGCGTAGGGAAAGCCTCACCCGCTATTTTCCCTCCGAACAGACCTTACTTTTTTCTCTCTCTCGCCATCCACCCAGTTTCCTGAGCTCGAGTCCCCTAAACCTCTCCTGTTCCTTCAGCCCTCATATCCAACCGGCCATCGCGTGCTGGTGATCTGCTGCTTCGCGTCCTCGAAGCTGTCTCCCCCCTCCATTCATCACACCGCCTCGTGCACCTCTCAGCCTGACCGCTGGCTGTCCCTCAGCTCTTCTCCAGGCTCAGCCTTACTCTCTCCAGTTCTGTCCTCTGTAAGCTGATCTGCCTAAAACGCAGCTCTGACCATGTGACTGATTCCCTGCTTAAAAGTTCTGATGACTCCCTCTCGGCTCAGGATGCAGTTCGAGTTATTAACACGACCCCAAAGCCTCCGGGAGCCAGCCTTGCCTACTTTGCCAAATTCTCCCTTGCCTCGCCTTATCTTTCGCTTTCTATGCCAACAACGTCACACTGCTTGTTGTTCCTCAGAGCGCGGCATGCCCTTTAATGCATCTTAGCTGTCATTCATGTGACCTATCTCCACTGTCACTGCCACCCCTCCCACTCCCGTGCCCTTCCCTTCACTTTAGTGGCCATCTTTGACTCAGTTCAGGGACCCTCCCTTAGGAAACTTCTTACCAGTTGCCGCCCCCCTCCCCCGCCCCACCCCGCACCAAGCTGAGTTAGAATGCTTCTGTGTTCATATAATGCCCTGGTGCACAGTAAAAACTACATATTCCACATTGAACTAGAATCATTTGTCTATGGCTCGATTTCTCTCACTAGCTTTTGACCTCCTAGAGCGGCAGTCCCCAGCCTTTTTGGCATCAGGGAGTGGTGCTCCTATGAGAATCTAACACCTGATGATCTGAAGCGGAGCTGAGGCGGTGATGCTAGGGCTGGGGAGCGGCTGCAAATACAAATGAAGCTTCACTTGCTGGCCCACTGCTCACCTCCCGCTGTGAGGCCCAGTTCCTAACAGGCCACGGACTGGTACCAGTGTGTGGCCTGGGGGTTGGGGACCCCTGTCCTACAGGACTAGGATTGCCTCATTCACTTTTGCATATTGAGTGCCTAGCGCAGTCCTGACACACAACAAGATGTCAATACATGTTCATTTAATGAAAGAAGGATGGTTGTGGATATTACATGTGGATAATGCTCAACCCAACAACCGAAGGTGATATTATTACATAATGGGGTTTGGTTTCCCCAAAGTGGAACAGTTGATTTAAGCTTTTTGAAAGTGACTGGTTTGGTCTAGACAGATGATGTAATACTTAAAATTGTCTCTATTTTCAAAATCCAATGATGCCCACTGTTTCATTACTAAAGAGATATAAAGTCAATATGTGCTCTGTTGAATTATTTTCAGTGCTACAAAATAGCACAGCATTAGCCCTGCATCAGAGCCTCGTTTGTTTTTAGAAGAGTCAGAGGTAAACAGAGCGGTAGGAGACTGGCACCCAGGTGACTTCCGTGAATGACACCCTGCCTGGTGATGTCACCATTCCAAATAGCAGATTACCAAAATGACACACATTTACCCTCAAATATCGAAACACTATGCTCCTTTCTCCGAGCGGGTTTGTCTACCTTCAAAATTAGTTACTATTTTGTAAACACTGCTGGGAAATTTAAAGAGAGAAGGAGAGAAACCTCAGGAAGTGTTTGGGTGGAAAGCAGAGGCCGGCAGATTTTCAAAAGGTTACCAAAGAGTGCCAGCTACCTATAGATAACCCACGATGTTTATAAATGAAAATCGACTGTACTTCTGCGCCCACATGCAATCCGAACTTCAAATTACAAGCTATATGATCACTGTAAAGAAGTTCGTGAAGTCTTTTTTGGAAGTTGGGGAAGGAAAGCAAGCATTTTGTCATGAAAACTACCAGCCGATCCCTATAATGCAAACATATAGACCACTTCTCTTAATAGAGCACACATGCATCAATTTTAGCAGTGTTCTGAGGGTTTTTCTATGGCACTCCAGTTGTGTTTATTTAAAATATGGGTGTGGAGTGAAAAAAAAAATCACTTCATAACGCATTCTATACTTCCATCCCAGCCTTTCCTTTCTGCCCAGAGCTATTTCTACCTTCCTTCTTAACCCCAAATTTTAAAAATGTATCTTGTCAAATTATGATAAATTTTACCTGAATGGCAAAACACTTGCTATGTGGAAGTAGCTAAGTACATCTTCTATGTACCAGATTGAATCTACTCTTTGTCTTTCTATAACCCTAAGGGGTGGGGGGCTCAGCAAAACTGGTGGATTATTCCCAGGAAGGCCCGGACTTATTTTAAAAAGCGTTTTGAATGAAATATTGCTCTCAAATTTAAAAACTGAAACAGTATAGTCTGGTGCAGAACTCATCTAAAAATAGGTCTTTGGTGAAAAAGCTTTCTGCCCACAACACTAAGGCTGTGTGTTTGTGTGTGTGTGTGTCTGCGCCCTTACCCACATGTGCCTGTGTGTTGTACTGCATGCTCAAAAAAAAAGGTAACTTTGGCTCAAAAAATATTTTAAACGATTAGTTACTAATCTTTTGGTTAAAAATTCTGAACAGAGAGTTAAAAAATTAGTCTTCCTTTGGAAGACTTCTTCAACAAAAGCTAAAAGCTAAATGCTTGTAAAACTGCTTTAGAGAGATTGTACACGTAGGATATAATGATTTTTCTTTCATAAATGCAAAGCTTCAAAAAGTATACAATATATAACTGAGAAGCATGAATCTGACCTTATACATCTAGAATGGAAGCATTTTAAAATTTTTTTCGTGAAACCTAAATATATTTTTAAATTACCGGGCTACCTTCTGCTCTGTTGAATCTCATTCTAGATTTCTAGATCTTCTCTTCTTTTGTTTCCACTTGACTAGGGTTTCACTTTGTGGTGGGATGGTCCTTTCATTTTAGGGAAAAGGGATAAAAAAAATCCAGATAAATAAATATATGTGTTTTAGTAGTATGAGATTAGTGGTATGAGATGGGTAAAAAGGTATTTTCAGTATAATTTTAGTTTAATGAGCTTATTTGTTAGTTACTTTGGCTAACATCATTAAATTAAAAAAATAGATATTTTATGAGATTTCGTTAGTATTTTTCTTTCAAATAAAATACAAAAATAGCTAAAGGCCATAAAATTATGCAAGGAGGGCATATAGATGTACCACTGTCGGTTTAATGACAGTGTAACTGGATACTTTACTTATATGCCTAACAGGATGAATAGACTGTGATGATCCACAAAAGTGTCTTTCCGGTTCAGTCACATATCTGGGAATTGACATTCTTCCTGAAATTAAAATACCACTTAATAATAATGCAATTGGCCAGAAGAGCATTGTCAAAAGCAACTGTGAAAGTATCTTCTAGATGTAGCCAATGATTTTCGCAACAAGCAAAAATTGCATCTGTACTTATTTGTCCCATAATTACCAGGCAATAACTTTTCAACCCATTAAGGCAAAAACTGGGAATATTCCGAAATTTTAAGATATCTAGGAACGAAAAAGGTAAATGCACCGTTGAGGCATTCCAACGTGTGATAATGAGCCTTTTCTCTTCTTGACTAGAAAAAAAATTGGTGATGCGAGATGAAGTGGTTTCATTTAAGACAGGAGTGAAAAGTAAAAGTATCCTGTTATTTAACCTATAACCTTCATGTATTAGAAATATCGATAAATATTCCCACTTTTCCCCTGGATATTGGCATGTTGACACAGTTCTAAGTAATCTCTGATCTATAGGTTCATACAAGGCAAGACATGGTTTGAACATGGACCAGTCTTATGATGTTCTTCTTTTGCTTTGAGAAATGCACTTGTGAGAAATAGTTTTAATCATTGCTCAAATGCATACTTAAGGTCACAGAAAATTCTGACATTCAAAGCACACTGGTAGTTATATTGACCCAAACAGGCAAAGCAGTCAATGGCAAATATGGCAAATTATGGCAGTAACACTTCAAACCTCTTCAATCGAAAGTATATAAACAGTTCCCCAATGGCATTTTCTATACAGTTTCAGAGAATTTGCTGCCATCAATTTTCTTATTGAAATTTGGAAGGTCAACTTATTGTCGATTGTATTTTAAAGTCTCTTTTTGTTACCAAAACCTCTCCTCTAATAACACAGGGAAAAAGAAAATGTGTCAAAATAGAAGTAGCAAAAAAAAAAAAAAAAATTGACAAAGAAACAGGAGTTTTTATTGAGCACACACTAAAAGAAAATCTTGACAGAATGACTTTCAAAAGCTACACGGAAAACTAGTCCAGTGAAAATAAAAGCATCGTAAATAATATCGAAATAAGGAATCACTGTGAGAAACAGCTCAAGGTATTTTGATAAAAGACAAAACAATTAAGCAAGAATGTCCTAGGGGAGTATGAACAAAGCAATCATTCATAAAGTTTTTTAAGAAAATAAATGGGGACATTTTCTAAAGAAGAAATAGGACAAGGAAAAATAAACTTATAATTCGTTGCATAGAATTCTAAAGGACTTTTTTTTTTTTAAGTTGTGCTGCAGAGAACAGGCATTTCAGAGGGAGAATTGGAAGATGAAGAAGAAGCTGAGGGAAATAAATTACAATTGGGAAAAGAAGGATTTAGTAAGAATCGGGTGGCCTCTGAGTCAGCCTTCCAGAAGTCCTCTTTTAAATGATTAGAGGGCAGAGTAATGGTGACTACATAAAATAAAACAAACAAAAAATTGGAAATAATGATAAATATATTAGATCCAGAATGAAAGAGAAACAAAGAAACAAGCAAAGAAAGCAGACAAGAGTTAGTCTATCCCGACCCAGTGGACTCCACATATTAAGGTCTGTTTTCAACTTTAAAAGCTGATTATAAAGCAGTTAGCTAAACAGCTGCATGGTTGGTCCCATTTAGACAGTATAATTCCACGGTTTTTCTAATAGAAATGCTACCAAAAATCTGATGGCAGGCTTCAGATAGCCAACCCAAAGTACTCTGATTCTTTCAGCCCTGTGACATATTGCTACTACTGTCCCATCAACACTCATACAGAATATTCCCTCCAATCTTGCCTCAGACCTACAAAACCCAACCCAAGAAAATATGTCCCTGAAGAAAGAAAAAATAAACAAATGAGGCTACATCAAACAAAAAGTTTTTGCACAGCAAAGGAAACCATCGATAAATTGAAAAGACAACTTACTGAATGGGAGAAGAGATTTGCCAATGACACATCTGATAGGGGTTACTATCCAAAATATAAAGAACTCCTACAGCTTGATACAAAAAAATAAATAAATAAATAATCCAATTAAAGAATGGGCAGAGGACCTGAACAGACATTTCTCCAAAGAAGATGTACAGATGACCAACGGACATATGAAAAGATGCTCATCATAATCAGGGAAATACAAATTAAAAAGACAATGAGATATCACTTCACACCTGTCAGAATGGCTATCGTCAATGAATCAACAAACAATAAGTGTTGGCGAGGACGTGGAGAAAAGGGAGTCCTTCACGCACTGTTGCTCAGATTGCAAATCGGTGCAGCCACTATGGAAAACAGTATGGAAGTTCCTCAAAAAATTAAAACTAGAACTACCATACTCAGAAACTCTACTTCTGAGTATTTATTCATGGAAATCCAAAACACTAATTTGAAAGGGCATATGCATCCCTATGTTCACTGCAGCATTATTTACAATAGCCAAGATAGGGAAGCAACTTAAGTGCTCATCGATATGGGAATAGATAAGAAAGAATGAAATCTTGCCATTTGAGACAACAGGACTAGACCTGGAGGATACGATGCTAAGTTAAATAAGTCAGACAGGAAAATAAAGACCGTATGATTTCACTTATATGTGAAATCTATAGAACAAAATAAATGAACAAACAAAACAGAAACAAACTCGGATACAGAGAGCAAATTGATGGTTGTCAAATGGGAGCGGGATTGCGAGAATGGGTGAAAAACGTGACGGGATTAAGAAGTACAATTCTTAATTACAAAACCGTCACAGAGATGTGAAGTGCAGCGTAGGGAATAGAGTCAATAATATTGTAATAACGATATGGTGCAGTGAGAACTAGATGTATCCGGGAGGTCAGTTATATAAATGTCTCAGATAAATGCCTAATCACTGTGCTGGACACCTGAAGCTAATATAATATTGTCTGCCAACCTGTAATTGAACAATAAAAGATTTAAAACACAAAACAATGAAATAAATTAAAAAATCGTCCCCCGCGGAGTGCTGGTGGGGAATGCCCGCTCTTTCTGGGATGCGCCCAGATGTCAGCATAGACTCATTTTCAGGGGTTTGTGTGTTTACGTAACCACGAAAGCACATACCGTTTTCGTCATTGTCGTTGTTGATTTCACAGATCTACATATTTCACATTTTTTAATTATGAAAAGGGTCTTAGTGATGGGCAATAAAAGTACCAACTTAGTACAATGTACAATTTAGTACAATTTAGTACAATTTAGAAGATATATTTTCTTCTAAAGATATCTGTCTACTTACTGTACACACATACAAATGTATATCATATGGGCCAAATTACTAGATGGAATAACATTTTTTTTAGAAACTGGAATGTTTTCCAATTATTAAGCACTTCAGCTTGCTCTAGAGTATTAATTTTACTCTACTTATTACATTCATTTATTGGAGCTTAACTTCAGAAGAGTAGAAGATAAATGTTAAACTAATCTAAGTAAAACTGTTTTTCCTATGTTACCTTTTCTGTAAATAAGAGGAGAAAGATTAAAAAAAAAATAAAGAAGCCCCCCTTATAACTATGAAGTAACCAGCTCGCAATTATGAAAACCAGTGAAAAGACCATCTCATCTGTAGCTCCATGTGACATGAAGCAGAGAATATGAATATCCATATTTAAGAATAAATAAATCCCTCTTTACCTGGGATCGATATGCCCTATGCCAAGCTACTGTTTGCCTTTTAAATCAGATTCAATAAACAAAAATTGTTTTGCGTGGCTTTCTAGGAACACAGCTATTGCATAAAAGAAGGTAATTCTGTAGAAGGAAGATGACAGACAGTGTGACATCGGGCATGTTGGAGAGGTGGGACCTGTCATATTGGCTTTTCCGGTGTCTGAATGTCTCAGGAACAGTCCAGGTAGTAACTCCCTGACCGTCTCCTCTTAGTCTAGCCTGTCCGGGTCTGCACATGCCTTCAGCGAAAAGGTGGAAAGGCCAGTGTCTCAACTCAAGGTGCCGGGTCTGGAGCGTCAAGGCCATGCATCAGCGCACGTGGAATGCGAAAATTAAACGCCTCCCTTTCCACACAGATTGTCAACCCCGCCACCCCACTGCGGTCAGCGACCCAGCAGGCTACGGGACCCAGTGGGGCCCTCCGCACCGTGCACGAGAAAGCCCCAGCCCAGCACGTTCCCTGGGGGCCTGAGCATCCTTCCCCTGGGAGGGCCCTGGCTCCCACCGCTTGGGCACTGGCCGCGAGGAGGTTGCAGCCACCGGCCTGTGACCTTGCCGGAATGCAGGCAGCTGCTGCCTTGGCCAGCATGTCCAGTTTTCCATAGCTTCCGCCTCCCTATCAGAAGCATAAACTGTCCACAGGAATTGGCTGCGTGCCCGTACCAGCTCCAAACCCTGCTTTCGAATTCTTTCCTTTTCGGCCCCTCTTCGCCTCGCCCCTCCACCCTAAAGTCTGCAGCCTCAGAAGAAAATTAACCCGTCTGCTGGTCAAGTCGCTGAGGATGAACCTGGACAGGTTTGGTGACCTGGAGACTCCCAGCCCGGACGCGCGGGCGCTCAGCCTCCGCGGCAGAAAGGGTGGGGTCTGCTGCCCCCTGCCGGCCCTTGTCGGTATACGCCGTGGTCGAACAGGGGCTCAGAAGTGTTCCAGAAAGCAGCACACTTCAAAGGCGCAGCGCAGAAAAAGGGTGTTTTGCGCTCCTGTGGGTTGGCGCTGGGTCTTAACTGCGTCAGCGCTTTTGCCTCCAGGGGCTGGGATCGCCTGAGGGGAGGCAGTTTCAGTGCAGACTCTGGAAACTCCACGTTCTTGCGTGAAGCCAACTTTCCACATTAAGCATGTAACAATCTACTTTATCTCCTAGGGTTTAGCCATCTCTCCAGAAGAGCAAGCCTCTGCAAAATGCGGCTTGCAAAGAAGGTTTTTAGGAGGCAATGTTGGACTTGTTGATTCCTTGCCCATGGGTCGCACTGCAGGCTGATGTCCTAAAAGGCATTTGTGCCTGTGGACAATCAAGAAGGAAAATGACCCAAAAGGGAAGGTTTCATTCAATCGAACAGGTTTTTCCTTGAGTCCAACACACCCTCTGCGGGTGTGCAGATATAAAATGCAAACACCGTGGGCAGGGTGTGTGCTCCAGGAGTTTAACTCTGCTTGGCCATGTTCGTGCACACAGAACTCTGGAGGCAAACAGAATTCCACCCATCTAAGTGGCAAGCTCAACACACGGAACCCAACCGTGCAAAGCAGATAGTCCCTCGGCAGTCACCCACCGATAAGTTTCCCACCCCGGACTGGTCGGGGCCCTGGACTAGGGTTCGGATTCTGCTCTGTCTACCAGCGCTTGCTGTGGCATCATCGCTAGGGCTTCCCGGACGACCGCAGAGTCCAGCCAGTGCAGCGGGTGCTCCGTAAATGCTTATCCTGGGTGCCACAGTGGGTGGCCGTGGCTCTGCCCAGCCGCACCAGCTGTGTGACTCTGGGCCAGTTACTGAGCCTCTCCTTGTTTCTTTATCGGTAAAATAAGAATGATAATAGCGGTGCCTCTTTCTTAGGGTCAGAAGGAGGAGTAAACAAAATCACGACTGTGAAGTACTGAGAACAGTGTCCAGGACGGAGCCACAACTCAGTTGAGGGTAGTTCCCGTTGTCGTTATTGTTGTTGTTGTTGTTGTGGCTGCTGTTGTTGGCTGTTGTTCGCACTGTCTCTTTTTCCCAGCAGCAAACTGCAATGCGGTGGTTAAGAGCAGTCTCTCGAGACCCAGGTCCAGAGAAAAATCTGGTGATTATAGCATGATGTGGGATTTGCAGTTCTTAATTTGTCGTGGTATTTGTGCCTGGCACAGAGCAGACAAGCCTGAAATAAATGGTAGCTGGTAATGAAATAAAATTTTTTAAAAGGGGTGTTCGGACTAGCCACCCAAGCTTAGTTGTCCCCAGAGGTAATACTGTCTTTGTCTTAATTCACTTTGCCACTTATCTGTGCATCAGGAAGTTAGTTCTTAGTGACGTGCCAGTGTCTGCAGTCTGAGAGCCTGCCCGCCGCAGGTCAGCGATGGCCACGGCGCTTTTCCTCACGGTGGTTCTGCGGCCACCTGCAGCGACTTCTAAAGAAGGGCCCAGAGGACTACTGACTGTGGCCCGCGCGGGCGGAGAGGCGTCTCAGAGCAACCAAATGCAGTCGGCCTTCAGCTCCTATAGTTATTATATATGGGAACTTGGTTTTATAAAGTACGTCAAATAAAACCGAACGATGCTTGTAATGATCCATCACTCCCTGGGCGACCGGAGGATTCTAGAAGGAGCTGGGTTGCAGAAGCCCAGCAGGAGGCTTGCAGTAAGATGTCGGTCAGCCATCCTTTCTCTATATATCCGTTCACAGCATTATCCATCCAACTTATTGAACTGGAATATCAAGTTAGTGGATTTTTCTTTCCCTTTGCCACACTTAGGGGACTCGGGAAACTAGACTGGAATGATTCCGAAGGCTTTTACTTTTTACGTCCAAATAACTACTTTCTGTTACTGTGCTGTAAAACTAAGAACCAGAGAATCTATTCTTTTATGAAGGTCACATGAACCTAGAAAAAGAAGGACCACTTTTCCTCCACAAATGGCAACTTTTCTTTTCCAAGGAGCCTGGAGCTCCCCGAGTTTGTGGTACACCCTGCTTTTAGTGGCACATCATGCTTTTAAGTTAAAAGCCACAACATGTAGCACACAATCACCACCCCACCCATCATCTGGCCCCAATCTAATTTCCACTCTCTTCTCCCCTCCCCCAATGCTCACCTGCTTCTCCTGTTCTAACCAGGGCTTACGAACTCAGATGCTTTCAAGGGCCAGGTAGGTAAAATGAATTCTTGATGAGAGAGCCAAATATAATTTTTAAAACGGTCATTAGCAAACTAAATCATTGTCACTCCTCACTGTCACTCCAGCCAGCCGTACAAAACCAAGGTCGCTGTCACTCTCTCCTTGGATTCCTCCTCTCTCCCCACCCAAAGTAGGCCAGAGCAGCTCAGGCACACCACACGCAGTGAGGCGAAGCCCGCATGCCTCTAACCACCAGCCACCGGCAATGTTTGAGCAGGGACGAAGCGCTGGCAGCCAAATCATTGGCCTGCCCACCGGGATAGGGCCCCCGTGAAAACATGATCACACCAAGTCACAGCTCATCCTCCTGAGAGGCCAGAGGGGCCGCCAGGTTCTAGAGCCCAGAGCTCCTCCTGGACCATTTCTGTACCAAGCACCTGCTGACAACTCCTGTGATGCTATATCTCTAGCCTACACCTCTGTCCTGGGCCCTACACCAGCAATCTGCAAACTTTTCCTGCAAAAAGCAGGATAGTAAATACTTCCCAGGCTTGTTAGCCTTTGTCACATCCCTAACTCAGCCAGTATGTTGCAAATGCAGCCATAGCAGGCTGCTCCATGGGCTCTAGTCTGTCAAAAGCCTGATCTAGACCCAAATGTTCAATTGCTTTCTAGAAACTTCCACTTGGACTTTCACAGGTTCCCAAACATAACATGGATCCAAACTCATGCCCTCCCGTGTTCTTCTCAGTCAAGAAGCCATCATCCGCTACACATCCGAGAGGAAACGCGGGCACCAGCCTTGATTTTATTCCCGGAACGCGACAGGTCACAAAACCCTGCCGACCCTGCTGTCTCACCATCTCCCTCATCCGGTCCCTTCTCTCTCTCTCCACCGCCTCCTTTCAGCCCCTCTCACCTCGAGTCCCTGACTACAGCGCGGGCAGGAGGGGGAAACCCCTTCAGGGGTCCCGCCGCTCTTTGCTTAAGGAAGCCCCTGATACCGGCAAGAGGCCGACGCAATCGGACCTCCGTCCCTTCTCCGCCATTTCTCATTGCAGCCTAAATGACTTAAACTCGGGCCTTTCCCCTCGGGGACTTGGAACATCCAATCGTTCCTTCTGCCGAGAACCGGCTCCCCCGGTTTCTCATCCTTCCTGCTGGCCTCCCAGGTCTCAGGTCGGATGTCAGCTCCTCCGGGAAGTGTCCTCGCTCCTCGCAACAGAGCGAGGTGTCCCTCTGCCTGCGCCACCGCCACCGGAGCCCGGTGGGCGGGCGGGCGCCCTGGCCGCTGGCCCCGCAGCCCCGCGGACGGCGGGACCTGCCGGGGGCGGGCCGAGGGGGTGGGACAGGGGGCGGGACGGGGCCCGGTGTCCCCTGAGGAGTCGCCGTCTGCAGGTCGGGCGCCCCAAGGTGCTCGCCCTCGTGGGAACCCCTGGCGCCTGCCCAGCCTCCTGCTTCGCCTCGCGCGCCGGGGCTGGACTGCAGCTGGCGGGAGAGCAGGGCGGAGCTGGTACTTGGGGTGCGGCCGCGATGCGGGGTCTCTGCTTGGCAGGTGTTTTACCTGTGTGCACAGACGGTGGGTGTCCCCTGAGCCCCCGGAGGCCACGCAGGCCAGGCCTCCTCCAGCCTCGGATTCCAGGTGGCGGCGGCGGCTGCTGCAGGTGGCCTCAATCAGGCTGGATAACTGGCGGGCTGCGGGCGGGGGCGGGGGCCTCTCCCGCTCGCGGGAGCCGGCAAAGGCCGCTTTCGCTCCTGATCTAGAAATTCGGTAACTTCAGACTCTCCCTGGACAACGCTCTGTACTGTGGCAGTTATCGTTAATATTATGGAAGCATTACATCGTCTGGGTCCTCTCGAATATATACACACACATCCAAGTGTGTGCACACATATCCAAATATACACGCGTGTATCCAACTACATACAAAATGTGTTCAAATGTATATACACATATCCAAATATATGCCTATGTGGCCAAATATATATATTTGCAATATATATATATTTGCAAATATATATATATATTTTTATATATATTTTTATATAATATAAATATATATATAATATATAATAAATATATATATTTGCAAATATATATCCAAATATATATAAACATATCCAAATATATATCTCCAAATGTATATCCAGATACATATATTCAAATATAAACACATATATCCAAATATATACATATATAAAAACATAGCTATATCTATTTTTACTTTTTATTTTGAAATAATTATAAACGCACAAGAAGTTACAAAAAGAGCACTGAGAGGTCCCCATCACTGGCGAGGTCCCCATCAGCCAGCCACCAGCCTCCCCCAGAGGGCGCATCTTAAAACACTGAAGTTCGTTATCAACACCAGGAAGTCGCCCTGTTTGTATAATGTGATAGCTGGTCCACAGAGCTTGCTGAGATTTCTCCAGTTTTTACATGCCCTCGTTATTTTTTCTTAAAAGGTTTTAATGTTTTCTACATGTCTCGTCTCTCCCAAATACTGTGGTAAAGACTTTCGTCTTCACTAGCTTAGAGAATAAGAAAGTTTAGAGGTGGGAAGGCCAATACGGTTTCTCTCTTTGTTTTATCCACAGTGAAAGGATCTCAGAGCAAAAGGATCCTCACCTGGATCTCTGGGGGTCCCAGAGCTGGCTCAGTGTGAGCTGGTAAGTTACAGAGGAACAGGACTTAACTGCTAATGGTTACCTCACGTATATAAGAAGTCTCGTAACTATATATGGTGTCAGGTGGGTACTAGACTAACTGGGGGGATCACTTCATAAATTATAGAAATGTCTAACCACTGTGCTGTATGCCTGAAACTAATATACTATTGAATGTCAACTGTAATCAAAAAATAAAATAATAAAAATAATTTTAAAAAACAAGTCCGAGGAGGAGATGTCCAACGAAGACCGATCGTTTTTCAAAAACGAATAGATAACTCCAGTTCCGCAAGCACAGTTCAGTGAAGAAAATACTACCTTGCCGAACGCTAAACTAGTCGGTCGAGTCTTAGGAAGTGCTCGGGGCGGGTTACATTTTAACCCCTGTGCTAACTGAGCTAACTGCTATCTCTTTGCAAGGGCTGAGGGCTGATAAGTATTTCATTCCGTGGTCCCAGAGACTGTGGAACAAAGGCGAGCAAACAGGAGGAAAAGGTCGAGGGAAGGAATGAAAGCCACCCTCAGAGTCATGAGAACACGTGCCCTAGGCGATAAGCCCCCAAAACCGAACACAGTAAAAGCAATCGGCAAACTGGCATCAAGGGCGAAGATAAACTTGCTAAGAACCCTTGGGACAATGAAAGCACTCTTTGTTTGAGCCCTTAATAGATTTTTTTTTTTTTTTTTCTGTTTTCGTTTTGGAGAGTCTTGTTGGAGAGACTCTGAGATGTTCAGGGTACAGAATGCACTGCCCTAGAATGACAGGTCCCGGATGGCAGGGCCTGTGGCTGGGAGGGGCTCTAGGGAGTGCTGGGGAAGGTAGGGAATGACCGGTAATGGTGGCAGGTGCACGGGTCCGGCTAGCGCCACAAGCCCACCCAAGGTGAAAGCATGTCACCTGGGGAGTTGTGACTCGGCCACAGCTTCCGCTTCAGGCACAGTAGGTGCAAGAGAGACGGAAAGGCTCTCCTGGTGCCCTTGACTGTTCCTTGTGTTCATGGCTTTCTTTGTAAGGTACTTGCAAGGAACTCTCCATTTTAATGCCTGGAGGGGAGGGACTAGCCGGTTCTTCCTTTCCTTAGAGAGTCCGAGTGGACCTTGGTTGCCGGCCCCATGCTGGGCAGAGTGAAGGAAATTAGGTTCATTTTCCATCTTATTTTTATGTCCTTATTCCTGGCCACAAGCACTGCAGCAGCCTCCGCAAGTCTCAGGTACAAGGCTGGGGGAGGGCAGAGGCTGCCATTCGTACATTTTGTACAATCCTAAAAGAATATAACACAATTCCGTACCAGAATTTGTACAATTTTGTACAATTCTGTACAAATCAAATACCTAATGATTTGACCTCAACAAGAACACATATTTCAGAATGTGTTCTACCTGTTAATAGTATACAGAGATGATCTCTCTTTATCTCTTTTCTCAGTTTCTGCCGTTCTTTCAAGTAGAAAATAACATATTTTGAATTAACTGTCTTTACAAGCTTGGACAAAACCACTACCCAACATCCCTCTGAGAGTGCCTGTGTGGGATCCCCACGCACGATCCAGAATAGTCCATTGCTTTGTGCCTATGAAGCTAACGCAGGCAGGGCTGTCTCCATGCACCCACCCCACCAATGCAAGAGCAATAACAGTCTTCTTTGCGGTCCTCCTTACACATGACTGAATGGGGTGGCACAATAGCCAAACTCCACCTCATGGTTATCCGAGCTCTCATGATGCCAATATATCATAAAGACGACGAAGAATGTATCGTCAGGAGGCCATAGGAGGGTCACCTTATTTACAAAAATAGCGTTTGCACAATCACATGTATTCTACCATAAGAAGCTTCCAGGAGGAAAGGGAGCAAAAGGCATGCCACCACCGCCTAAAATAAAAAGAAAGAAAGAAAGAAAAAAACGAGAAAAGGAAATTTATCGAAATAGAATTTCCGACAACACCGCTCCCGAGGCACCTTCTCCATGAGGCAGCACTAAAACATTTTAAATGGAAATAAATGCATAACGGGCACATTATGTATTAGTAGACTCCGTTTTTTCCTCAAAGTACTTTCTCAAACATATAGCATAATCCCCCCTAAAAGATATTTCAGACATTTTAAGAAAAAAACAATCCGTCCGATGCTGATTTCTCAACTCGCTTCTGCCTTGTGAACGTTCCAGTGACCTGGGCTACTGGGAGAGAAGCAAAGGATGCTGGGGGGGGCAGAGTTTGGGGAGAGCGGAAAGCTGGATAAAGTAGAAAATCCGGAAATGCGGTCAGGGCATCTCTGCCACTCGCAACAGTGTCACCTCCTGGCTCTCCGACCCGCTTTGTTCTTGAGAATCCCGCACAGGGCATTTCGCTCAGGCGGGCGGGTGTCCGCCTTTACCTCCTCCCCTCCCTCGTCAGTTTGCAGAAAGCAATCTGTAGCCCGGAGAGAGGAGTTGCTTGCCCTTATTTCACATTTAAAATAGAGCCAATTTAACTATTCCTAGACGCTTTTTAACACTGAAACAAGAGTTTTAAAGCGTGTACTACCACCTGCTCATTCTAGCCATAAGCCAGGGGTATATCCGAGTACAGAATCAACGATTAAAATCAAGACGGACTCTTTAAACCTAATTTTTCCACTCTTGCTTTATTTCATGAGAATGAGAATATAATGAAATGCATTGTGAATTCATTTGGGGGAAAAGATCAATATTTTGTAACCTAATTTATCATCATGGAAAACATGTGAGTCCACTGGGCATAAAGAACTTTTGATAATAATAAAATATTTTAACTTCCGTAGTAATTTCTACACTGGCAGGATATGGGGATAGTCACCATAGTCTAGATCACCCTAAGACCTAAACAGTTTGTGTCTGTTAGCTTCACCCGTGTTAGCTCGGTAACCTTGGGACAGTTCAACTCTCTTAGCCCGAGTCCCCTCACCTAACGTGGAGATGACAATAATATCGCTTGTTTTGAACATTGAACGAAACTGCCGTATGCACCCCTAGGCAGTGTCTGGCCTAAAGTTCTTAGCAAATGTTGACTATTACTGTGATTTTTTTTCCCCCAAAAAAGAGAGGGAAGGGAACAAGACAAAGCGGAAAAGGCGACAGCCTGGGAGCAAGGAGATGAATTAGGGCGAGAAGGCCGGGCGGGGCCGTCCGAGTCCAGGGACAGCTTTCACAATTTCCCATCACCTGTTGCAGCCTGCTCTGAAACATTTTGTAAGAGCCTCCGTCAAGGTAATGTTTGAACCCTCAGAGCACAGAGGCAACGGGCCTCTGAGACAATCATTAACTGTATGTAATTAGCTTGTCGCTGGATGCATTTCCTGTCATGTAAGCCAGTAACATCTCAGATTGGGACACACCGCTATCTGGACAGTGCTGGCTGGCCCCAGAATGGTACATGAGAAAGTGGTTTTTCTCCTTCTTTTATTTCTGAAATCAGGTAAGGCTTAAAGATTTTTAAAGCGTTCATCAATATTTTTTTCCTAGCAATGTATTAAATACCTAATGGTTTGGGGGCAACTAGTTTAATTTAGCTTTTGATTCGTGAGATTCTCAGTTCGGGATCTAAATATGAGATTGAGGAATTCTTCAAGAAATGAGTTTAATTTCCCTGTGAATACTGTGAATACAAATGGGCAGAGAAAAAAATGAACGATTTTTTAAAATCTGAACTGAGCTCAAAAGATGGTTATTTTACTTTCTAAAAAATAGCCCGGAGAGCTAAAAAAAAAAAAAAAAAAACCCCTAAAACTTGTTAGTTTCTTTGCCCAGTTCTCAGTTTCATGTAGATCATTTTTTTTAAGATGTCATTTACTCTTCACTTTCAAGTGTAAACAATGAAATATCTCTTTAACTGTATTCTTTGACCAGTCTGTAGCTGTATTTTACTAGTTTCCTGTTTGCTATGGTTTAAGTGAAGCTTTCCATACATAAGCGTTTGCTTCCATGCCTGGAGAAATCACAGACTTTGATTTGCCAAATGATGCACGCATGTAGAAATTCAACAAACATTCATTAGTGCTTGGGTTAGACCAGGCACATTTTCATACATACATATGTGCATACATACATGCGTACATACGTATGTGTGTGTCATTTGCTAATACTGGCTTATTTAACTGGTGTGATAGGTGGGGTGGTATGTTCATCCCCGTTTTATAGATGAGCAATCCATATTTAGGAAAATCATGTTGTTTGCCTATTGACCAAACTCTCAAATCCCGGAAGTAAAGAAACCAGGATTTAACCCTGGGCTTTCCAGGAAGAAATGTGGTGATCTCTCTTTCCCAACTCTGTTTGATCCTTCTATAAAATGTTCTGAGCGTGTCCTTGTAGCTCCTTTTCCTTCCTGACAGCTTTATCGCGATATAATACACCTGCTACACTAATTCGCCCACGTGAAGTATGCAATCCAATGGTTTCACCATATTCAGAGTAGTGCAGCCATCGCCACAGTCCATTCTAGAAGCTTATCATCACATCTCCTCAAAACCCTACGCCCGTTAGTTGTCACCCCTCCCCCTTCCTGCAGCTCCACACTCCCCCAGCCCCTGGCAGTCACCAATCTGCTTTCTGTCTCCGATTTACCTATTTTGGACAGTTCACTGAAATGGGATGATATATCCTGTAGTACTTCTTCATGTAAACAGTGCCTAGATACTTGAAATTCCATTGATAATTGCCAGATAAAAATTCGCAAGTCGTCCTTTAAACTAGAGTCAAATACATTTGAATTTAGTGGAACCCTTTGAAGACGTCGCCTGGGAAATGCAGAGCAGAGGACAGACAGAACAAAGAGGGTTTGGGGGGAGATGTTTGTGCGTGGCACGCTGGTCTGCGGCCTCTGGTCCAGTCCACGGACGGCAGGACCGGGAACACGGTGCCCCTGATTCAAGCAGTTCACACCCAAATGTTAGAAGGAACTTCTCTGCAGTAGGATTAACATCTGTCCTCACCAAGCTGGGGCGGGGGCAGGGGGAGCTCTTTGTGAAAGGAAGGCATTTGCTCCCTTTCTGAGAAAGGGCTTCAATGTGCCAGTATTCTGAAACCACCGCGGACAGGACACGGACCCTTTTACAGCTGTTCTCAGTAAGAGGTGCATAAGCAGTTTGCATTTCACAAACTACTGGGCCTTGTCCTCCAGAGACAGAAGCTCTGGTGCCCACTTCCGTACCTCGGTGATCAAAAAGCAAATGAATCCACATTATTGGTAGAACTCTTGCTTTGGTAGTCAGAGACATCCTCACTGGCCTAGAATATAAAAGTAACCTTTCTTACTAAAAAGATGTGTTTAATGTTTCTTGCTCAGCAAATCAACTGCATTGTACTCCATTGCCATATCATCCCCGGAGTTGAATAACAGAAAATATTGGAAAATTTTTCTCAAACAAATGAAAAAAAAAAAAAACCTCTTTAAGGTATATTTCTTTGGATTATTTTGGCTCCTAAGGCAGGTCTCAGCGGCCATGAAACATAATAACATAACATAATTGAAGGGTGACAGAAATGGAAATTTTCTTGTTTTGACGTCATTTATACCCTGGCCTATCCATTCTCTAAGAACTCTTCAAAAAGTTTAGTTTAACTCTTCGTAGGATATGTTTTATAGAGTTATCATCTTTGCTTTTTAAATCACATCCTGATCTATAGAATTTACCAAAGTACAACTCTCCTTGGAAATGAGAGCTCAACATGGGATAAAATGCAGGATAAAGACACGGATGCTGGTCTAAAACATCTTTTTTCCCACAGTTTTCTGATACATTTCTCAAATGCTTTGGAGGTATTACATTTAAATCTCGCCAGCCAACTTTCTGTTCAGTGTCTACCCTTGCAGTGTAGGTATCTGAAACAGAGGAAGGACACAGAGACGAGAAAGGGAGGGTGGCTTTGTCACTGTCCACCAGAGTGCCTCGCCCTGTGCCCTGTGTGTGCCTCCAGGCAGTCAGGGATGGTCTTTCTGAGAACGAGAATCTGACTCTTAACGCTCTAGAATGTCTCATCTTTGGAAAACTTGTGTGACTGCCCACGCCCTCTAGGAGATGCTCCGTTCACAGCCAGGCTTCCGATGTGACCTGTCTTCTCATGCTGCCCCCGCTGCCTCTCCTGGTCACTCTTCCATCCCCTCCACCGGCTCTGGGTCTCCACCTCTCCCCTCAACGTGGTCAAGGTCACCATGTTGCCTAATGCCATTTAAGCAAACTTTAGGAAACTTTGTATCTTTATTTTATTAACCTCTTTGGCCTCTCGCCCTGTGAAAATCACTAGCGTTCCATACCGAGGAAGTGGAAGCCGACAGCTCCAGGCTTGGAGTGGAGCTGCCTCGGGGGGCCCGGAACAGGAGACACTCTGTAGGCGCGCAGCGGAGTCGTGGCTAAGGGCACCTCGGCCAGTCTCTGCAGTAGCAACGGGCAGAGCAACCTTCAGGCAGATCCTTTGCCTCAGATTTTTATCTCATAGGAGATAAAAATAGGAGAAAACTAGTATTCGTCCTAGGTGCTACTTTCTTACAATTTCCTCTGAAATGTCAGATACCTATCATCGTCATGGAAAAGGTTATTTCTCTTTAATTAACAGCGTGGTGTCTTTGTACAGAGCCCAGCATAAAAAGGACCTCAGATTGTGGTTCAGATTTCGTTCGGGTCCTATTTATTCTCAACACATCCGAATTTTTGTATCTCGAGGTGGAACCATTCAGCGAATGCTTATCACAGCAGTTTAAGTGACACAGCAGAAGTTTATACTGTTGGAGATCGAGTGATGGCCTCCGGTTTCTTTTTATACCTAGGGATGACCCAATCAACCTCAATGTCAGTAACAAGTGCCACTGGTGGTCTCTCCGTGTTCTTTGATAACGCAGCACTCAGATCAAATTTATTCTTATTTCAGGCTCCACGCCCATTAATGCAGCAACATAGAAGTTATTAAACAGTGGTAAGCTATGCATCTACCAATCCAGTTGATCTGTCAGTATATTGCAATCCATTAAAGGAACCGTTTTCCTGGCTAAACATTTTTATTTGTGGCCACCCGTTCTGCTTCCAACAAAGCAGCAAGTTTTACTTGGTCGATGAAAAGCAAATAGATTGCGAAGTCGCCAGTCATTAAACAAGGGTGTCGATTCAGTTTCATCTTCCATCTGCAGGTCACGGAGACCCCCTGGACAGCTATGTAAACACACAGGGGGCGTCACTGCTTACTGTCAGGAATAAGGAGCTGGAAGCCGGCAGCATAAACGAATGCGCCTCGAAATGCGAGGAAGAAACGGAATTCGTTTGCAGGTATTTTCGCTGCTGTTGCTCTAACGTGAAAATGTTGCGGTTCGAGACGTTATTATTTCTGTATCAAGAAATTTGCTCATAAACTTATTAACAAAAACAGGATTTAAGAGGAAAAGGGAGGTTTATGGGGTTGCAGTTTCGAATCCCTACTTGCTCCCTGTTATCTGAAACCAGACGGTTTCTCGTTAAAGTTTATTAGCATTCCCTTTAGAAAAATGCCCCGAAAGGAACTTATTTATTTTTACGTACGACACGAGCAGCTATTATTCTGAACCCTAATTTTTAACATCTTTATCACTAAATATTTATCGAGGATCATGTGACGGAAAGTGCCTCTAAGGGGCAAAGAATCGTAGATTTAGTTATCCGCTACATATGATGTATAGCAGTATAGGTGATAGACCTTTGTATAGATACAAGGTACAGATTTACGGTGTAGCCACAGAAATTGGATAGAATGTAAAAATTTTCTAAAATACAGCCAACGTGAGGGATCAATAAGTGACATAATCAATACGTGCTCTATACAGATTCAGGGGAAAGAAGGATTCCTAAGGGTTGATACAGCTAGGAAGGCCCCAGGAAGGAGGTGGGAACTGAGCTGGGCTTTGAAGGGTGAGTGAGAGCTTGGTGACACCGGGTGAGGCTGGTGGCACTGAAGGTGGGGGCCGGGGTGGGGAGGAGGTCCCAGGTGCCACAGCAAAGAGGCTCAGTGGGGAGACGGGCTGTAAAGGTGGCTTGGATGGCTTTGGTTGCCAGACTGATCCTCTACACAGGACCAGGTGGGGGCAGGGTGAGGAGGGGTGAGGTGAAGGGAGGGCAGAACATAGAGGCGGAGGTCAAGGGGAAACGACAGGAGTCCAGAAGCCATACAGGCCGTTTGCGGAATGAGTTGAAGCAATCAGAGTTGCCTGTTTCCAACACGAAACCAAATATTCTGGAACTCGATTAAGATATGAGTGAAGAAAGAGCAGCTGAAGCAGAAAGGGAATTTGGAGGGCCAGAAGGGAAGGGGTCAAGGTAGAAGAGGGGTGACCAGCATGCCGACCTATGGCTGTGCAGCACCCTCAGCGATCCACACAGGAGCGAATGTAGTGACTCCCTGATCCATCGAGAGATGCAATTCCCTTTGCAGTCTCCTGCTAATCAGTCAAAGTTCGCTTTCCTCAAATAAAGGAGAACTTCTGCTGTGTTTCCTGATTCTTTCCTGCAGGTCATTCCAATATCACAGCAAAGAGCAACGATGTCTGTTAATGACTGAAACCAGCAAATCTTCCTCAGTGCTTAGGATGAGAGACGTCATTTTATTTGAAAAGAAAAGTATGTACAACGTTTTCTTTTTCCTCCTCCCGCCCCCGTCCCCCGCCCCACGCCCCACCCCTGTTTATATCTGTAATTTATCCACCGCAGAACGAAGAATCATGGTAGAAATAAAGTCGAATCGAGAGTCGGGACAAGATTTGGCCACTAACCCACTGTATCAACTGAAAGATGTTACTTTACCTTTTACATTTTGCTGTTCTTGATTTAAAAAAAAAAATGAAGGGATTGGATTTACAAAGTATTCCAAATTCTATTTTATTTTCATGGAGGAAGGGGGCGTCTGGACGGTTCCCATGACCTTGACTTGCTTTTGCAGGGGCCACAGCTTTTGGACCGACGCCTGGAGACATAAAAAAAACTGAGGTGTTTAAATCCTCGGTAGCATTTGCGCAGAGACAAATTTTTTATTTTTATTCTTAAAATTTCTCCTCGTTTGGGGGGTGGGGGAATCAAGATCTGTATTTCCCTCAGACTCTGAAATGTTGCCTTTTGAAAATGGGCGAGGGTCGCAGTTCCTTTTTCTGTAATTTCCTTGAAAATTCCAGATGAGCTGTCGCATTGTTTGGATAACAGGTGGCCTGGATTCTTATGGAAACTGCTTGTCTTTTTAGATCTGAAAAAGTTCCTTTAGTATGTATGAAGATTTATGTGAACGTATGATCCTTCTAAAACTGTCGCCTAAAATCCATCACTGGCTAGATAGTGAGACCTTTTATAATAACTTAGCTCGCCGAATATTCTGTATCGCAGGCGTTCATGACAAGAAGCATCCTATTTCGTGTATTCTTGACCATGACGTGCAACACTCTCTCTCTCCCTCGCCTCACTACAAAACTCTAAATGAGATTTTTAAAAGCATTCTTTAGGTCAGGGGTATTTCTACGCATCGGTTCCTCTTCTTAGGTTTAATTAGCTGTGTGTCTGCTGTCCTTTCTTCATTATTGCGTTTTATCTTTAATTCTTGAGATTAAAGTGCAGATTGAATCTCAAATTTTTCTGTTAAAGTTATCAGCTCTTACAAATTGTGAGTAAAAGAGGAGAGATACGGGATTACCTACTATCCGTCCGATTTAAAAGAGAAGGCCTGGTGGGCTTTTCCCTGCAAAATGCTACCCTTTAAATATGTCATTTGTAAATTGTTAACCAGAGGGACCCAGGGGCGACCGCTAGGCTTAGTTTGAATAGTTGAGTAGGTGCCCATTTTCCAAGTGATGGAAAGGTTATATAAACTCTGGAAGGTACATACAAACAAAAGAGAGGTAAAAAGTCAAAAGTCAGTCATTTGGAGGAGCTTGTTTCTTTACTGTGAAATATCGACCTGCTGCTAAATTACCGGCCAGCATTTTTCTGGGAACAGTCAGTGTCGATTACAGCATCTGCCTGCCTCTTTCTGTCTTGGCCATTTCCATCACCTGCGTCTAAGCCGCCATCATCACTGGCGGGACCACGGCAGCAGTGGGTCTGTAACGTCCCTGCTTCCAACCCTTAGAATAAAATCCAGATGCTGACCAAATGCTGCAGGGCCCAGCGTCATTAGAGCCCACCCCGTTTGCTTGCTCACTAAACTGTCCTTCACTGGACTGGCACCTGCTCCTCCGACATGCCAGGTACCCCTGCTCCCCACCTGGGACCTTCTTCTGTTCTTCTCAACTCCCCGGTCTCAACACAAGCCTTGCCTCCTTTCCAAAGTCTTCCCCGACCCCTGGGCCTCCAGAGTGCCTTGAGTTTACACTTTCAGTAAGTGTCATATGTGTACTGTAAGAATGTATCTCACTGTAAGAATGTATCTCACTGTAAGATATACTTGCCACCTTCATACATACGCTTGGCTCAACAGCACTGCTTTGCTAGGGGTGCGTTAGAAATATTTTCCCCAGATAATTGATCAGTTAATTAAAAAATTGATTAGGGCATCATGAAAGATGACACAACTATATCTTAAATATTTTATATTTTCATTGAAAACGCAAGTTTACATTGGTACCTTTTGATGTCGAGTGGAGGCTTCTCTTTAAGTATCAGGCCACCATAGTTCCTTGCGTGAACTATGCTCGAAGAGAATTGTCTGACACAGTCAGTTTCCTTCTCTTTGAAGTGGAATGAGATCTAAAGACGTCTATTAACTAACCTGACTGTAAAATACCTTTACATTTTTATGATCCCCTCCAAATTCATAGAGTCGACTTACAAATGGATTGGATAGCAATCGTTTAAACTATTTGACTCTTCAAGTCCTTCGGAGCATTCGACTTGGTTAAAAAAGCTTTTTTTTTTTTTTTCACATTCATTTCTCAGTTTATGATATTGTAATAACTATGTATGGTGCCAGGTCAGTTTAGATCATCTTTAGTCAAACAGAGCTGTATAAAAAGTTTGTCGATAAAAACAACGAACTCTTAGTAAGCACAGGACTCAACCGATGAGAACAGAAGTAGGCGGGCTCACTGGAGAGTGGCCTGCAAGCCACAGGTGCCCACCTTGGAACAGGTGGGACACCGGTGGGCACCTGGCAGTGTATTTTAAAGACAGGATGGAGCCCACCAGCTAACCTGCCAGTTGGTTAAGTGCTGGCTGGTCGAGAGCGTCTACTGTAAACATTTCAAGTAGACCACAGTTTTATAATCCTGTTTGGCACTTGTTCATATTTAAAATACTGGGATCCTCAAAAAATGAAGTGGCTCGAATCTCTTTAGGCCTCTGCCACCCACCCTGTCCAAAAGCCTTTCTCCCCATTCCCTCTTCTCTCTCGTGATGCTATTTATTTTCTCTGTCATACATGCCACCATGAGGCGAGCTCTTTTGTAATTGTGTCCTTGACGACTTTCCATAACTGGGCCCCCAGACTCCACGGGAACGTAAGTGTCAGGTGGGTAGGGCTTTTCTCTGTCTCGTACGTACCCCATGCGTCCCCAGCAGCCGATACACAGAAAGGCTCTTGAATAAACGTATCAAGGCACCGAACGGCTACAACTCTTGCATAAATACAAAAGACGATCTTCTGAGATAGCAGGAAAATGGTACCTTCTTTTGCACAAGCCCTTTCTGTCGAGGTGACAGCGCCGTGAGGGGCTTCTCTGTGATGTTTCTTGTCACAAAGGGGTTGACTACAGTGCGGACTTTTTTCAGTGTATCTTTCAGAGTGCAAGACTGGAAACGGGAAGAACTACAGGGGGACAGTGTCCAAGACGAAAAACGGGGTTGCCTGTCAAAAATGGAGCGACAGTTCTCCACACAAACCCAGGTAAGACGTTTTCTTCTAACTCCGTGTTCACCTATGATACTCGGAATGATTCTATTCCTTCTCAATCAAAACGGAATACGTGAATACACCAGCACAGAGAGGAACTTATCCACGCTGATGTAGAGTGCCTCAGTTATTGATGGCACGAAAGTGGAAAGTGGTTGCTTTCCATTCACTTTTGAGTATAGACTTTTCTGGGAGACATAGAACACAGAAAGATGCCTAGTATAAAAAAAAAAAATAGTAAAACCGTGAGTTCTAGGCTGAGTCTGAGAAAAGACCAACGATGATAATGTCTAGGACTAGATTCGCCTAAATCGAACATACCAAATTAGAACTTGCACCGCGTGTTGACCTCAACATTGTGGAGCGAAAGAGTAAATAAAATAAATATACAAATGAAAAACGGATTCTCTCACGACTCGTCTGTGATTTATTTTAGCATCATTCTTTTTGTACTCTTCCCAACCTGGCGTTACGTTCGCAGTAAAAATGCTTCTCAAGTAGAATTTAGTGCCATTACCTACCCCTTCCCCCAACCGCATCCCCATGGGATGGGCAGATCTAACATTCCCATAACATTAAGGCTTATAAGAGCAGAAATAATTAAACCGAATGGCCAAATTATAGGCATTCAGGGGTCTTAGAGTTAACCTAAGCCATCTCTACCTGGGAGATGAGACACCGAGGTTCTATTTACCAAAAACAGGTATATAGAAAAATCAGAAACAAAACTTGCCTTTTTAGACTCCAAGTCTTGGGCTTTCGTTATTTCTACACAGCAACTCACCTCTAGATCTGAAAATGAGCTTCACTCCGCCAGCCAAGCCCCCATTAAATCTGACTTCATTTCAGAGCGAACCCATGTTTGGAACCAGAGGGATCCAACTAAAATTCCTGAGATGTTATTTGTTACTCGTCCAGACATAGGCAAGACGTGTTTCGTTTTACATTGCTGCGTCTTAGTTTTCTCATCTGTAGAAAGAGGGGTAATAGCACATTCCCTATGGAAGTTTTTCTTAAGACGACGTGTGAGAATGTGTAGCAGGATTTCGATGTAAGCCCGGCGCATAGTTCACACGGGCAAAACGGTGCTAGCGAATGTTATTTTTACAGGGAGAGGGACAACTGGTAAAAGCAGGTGTTTGGAGTGAATCGAGAATTTGGCAGTCTTTCGAGGCCTTTCTATTTCCACTGACTGCGCATGAAAACACTTTGGCTCTGCTTCTAAGACTTGTCTGTCAAGACAGTAATAATGGTAATATTAGCTACTATATTGAAACAGCCTATCAACAGAGAAATTGAAAAATCGGACAACGCAGATTTAGCAAGTAGCCAAAATGCATTTGGGCGGCGGAACCTTACACTTCAGATGGGAAACAGAGAACATCTTATTCCGCGTTGCTGATAACACGTCGATTTAAAAAATATAGTCCAAGTGATTCTTTTCCGTCCTCCGCAGATACTCCCCTGAGACGCATCCTTTGGAGGGGCTTGAGGAGAACTACTGCAGGAACCCGGACAATGACGAGAAGGGGCCCTGGTGCTACACCACAGACCCGAACGTCAGATTCGACTACTGCAGCATTCCCGAATGTGAAGGTAGGCGGCGGCTCTAGAGACTGTTCGCGCCCGCCCGCCCTCCGCACGGTAATTTGCTGTGCAGCGCTTTCCTGCAGGGTATTACGAATCATCGATCAGTGCCGTGTTTGACAACATCGAGTGATGTGTGCGCCTCTTGGAAAGGATCCACACTTGCTCAGACCCCCATTATTGACCCAATTACTTTTATTAAAACGTTACTTTAACTACGTGTGCACTCTAGATGCAAACTTCCTCTGCTTAAAGCTTGACGCGGTATAAAGACAAAAACAGATTTGCAATTAAATAGCTGAAAGAGAACCACAAAATCGATACAACGCAAATAAACGACATTCACTTAATGTGATAGACTTGGTTGTTTCATTGAAGCCCAGCAAATGAACTAGTTTTTAAATCGGTGATCTGTTATTTCAATGAACCAACCAATAGCACATCTCAAGAGTCAGTGCTACAAATTAAAAACATCCTGTTGAAAATATGGTCTTCATTTCATATTTCCTGCTCCATTTGCTGGTACAAGCGGGGAGGGGATGATGGTGGGATTCGTGCAGCGGTGCGGATAGTGTACGCACAGAGGCACAATGTGACAGCTTTGTTCCCCTATGGCTTTATCTACTTCAAGCATAAGACCTCTTATTTACATATTGTGCCATGAGATCATTTGGCCCTTAAATGACGTGAATGCACCATTTTTGTATCAGGTCTGCCTCTTTTTTTCCATTATTACTCCATAAAAATTAAAGTCATACATTACCTTGTTGTACCATGTTATTTCAATAACTCCAAATCAGAGTTTCCGTTTTTAAATAATGCAAGAAAGCAAAGAACAGCCAGCTGCGCTTTTCAGTCATAGAAAAAGAGAAGTGTTGTCACTCGGGGTGAGTACTATTCCACAGGGACATCTGAAGCCCAAATCAAACCCCAGCACCAAAGTCCTGGAGGGGTGCCAGCTTGTTTGTCAGTCATCTGTACGATCAGAATAATTTCAGAGAAAATCTTAAAGATCATTATTGAAACAAAGACACCAACTATTTAGAAATCCTAGTAGAGGAATCCTAGTAGAGAACTTACAGACTTCTGAGAATACATGCACCCTTCCCCACCCATCCCACTTACCTAGGGCCAGTGCATCCCAGTTTGATTATGGAATTCCTGGATTTGGTCATGACTATAATAGTTGAGGGGATATTGACCCAAATATGCTAATTTTAGCATCCGAAGGAGAAGATGACATTGTAGCTCGTATTAGAAACTTGAGTGCTTATTTCCAAGTTTACTGCCAAGTGATTGGAAGTACATATGAGCAAGTGGCAAGTGGCAAACGAGACATTTCTAGTGGGATTCGAGTTTTGTTTTTTTTTTGCTTTATTCAGTTTAGTTTCTTTCTTTCTTTTCTTCTTGCCCCTTCTGCCCAGATGAATGCATGCACTGCAGTGGAGAGAATTATGAGGGCAAAACTTCCAGAACCATGTCTGGACAGGAATGCCAGGCCTGGAGCTCTCAGACACCGCATGCTCACGGCTACATTCCTTCCAAGTAAGTCACCCTGGGGAAGCGATTCGATGGTTACAACTCTGCCGCTCCATGGGGCTTTTCGTGTGATTTAGACATTTTCGCATTCCTCGAGACGTGAACGTATCTGATGTCCCTGGCTTTCGAAGTTTGCATTTTCCCATGTGACTGCAAGGGAAGTAGGCACTCCTCTGCTCAAACTGAGGTCCACGGGAGAGTGACCACCCCTGAGAGTCGCTCAGAAGTGCAGAATCTCAGACCCTCTGAAACCGAATCTGCATTATAACCGGAGTCCTGGCTGGTTCGTGTGAGCATTAAAAACCGAGACATGGATACATCTCACTTGTGTATTTTTTAAATATTTCCCTCTGCTTTTTAATTTTTTTCCCCTTCATACTAGTGAGATTTGAGGCTTCTTAACCTACGATCTGGGGTTTGGTGAATCCCTTAATGTTTTGTGTGCATCTTTGTGGGGTCAGGATTCCTAACTTTCACAAACTCCTCAAAGAGGGGCATGCATTCGTGATAGGAACAAGTCCCCCTGATCTAGAAAACCTTACTCTGTTTCACTCGATCCTACAGGAAAACTCTCTCTCTGCAGCTGCTTCTGATCTTTCTCTTCAATTTATGGCTGCCGTAGGACCAGAACGGCACTCATAAAAACGTCTAAGAAATGAGACTAAGCCACAGATTTCCCTGTGAAAAACAGCTCCACGAAATTTCTGTACCTCACATTCCAAATAGTTAACTTAAAACACAGCTGTTGCCATCTTTCATTAAAGAAGAAATACAGGAAAGGCTCAAGACCCACAAATGGGTAAAAATTCACTTCCAGGAAATAGAAGAAAATAATTGCTTAAGCCACTGCTGTTCCCTTGTCCATCCTGGCTAAGCATTTACAGTCTCAGAGAGGGACATGAAATTCACGCGGAGGGCTGGTCACGAGGCATGGCACGCAGCTAGCTCACAATCTCAGCCCTGGTTCCTGCTGAGGGGTTTTCACTGAGCTAGCTGCTCCCAGGAACGCAGCTTGTCCCTTTCAGTTTCTGTGACCCTAAAGGCAACAGGACCAGAATCCAGTGGACCAGAAGGATCATTCCTTTAAGCTCTGAGGATGGCAAGCTCTGGGCTGTACTGCGTAAAAGATGACCACCTCTGGTCAGCGAGTACCTCGTGTTTTAAAAATTGCTATTATTTGCAGCTGAGTAACTGGACTTTGCATAGAACAGTTTTCCAGATGGGTGAATGATAAAGT
Organism: Pteropus medius; assembly: GCF_902729225.1. Lineage (NCBI taxonomy): Eukaryota > Metazoa > Chordata > Mammalia > Chiroptera > Pteropodidae > Pteropus > Pteropus medius. Next base: position 1,891,778 of record NW_024340700.1, on the reverse strand, counting down.
TACTAATCATGTCCTGTGAAATTTGCACGTGTAAACTGTTAGGAAAACAATCCTTAGACTACCGAGCTAATCTTTCTTATGAGATGGTCATCTTCTCGAGGACAGCCTTCACCTAGTCACCTCCTTGGGTGCTTGACTCTGCCTAGCACACAGCAGCAGGTGCTCAAGATTTGCTCATTTGAGATGATTATCATCCGTGAACATAAATATGCAATTCTATTAAAATCCTTTCTGCCCATTCAGATTTCCAAACAAGGACCTGACCATGAACTACTGTCGGAACCCTGACGGCGAGCCTCGCCCTTGGTGCTTCACCATGGATCCCAATAAACGCTGGGAATTCTGTGACATCCCGCGCTGTAGTAAGTACGGCTGCCACCCGGTCCTCAGGGGTCCCCACCCGTTCTGCTCTTGGAGTCAAGGAAAAAACATACCTCTGTGCCTGAGTGCTGGGCCTGAGAAGTGCCTTACGAATGCCGTGGGATGCGATTGCTCCTTTAAAACAATCTGTCGGTTGCTGTAGGTGATTGTCAGCGCATCCGTTGATGGTGATTTGTTTTCTGATCAGAGGCCGTTGAATGTGGGCTCTCGAAAGTAGCTCTGATGGCCTACTTTTTTCTAGTGCTAAAGGGAAATCAGACCCATGTTTCCTGGACGTGGATTTCAGTGTCCACCAGACTTCTTTCTGATTGTTGCTTTGTAAACAAAAGGCGTCTCCGGGTGTCCACTTTTCAGTATGCCCATGTCGTGAGGAAGCAGTAGGAGGAGAAAATTCTAGCGGAGTAGAAGAAATGGCAGGCTTAGCAAGAGCAGCTGGAAAGAAACAAGTCTGTAATATCACCTGCTATGAGAATTTGAAGCCAGAGAATAAAGGTTTAGATGAGGACAGTTATTGAAAGTTGAAAAGGACTCAGCAGTCCCCGAGGGCTGGCTTTGTCTGCGGCCTGACAATCACCCTTTGGGACACTGACCTCTCCTTTCTGGACATCGGTTTCTCTTTTTGCCATCTTTTTTGTTTTCTTGAGAATTTCATGATTTCTAGATGCTCAGACTTTTCCTTGGAGACTTTTTTTTTTGCCTTCTTCCTATGTCCTTCCTCTCTGCTGGCTTTCTGGGCTCTTGGATGCCATTTAGTTACATTTACTCAGTGAATGCCTCACAAAGGAAGTTGGGTCACTGGGATATGTGAGGATCCGGGGGTGCGGGTGACACAGGTTGGTCCTTACCATGTATGACAAACTGAGCAAAGAGAGTATAAAAAGAAGCATGTACTCCAAGGGTCTCGAGATGCTCTCACAGACACAGATTCTACCAAGTCAACTTCTTTTAAAAATGGTAAACGATTTTCACGTGCCAGATTCCAAGAGAGGATGAGCAGGAAAGAAGACAGACCCCCCACACCCTCTCCAAGCATATCATCCTCCTGCACATCCTCTAGTTTAAAAATAGCCATTGTAATTTGTTACCCCCCTTCAAGCCACACCCCCGCCACCTTCTGGCCCCACGTATCAGTGTCTGAAGGGGAAGGGCGAGGACTACCGAGGAAATGTGGCCGTCACCGTCTCCGGATTCACGTGCCAGCGCTGGAGCGAGCAGACCCCTCACAAGCACAACAAAACCCCAGAAAACTTTCCCTGCAAGTAAGTCCCCCACGGGGGTCGAGCCCCGCTGGCTGAGTGAACGGCGGGATCCCACTGGCGCTGCCTCGGTGTGAGCTATGTCGGGCCCCAGGGGCGAAGTGTTCTTGAAAGGAGACTGGCTGAGTCACACGCAGGGCAGGTGGAACTCGGCACTGACTGTTTTTAAAACACTGGTCCTCAAAGTGTGGCTCCCCCGAGCAGCAGCATCCGGGAGCATGGGGGTTTTGTTAGAAATATAAATTTGGGGGGCCTCACCCCAGATCTACTAAATCAGAAACTCAAAGGAGTGGTTCCCAGCACTACGTTTTGACAAGCACCCTACTAAGTGGTCACCCTACTGAAACCCCGGGGCTGTCACACTCAAATTCTGGATCTACTTTCTGAGGCCATAACAGTATGGGAAACACCCACTGTGTTTTAGTGTACGGCACAGTGTCCGACACAGAACAGAAGGGCTATTTTGCTTGGCTATACACAGCCAAGGAATATATTTTAATCATTTACCCCAGAGAAGCATCTGTGCCATGATTCCACGGAATCCTACGGAATCCAGCTCTGCTTATGGCTCCGCCTGTGTTTCGGTTTGTGTAATTCTAGAGAATTAGCGGGATATGTGTCTAATGCCCCCGTTAATAAGCATGCGTGCACCTTGTTATTTATTTGTTGAGCCTTTTTGGAGAGCCGAATTCACAATCGCTCTTTTTCAGAAATTTGGATGAAAACTACTGTCGTAACCCTGACGGAGAAACGGCTCCGTGGTGCTTTACAACCAACCCCGAAGTGAGGTGGGAATACTGCAAGATACCATCCTGTGAGTCCTCTACATTGTCCACACAATTACTGGATGCCCCAGGTAAGAACGAGGACCGCGAGCTTACGGACGGCCCCCCGGGCCGCTTCAGCGGGGTGGCATAGGCAGCAGCTTCGTGTATAGCTTAATGCTGTTCCGGTCGGAACCCATGCTCTATGGTTTCAATTATTTTTAAGTTTGTGGAGCTCTGTTTTATGGTTCAGAATATGGTCATCTTGGTGAATGGGTCATGTGCTCTTGGAAAGAATGTCGCTTCTGCTGTTGTTGGGCTCTGGAAAGGCCGACTAGGTTGAGATGGTTACTGTGGTTTATTTAGCTCCTCTGAACCGTTACTAATCTACTTCCTGTTCTATCGGCTATTGAGAGAGGAGAGGTGATGTCTTCAGCTTTAGCTGTGTGTTCCTCTATTTCTCTTTGGTTTTCTGTTTGCTTTGTGTATCTGGAGCTCTTTGTCAGACAGACGCACTTTGAACTGTGTTTTCTTGAAGAAACGACCTCTTTATCCTTATGTAATGTCTCTCCTTATCTTTGGAACCATTCCTCGTTCCAAAGTCTGCTCATGCTGATAGGAAGACAACCATCGCTGCTCCATTTTCAGTCCTGTTTGTATGATATACCTTTTTTCTCAGCCTTTTAATTGAGGTGCTTGGACCATTTGCATTGAATGTAATTGTTATATATGGTTGGATTTAAATCTACCATCCAATTAGTTATTTCTGCTCGTCCTATTTGAATTTTGGTCCTTTTTTTCATCTTTTTCTGCCTTCGTTGGCATTAACTGAGTATTTTTGATTGTCTTTGTCACCACGATTTGCTAATTAGTTGAATCAGTTTTGGATGTTGTGAGTATTTTTTCTAATGTTTACAATATACATCTTTAACTTCTCACATTGCATCTTCAAATAATATCATGATACCAGATGTATAATGTAAGATACTTACAACATTGTACCTCTCAAAATAATTTTGCTCTTGTTCTCAAAGAGCTTATTTCTGTTGTGGTGTAAATATCACAATACATCGAAATTATTTTTGCCCTAAATAGTGATGTTTTAAAGTATATAAATAAAACTTATCTTTTATATTTATCTTTCTTTATGTATGTATTTATTTACTTATTTTTACCATTTCTGGTGCTTTTTATTTCTTTTTGTGGATTCCAAGTTCCACCTATATCATATTTCTTCTATAAAACACTAAACCTTTAACATTTCTTACGGTATAGGTCAGCTGCTAATGAGGTCTTCCAGGTTTGTTGTGTCTGAAAACGCCTTTATATTGCCTCCAGTTTTAAAAAATAACTTTATTAGATATAGAAATCCAGGTGGACAATTTTTTTTCTTTTCAGTTTTCACTGCTTTAAAGACGTGACTCTGTTATGTTCTGTTTTGAATAGTTTCTGATTGGAAATCTTATATCCGTTCATCCGTGTTTAATATTCTTTTTTCTATGGCTGCGTTTAAGACTTTCTCTCGTCTTTGGTTTTCAGCAGTTTGATTGTGGTGTGTCTAGGCATGTTGATTTATTTTTGGTATTTATCTTGCTTCACGTTTTCTGAGCTTCTTGTATTTGTGGGCTGTTGGTTTCATTACTTTTGTAAACTTCTCAACTATTGGTGCTCAAATATTTCTTTTTATCTGTTCTCTCTCTCTCTCTTTTTTTAGACTCCAAGTCCCCCAATGTTAGACCATTTCCTATTGTCCCATACTTCCTGTATCTTGTTCTGTTTTTTACTCCACTCTTTTTCCCTCGGTTTGTGTCAGTTTGGACAATGCCTGTTAACCTATTTTAAAGTTCACTGACTCCTTGGTTGTGTCTAGTCTGCTGATCAGCCCATTGAAGGAAAATCTGATGTCATCTCTGATATATGGTTTTTATTTCTAGAATTTGCATTTTCTTCTTTTTTATAGTTTTCACGTCTGCTGAAATTCTTCTACCCACACGTATTGTTCACCTCTGCTACAAGATCCTTCGACAGATCAATAACGGTCATCTGACAATCTTGGCCTGACCGTGTCCACATCCCTGTTTATCTGGCCACGCGTCGTCCCTGAGTCTGGCTTTGTTGACGGCTTTATCACTCAATGGTGGCTTTTTTGGTGTGTTTTGTGATTTTGTTTTGTCAAATGCTGGACGTTATGTGTAGTAGGTCAGCAGAGACTGAAGTAAATAGTTATGCTTTGACGTGGGAACCTTTTTTTATTTTGTCACGATGCTGTGTGGGTAATTGCATTAGTAGAGTCAGCGGATGAACTGAATTGGGATTTTGTTGTTGCTGCTTTCGCCTAATGTGGACCGTAGGCTTCGCATCCCTCTGGTTAGGGGCCGCTGCCTTGTAGAGTCTGGAGAGTCTTCTCGGGCTTCTTCATCCACTCTCAGCTTTTAGCAGTCACCGCATGCCTGCGCCGCAGCGAGGGCCGCCCCGTGCTCTTAACCGACCCCAGGATTGCACTGCCGTCTCTACTTGGAGAATACTAAGCTTTTGGCGGAGGTAGACATCCTCTGCCTTCCTGGGCTACGCTCAGTCTCAGACGAGCTCTGTGGACCTGGGCTTTGAAGGTCCTATTTCTCAGGGTTCTTGCCCCTTCCTCCCGTGGAGCTAAACCCTAACTCGGCCCTGTGGTGGGTCTCGAGTGGAGGAGTGGCAGACTCTTGCTCCGTGTCGGTGAAGGCTTCTGGGTCCAAAGAGATTTCCTGCCCCTCGAGGCGGATGAGATTTTTTGCCTCCACCTTTCCTTTAGAGGCAGTGGATCTTTCTCTGCACGCCTGGATGCGGGGTCATCTCCTGCCCCATCCCTCAGCAGCTCAAGGCTTTGGCTTTGTACAAGCGAGGAGTCTGGGGATTCGTGTCCAGCCCCGTCCCCGTCCCCCACAGCCTGCACCACTGAGTGTGTCTCCCTCCTCCCTCCTGTCCAGCTGCAGAAACGCCCAGTGGAGAGCCATAAAAAAGAGCCTGAGCACGAGTTCGATTTCCAGCTATAAACACTCTGACCTGCTTATGTTTTTCCCTGAGTTTTAAATTAAATATATATTTTTAGAAGTCGGGTCGTTAAGGTCCTAGAACATTAGGGACCTACCTCTCTCTTCGCATGTCCGCCCGCCTGCCGATACGGAACAGTGTGAATTCTGAGACTACCATTCTGCTTGTGTCCCGTGTCGCTCCACAGATTTCTCCATTTGAGTCACTGTTCACCGATTTCTTCTATTTTGATTTCAGTGCCTCCGGAACAAACCCCTGTGGTCGAGGAGTGCTACCAGGGCAATGGACAGAGTTATCGAGGCACGTCGTCCACCACCGTCACGGGAAGGAAGTGTCAGCGCTGGTCATCCATGACACCACACTGGCACCAGAAGACCCCAGACAAATACCCGAACGCGTACGTCTCTGATCCTTAACCTGAAGAGGGACGACGGCCAACTTAAATTTCTGTTAGAAAGGCCGCGCTTTCAGCTAACTTCTTAGGACCAAAGTTCTCTGGGCTCCAGAACGTCAAGCAAAATGTCTCAGGCACCTTGTTTTTGAGCAAAATCTCTGGAAGGAGAGCACTTAGAGACTGGCTGTCTTTCCTGAGCAGCGTTGTGGAAGCAAGGGGGTCAGGGTATATGGAGGTGTCAAGGTCACGGTAGTAGAAATCTTATGAAGACAAATGACCAAACAATTAGAAATCGTCCCAGCCCACACCACTTGCTGAAGTATAGTCTTTCAGCTATGGAATTTTGAATTTTGTCATTGCAACGCCCAGTCCCGGAGTGAAGTTCGTGTTTGTCCCTGGGTCACGGTATCTATAACCTGACCCGTCCAGACACTGAGCACTCGTGGTCTGAAGGGATATGAGTCGCCAGGACCTGACCAGGGAAAGCAGGAAGGCAGATGAGAGTCAGGGAGTACGCAGATGCTGACGGGCAAAGTGGGCGGGAAGGAGGACAAATGACCACGTCTGACCGAACTAGTCTTTTGGCTGTAAATGGATTAAGCTTTTAACCATCCGGTTGCTCAGAGACCCGCTGATTGGCTTCCTCGAATTGCAGGCCCGGGCCCGAGACTGTCACTTGTCTGTAGTACCTACAGATACAGTGTCGGATTCCCATACACATAATACGTTTCGAATTTTCTCAGACAGTCACAGGTCACGAGTCTCAATCGTCAAGGGAATTCCAAGGCTGAGAATTCGGCACTGTTCCGGGGAGCGCCCAAGGGCCTGAGTCGCCCAGTGTCCGCGGGGTCCTCGCCTGCCACCCAGTCCCTTTCCTAGTCTCTTCTCACTTCTCTGTGACCCCTCAGCGCCTTCAGACGCCCCCGGTCAACCCGGGCGTCTCCTCCCATCCCTTCCGTTCCGCTGCTCTTTGGTCTCGTCCCTGTTCCCTCAGTCCCTGCAGCGAGGGAGGTGAGGTGAGGTGGGGTGAGGGGAGGGCGAGGACAGTGCCCATTTTCCCAGAATGCACCCTGTGGAAATGACCGCCCGCCTGGGAGCTAGTTTTCCAGGCGGGCTCCACAAATCTTTCTAACCCTGAACTCGCTTGATCTACCCGATACGCTATTTACAGCTATATTATTTTCCTCCTTTTAATTATAAATGTACAACATTTTAACCGCGTTATGAGTGAACAGACGGCAAGGGCTGGTCTGGGAGCGTCATCATTTTGTATTTCATTCCTTCCTTGGGGAAATACATTTTGTTTCCAGCTTACATGGCCCAATGGCGTCGTATGCAGAGTGATAGACAGATATAGAAATGTTTGTATGTAGAAAAAAATCTAAAATATACACTTCAAAATCCATATTGGTTATCTCTGGGGGAATGTATTTAATATTCCCAGGAAAGGGAGATGTTCTGATGCTTTCTTTGACACATTTATATGTTATCTCAGTTTCTATATGAAGCATATATTACTTTTGAGTTTTAAAGTAAAAACGATGATCTGTTTTTTAAAGTTATAAAGTTCTTTAGAAGTTGGGGGTCATCTGTGCTTATGGCATTATAACAACCATTAGCACCTTTGGTATCTTTAATGGAACTATTTCAAAGTCACTGGTTACGACTTGGTTAAAACA
>NW_024340700.1:1883040-1883767 GCF_902729225.1 Pteropus medius | reverse complement strand
TGATAATGGTAGCATTAGCTGAAATGGGACGTTCGGGAAAAGCAAGTCCCTGCCTCCTCCGTGGAGGAAGAGAAAGGGTTCTTTTGGCTCTGAGTGCACTAAATGAGGAGTACGCGTCACGTGAGGCTCGCAAAGCGGGTATGTGGCTGTAAGGGTTGTTGGGGCTGACATCACAATGAGGTTGTCACCTGAAGTGGGAGCCAAATGGTAGTCCCCTCTCCTCCCTGGCCCTCGGGCTGTAGCTCGAACTGCTGAGCACCTGGTCCTGTGGTTGGCAGGTAAGAAAGTGCAGAGGGACGCTCCCCCAGCCCAGCGTGAAAACCCAGGGATCATGTGACTTGTCTGAGCACTTACAGGTCATTCCAAATCCTCCGGACAGTAATCATTCGAATGGGAACGTGGCTTGAGGTTGAGGTTGAGAGCCTCCCCCTCCCTCAGGTGCGCTCTGCTCCTCCTCACCTGCTGTTCCTGGAACAGAGGGTGGCCACCTCTCCCTGCTAGGTCTTGGCAGGACGCTGAGCTCTGTGCCCCCCTGGATAAGACGTGAGATGACCTCGTGTACTTCGCCCATGTATGCGCCCCATGATGGTGCATGGGGAACACACACCCCAAACCTGCGAACGCTGGGCTACATACAGGCTGCCCAGCACGGCGCCCTCCGTGGCAGAGAAGCTAGCTGGCCCAGCCCTTGCTTTTCAGATTTTCCAAATGGCCATCAGAATATCTG
>NW_024340700.1:1772595-1880078 GCF_902729225.1 Pteropus medius | reverse complement strand
AGGCGTCCAGCCTTCTCAAGCATGCGTCAGGCCTGGGCACCCCCCGCTTCTGCAGGAAACAGGTCTCAAGGGCAGACGGAATGGTCTGGCTTGAACCCTTCTCACCAATTTTGGGTTGACCTCACACGCTCACATCATGGCGAGGCGGGGGACCTCACAGCCTGCTGGAATAATCTTCCTCCCATTCTTTCTTCTTTCTCTGATTTCTAAGAACCTGATTCTTTTACATCCTTCATTCGGGTGAGGATACCAGAATTGTAGGAAAGGCCATCTCCTTTGAAATCAGCCTGTAGAGGTTTGTCTTACACACTGACCCATTAGAATGTGAAGATTGAAAACAGAGTAAAGAATCTGAGCTATTTCGTTCTTTCCAGAGCAATGCGTGGCAGGTAGTAGGCACTATGAGTCTTTAATGCATATATGATGAAAGAATGAATGAATTAATTAAATCGTGACCCACAGTTCCTCCAGAATAACACATCGGCACTTAAAAGGGTGGCAGTCCTATCTTAAAGGATTGTGTGTGTGTGTGTGTGTGTGTGTGCGCGCGCGCGCGCGCGTGCTTGTGTGTCTTTGTGATTTTTAATTGGATTTTTCAGAATGATAAATCTCTCTGAGGTATGATTTTGTCTATTTAATTTGCATTTTTTTCTCTTTTTTCTTTAAAAATTTTATTGCTCATTCCCTGAGAAATTTTGAATTTTCTTTATTTAAGAGGGGAATCTCTTAACGATCATTTTCCTTACGATCGTTTTCCTTAAAACTTTCAAACTACGTTCTTTCTAATTTGCTGGGAAAACTCATCTTTAAGATTAAAATGTACTGTTGATTAACTTTTTTGGCTACACATAAACTTTTTGAAGCAACATACTTGAAAAATTTGTGCCAATATAGGGCGTTATTAAACAAATAGCACTATGCCAATTGCATAGAGGTCAAAGCGTCAATAAAACAATCTAAAATCAGAATTATATTCTATTCAGCCCAGTACTCTGTCTCTCTATTTCACCAAAGCATCCTATGATTTTTCTCTTTAATATTAACTTTAAAAGTTGAAGGATGCCCAACTTAAACGTAATTTTTATTTACTTATATTCGTTTATCTCACATTGCATTTTTCTTTGTTGAATAATTTAAATAACTCATTCCAATACTACCAACCCATTCAGTACAGATGATAAGTAAAAAGGACCAGAGTACCATAACCTCTGTATTTATTCTTTTCTTAGTATTTTTATGCAGATCTACTCTATGGAAGGCACAGGAGCAGAAATTAGGCTCAGAATTAGAAAGCAGGATTTCATTACATTGCGTTCTTCCTTGTTCAAAAGACTACTATGTAGAGATTCTCAGAACAGGCCACAACAAGTGGAGAGTTATTTGGAAAATGCAGGTTCCAGATTCACTAGAGGGTAGAATCTCTAGTTGGTTAGGAATGAAGGAAATTCCCCCTTGTGGTAGTATTAGTAACACCTATATTTCTGAAGTCCTTAAAGAGCTCTGGGCCACAGAGAAGCATTTTACGAACACCCTTGGTGGCCCCTGAACTGTTCCAGGCATTAGTGGGTGCTACCATAGGTGGACTCTACCCCTGCCCTCCGGGTCCCCTGCAGGCTGGGTGAAGAGAGGATGCAGGTGGGAGGTAAAGAGAGAGGACAGGCAGGTGAATGAATGTAAGTTACACCCAGGGCGTGGGGTGAGTCTTGGGAGGCTCCCTGGAAGAGGTGTCCCGAAGCCGGCTGAGAGGAGGTGATATTCCAGCTTAGGATCGTTATCTTACATACAACGCATGCCTGTGTGCATACATGCACAGGTGGAGAGTTCCGTTAAACAACGCCCTTGGCATCTTTCAACGGGGAAGAGGACGACGGTTTTCAGGAAACTATGTAGCTTGGTGGCGATGACAATGATGATGACAATGGTGGGAATAATGATATGCTGCTCTAGATGTATTAGATCAGGTCAGAAGAACAATTTGTGTCAGTCAAGGTGCTCTCAGGAAAGCTCTCGTTCTAATGCCCGAGTCTACTAATTTACTTAATCACCCCCCACCCCCAAAAAAAAATCATTTTAAAAAAAGTACTTCTATTTTTTTTTTTGAAATAAGCAAGTTCTATGTTGTCTACTACTACTTTTGGAACTTAGGGAAAAAAGATCTCAGAAGATGCTTACGATCTCATGACTCATCCGGTCTTTGAGAGGTCAACAATTCCGTGCTTGGGGCCGTGAGCCATTAATTTATCTTGACTTATGTGATGGAAATGCCAGCTTTCCCATCTTCAGATACGGTTCTTTTCCCACTTTGTGCCCCAGTGTCCTCTTCATTCAACTGTGGAAAGCCCAAGGTGGAGCCGAAGAAATGTCCCGGGAGGGTCGTAGGTGGCTGTGTGGCAAACCCACATTCCTGGCCCTGGCAAATCAGCCTTCGGACAAGGTAACAGTTCCAGAAATATCCTCCCCGAGCCCTGCACTGCCTGCCTACAGAGCTCTGGTATCAGTACCTGCCTCTGCATCCTCCTCGGGAGCAAGGAAACTATATATAAAAAAAATGGAATTATATATTTTTAGATTCTTTACTTTTGACAATAGCCAAAGTTGGAACCTTTGTTCTTGATCCGGGCAGCTATCATCAAAATCTGTAGATGCCCCAATTTACAGCAAGTTCCATTACTGCTGGGGAAGTATCAACTATGCCTGGAAGGTTTCCGCAGACACCCTCTGTCTCCTTGAAAAATGAGGAGGAGGGGACATTTTTAGAAACGTGACACTTGGGAGGAGCAAGGACAACATTATCTTTCACAGATACAGATTCTTTTCCTTTTTCTTTTTTACACGTCTGTGAATTCTTGGGTTTATTTCGGAGGGTGCGGACCCATTCTCTACCCTTCCTCAGTGTGGGGTAGCTCATGATCGCCGAGGGTAGGCGTGATCGGTGCTGAGCCTGGGAACCGGGGCGCTTTGGGGGATCATCTCAGTGGCACCCGCCTGTAACAAGCCGTTCTCCCCGGGGTCTCGCATCAAGCACACACATGACGCAGGCTGCGTGCCTTGCTCCCCGGTCTCGTTTCTGCACCTGTGCACAGGTGCTCAGGCGTCAGGTTCCGCTAGCGAGCCTCCCCTGCCGCACGCTCGCGACCCGCCGTGGATAAACTCGATTCCCGTCCGCCTCATTCTATCGTCGAGTTGGCTTTTCTTTCTTTGCTTTATCACTTACTAACATTCTGCTATTCAGAGTCTTCACCTTTCACACATTTCAAATTCCTTGTTTCCTAAACTGGGCTGGGGTCTCTTCCTGGCTGACGCCCACTATCACGACCTCAGTATGTGTGTCCCGTTTATCACGATTTACTTTGGAGCACTCGCGTCATTTTTTATGAGCTACCATGTGTCTAAAGAGTCTTATAAAGCAAATCCTTTAGGAGCCACCCACCCCCGCTCCTCAAAAAGGGGGAGGAATTTTCTCCAGTGAAACCAGCAAACTCCCATGAGTCACAGCCTTTCGGGATCACACTCGGCTTCCTGAATATGACTCATCGGGTCTTGCAGAGATCTGGTCAGGAAAAAAACTGAAAGGGACCTCGCGGGGTCGAGTTGTGCCTGGTCACTTCTGTTAAAGGTCAGGACTGACCGACCGGTCACAGCCGAGGATGCAGGCTCTCTGTCGGAGCCACATGGCTTTGCTTTCTTGTGGATGGGCTGTGCCTGGGCCTCCCCCAGTCGCCTTAAGGAGTGATGTGGAGGGGACCTTCTGGAAAGTTCAGTCTCGAAGGACAACACGCCGTCCTTCCCGTGGGCCGATAGCCTTGCCTTTCGGATATTTGGGATAACAGCGACATTATCGAAGTGGAGCGAACGCTTCTTTCTGCCTCTCTGTAGGATGAATCATTGGAATTAACTAAAATCTCGACACGTTTCTCTCCTAGATTTGGAAAGCACTTCTGTGGAGGCACTTTGATAGCCCGGGAGTGGGTGCTGACGGCCGCCCACTGCTTGGAGAGGTATGTTTAGGGGGGCGAATGACATGAGGACTTGTCCTAAGGGCTTCCTGCCTCTGTCCTTTCCTGTCCCCTCCTTTCCTTCCATTTATGGCGTGACACTAGGGACCAGGGAGGGGATGTGGAGAAGCCAGAGACAGAATCGCCAGGGCCATTGAATGAGAGAGGAGGAGGGTATTTCCAGACCCAGCCCAGGTGGGTTTGTAGACCTGGATAAATGGCAGGTCAGAGCCGTTCACTGTGACAGGCACTGGTCCCCCTGAGGCTCCCCCGACATGAGTGTCTGTCCCTGTGCTGACCTCAGTGTTGGCTTCATGGGCCAAAAGCATCCCTGAGAACCTCCCTTAATGCCCACATTCTCGCCACTCAGAGGAAACTAACCGTGGAGAACCGAGTGTCTGGGGACGACTCGATGTCCGTGGCTCGGAAGGGCGCCCGATGAAGGGTCTGGCCCGGATTTTGCAGCTCATGTCATCGTCTTTTTCAGGTCCTCGAGGCCTTCGTCGTACAAGGTCATCCTGGGTGCCCACAAAGAGTTAAATCTTGAAGCGGACGTTCAGGAGATAGAGGTGGCAAAGCTGTTCCTGGAGCCCACACGGGCCGACATCGCGCTGCTGAAGCTGAGCAGGTACCCGCGTCCCGCAGTTTCTATCCCAAGATGAGCGAGCATGGCCGGCGGGGCTTGGGCGGGGGCCACTGTCGCAGACATGAAAGGCACAAGGGCTTCGGTCTGGCAGAAGGCACTGGAATCCGTCTCCTCAGGCGGGAAAAGAGTGGGTTGAAACACGAGATACACAGTGACTCTTAAACTCTGTCGCTTGATGCTCACCAGTCAGCGAATACGCATTCGCGATCAGAGAATTATTCCCTTATTCCAGGCTGACGATTCTCCTCTCAACATTATAATATATTTGGGGGAATCAGATCAGATTATGTATTTCAAAGCACTTAAAAAACCACAGTGTACACACACACACACACACACACACACACACACACAATTCGCAAATGCAGATACTTCTCATGTTCGGTTTTACTTTTCCTGTCTAAATGGTGTTTTTATGCGAAGCCAGACAAAATGATAGACTTGCTTATGTCGCTTAACGTTAGCAGTATTTGGAAACGGGTCCCAATGGAGACAGCTAAGTAAACGGACAGCGATTTTGAGAATAGGCACGTTCGAGACAGTCAACAAGGCACACAGGGCACATTAGCCGTGTCGGATGGGTTCCAGGTGGGGCAACGCCGATGGTGATGAGGATGGGGCAGGAACTGAGCGCTGCTCTGCGGGGTCGGGTCAGACACTCCTCACAAGTTTTCAGGGTCAGTAAACCGAGAACTGGCTTCCTGGGGTGTTTGGACTCTCTAGAAAGGAAATAAAGGGCCTTCTTGACTTAGCCCAGAAAAAGCAGCTGCTTCGCTTCCCCTCCTTTCCCATGGGGCATCTGATAGCCTGAAGAAATAATTTAGCAGATTTAGGGGTTTAGAAGTGTTCTCCGACAGACTGATACACTGGAGCTTTAGAAGACCCACCCCGCGCCTCCCACCCCCCAGAGTCCAAGGTGTTGATTGGTGTTCTATGAGGGGTCACGCCACGTGAGAGGCTGGGTCTATGCCGGTGACTCTGAGGTGCGTCTGCTTCAAAGTGGGGGCAGTGACGGCTCTTAATCAGATTAGGGCATTTCGTATCTCTGACCTGTTTTCCTCTTGAACTTGCTGAAACTGAATCAAGTCTACAAATAGAAGTCCTAGTGTTTAGGATTCCCTGGAACTCCCAGCACGACAATGCCATTTTGCTTACGCAAAGTTGCCGATTTCCAATCCTCTTTCATCCGGGATCCAGCATTTTGTTGGATTCTTACCACTGTGGTGTTGTAACATTTATAGCTGAGGATACTGGAGACACAAAAGATGGGGTGACTTGCTCATGATGATACGTTTGCCATTATTAAAGCCTGTGATAGATAGTATTTCAGATATATGGTCCATCTTCCGATCAAAGCCCTTTAAAAATGCTAAGAGCAGGCACTTGGCATAAAGTTCCAATAGCGCACAGAATAGACCTGAAAAGTGAATCTTTAGATGTGAAAAGGTATCTCCCACCTCTACTTTCTTGTCTACGACTTACGTCTTTTAAACAAAATACTCTATTTGCCTAGGTCATAAGGTATTGTAGGCAATTGTGAGGCTGAAAAGTTGTGTTCTACATGACATCGCGCCAGTGGATCGAGGAAATGCCAGCTCAAGAGGTTCTGGGTTTTCGGGGCAGGTGGCGTGGTGTTGTAGGTGACCAACAGATGTATGGCAGACATGTCATACAGAGACGTCTTCTAGCAGGGCGGTCAGATGTCACGTTTGATGTCTTCCTTTCAGACCTGCCACCATCACTGAAAAGATAATCCCGGCTTGTCTGCCATCCGCAAATTATGTGGTCGCTGACCGGACGGAATGTTACATCACTGGCTGGGGAGAAACCCAAGGTGAGACAAATTCCATGACTCACATAATGAATTGGTCTGGACCGGTAGCCTACATGAGAAAATGAGCATTTGTACAAATTCTTATCGGTGAATGAGGTCCACCCGCGTCCTGACTTGTCTGGGCACCTGCCTATGTCTCCGTGGTCCGTGGACCTGGGTGAGGGGAGGGGCAGTGTTTCTCTGAGTCTCTTAGCCCGTAAATTCAATATTAATATAGTGTCTCCAGGTAAGCAGGGTTTTGACACAAGATGTTAGATAATTTTCATGTGAAGCTAATCATACTGAGCTCCCATATGTGATGTAAAACAGCAACAAAATTATAGTCAATTTAGTCTCCACAAATACCCACGTGTCTGAGGCCGTCGGGATGGGACAGACGGGCAGCTGGGGCAAGGAAAGGTCCCAGTTCTAGTAGGTATTTGGTGTTGGTTGATGAGGGTGGGAGAGGAAGCATTTATGCAGGATCATATCAGCACCTGTGCTACACTTGGGTGGTCCATAAACTCTCATTTGAAGAAAGACAGCTTTTGTGGCTTAAAAAAAGGTTAAAAACTACTGTTTTAGATGATTTAAAACTTGTCTTCCTCCTTCCTGCACTTTCCCTACTATGTTTAAAACCTCACCTCCTGGATTCCCAAATACCCTCTTTCTGCTTTTCGGAACCTGTGAGGATTAAGAAGAAATAAAGGGAAACTTGACAAATGAAGCAACACTATGGATGTGCCAGGCTGGTCCGCTCCTTCCATTTAAAAAAATTTAAACGCCACAAACCCCTGTGAGTTCGACATTGTTGTTCCCATATTGCAAATGAGGGATCTGAGGCTCCGCGAGAAGGTTCAGGGCTGTGGTGAGAACTGCATGCCCGGCAGGTGGTCCAGGTGGGTGGTCGAGGAGACAGCCAACCACGTCAGGACTCTGACTCCCACTTATCAGCTGCAGGTACTTAGAAAAGTCACGAACTCTTTCTGAACTTGTTTTCCCATCTGGAAAATGGGCTGCAGGGCCACCGTGGGGAAACACTGAGAAAGTGCAGACAAAGCACCAGGCACCCCTAAGTCTTGTGAATGACAGGGAGCATAGTCGTTCCCATACGACCCTCTTTTGCAAGTGGCAGACAATCCAATGCGAACAGGATTAAGCCAAAAAAGGGACATTTTTAGTGAGCTGCAAAATCTGCTGGCTGATGAAAGTATGGATTTAAAATGACATGGACCGGAATGGAAGTTCTGATTCTACCATCTTCCATGTGACGTTAGGGAGTGAATCTCTGTAAGCCTCGGTGTCCTCATCTGTACCAGCTAATAAGGTCCCTGTGAGTAATGCGTATGAAGTACTCAGTGCTTTAGAGATGGCATGTCAGCAGCTCCTGTGCTTGTAATATGACCACGACCACCACCACCTTCATCCTCACCACCAGCATCGCCACCGTCACCATCACCTTCCCCACCGTCACCATCACCCGTGAACGTCACATCACATCGCCTGAGCCCAGACGGAGCTCATACCTGCCTGGCCTTCGAGCCTATCTGCTGCTGCTTCTGCCTCCTCTCCACCATCCACACTCTTCTGCGCTGGGCTCCCTCCCCTGTGTCTCCTGGCCTCAGCCACGTCCACTGAGAATACACTAAAATGAATTTTAGTATATGCATTAGACAAGGAGGAGTCACAAAACATGAGTCAGGCTGTTTGCCAATTTTCTATATGTCCATAATGACATCAGATCAATCGCCGTTCACAGCTTCTTGGTGTGAGGTCAAAATTTTCCCTCCCTCCCCTTCAGTCTCGACTTGCCCTGACTTCGATATTCCAAAACGAGGTAAACCTGTGTTGAGGCTGTTGGGGTGTGGAGACCCCATTCCGGTCAGCCCCTCATCAGCAATCATCGGGCGTTTTCAGGGATCTCCAAGGCCCCAGAGGATACCTAGTCCCAAGGTCATTCCCAGCTTCCCCACCCTCGGAAATGCCATTTCCACTGTGGCCACAGGATGGCAGCACCTCCACACAGACCACGCCAACTTCCCATCAACTTGGGGCGGATTTGTCACTAGCATTAGCGTGTCTGTCTTGCTTAAAAAGCAGACGCAAGAGCAGGACACCTGAATAAATTAATTTTTGAGAAGGCTGCTCCCTCCACGCATCTACTCAATTCAAGAGATGCACCCCCACCCACTGCTCCCGTGATCAGGCCCTCCCTCCATGGGGCGGCTCTGCCCAGCCAGGGCCGGGACAAACCTCTGCTTTCTAAATGGCGGTCCTCTTACGTGCCCCTGTCAACTCCAGATCGAGTATCAGTTCTCTAGACTCAAGACGGTTATCCAAGTTATTCAGAGTCTTTGGAGAAGAGATAGGACCTCATCTCTTGGCTGACATATGTCAGCAATGCCAAATTTTTTGCAAAATTCTGGTGAAAACTGGGCTTGCAAAATTGGAAGATTGGGTGTGTCCATCTGGAAAAACAGCATTTACTCTGGTGATTTTGTAAGTGTTCTATTTCAATTTGCCAAAGTAAAACAAAACAAAATTTTAAAAAGAAGTTTTTTGCAAAAAAACCCAAAAACCAAAAAATGAGTGAAACAGGCACAGAGGAGAATATTTACTCTCCCTGATTGCAATAGAAATATAAATTTGAAAATGAATTGAGACGATTTCCACCCATTATATTAGCAAATATTTTAAAAATATTTAAATTATTAGATATCTTATAAAAATATTTAACTTATTATATGTCTAGTAAGGATGTGGCGAAATGGTTTTTTGTTCGTTTGTTTTCTGGTGACATTTTACAATGACATACCCTTTTAGAAAATAATTTGGTGAATTTTGGGGGGAGCCATATCTAACTTCTATATAACTTCTGGGAAATTAGACTTAAGAAAATATTGAGGAATAGGAACAAACTGTATGAACAAAGACTTAGAATGCTGGAAGCAGCCGGGGGAGCCGGCAAGCATGGTAGGTTCGAATCACAGGTCCAGTGCTCACTCTCTGGGGGACCTCGGGCAAACCACGCACCCTCTCTAAGCCTCAGTTCGTTGCCTGTGTGGCAGGAGTGACAAACATGCCCATTTCCCAGGACCACGGTAAGGATTAAATGACACACACTGCGTGAGGAGCTTATGCCCGAAAAGTTTAACTGCCAGCGAATAATAGCTATTTTTTTTTAAATATTGTAGTAAAATGCATATAATGTTTACTATTTTAACTATTTTGAAGAGTCCAAGTGAGTGTCATTTAGTACGTTTATCATGTTGTGCAACCATCACCACTATTTCTAGACCACTTTTCTCACCCCGAAGGGAAACTCCGTATCCGTTACGTTGTCACTTCCCATTAAAATAATAATTATGACGATTGCAACATTGTAAAGCAGTCCTGATGATACACTGTGTGAAAAAATCCGGGTATAAAATTATGCATTATAAGTAGTAGAAGGAACATTTTTTAAAAGCCCGAGAGAAAATATATATAAAAATAATAGCAGTTGTATTTCTCAACCTCTCTTTACAAAATAAAAAATTATCTCTTAATGTTAAAAAAAAAAAAAAAAAAGAAACTCAAATAACAATATAAACAAACCCCGATACCCGATAAAGGAGCCCGGATTTTTAAATCCAGGTCTTAGAAACGTGAAATGTTATGTAAGGTTTATGTTCTCAAGGTTAAAAAAAAAAAAAAAAGTTTGAGTGGTATTGGGAACTGACTGCTTGTTTTCTGCCATCTCACAAGAGAACTGTCCCTGCGGATCTGTCCTTCTGGAACTTTCCTTGCGAGCATGGTTTGGATCCAGTAACCATTTCTTCACTCTTTTGAAACACAGGCACCTTTGGCGCTGGCGTGCTCAAAGAAGCCCAGCTGCCCGTGATTGAGAACAAAGTGTGCAATCGCAACGACATCCTGAAAGGGAGAGTCAAGTCGACTGAGCTCTGTGCTGGACATTTGTCCGGGGGCACCGACAGTTGCCAGGTACAGAGAGAATGAAGAGGTCCAAGGCAGTCTCGTGCTGGCCGGCCTTGGCGCCTCAGACGTTTGAGCCCCAAAGCTTCAGATTCAAGAAGAATTTGTTGACTAGAGGCCACAGTCTGAATGTCGCCCACAAGGGCCTTGGGTCTGCTCCCGAGGACTGACTCAGACTGTCTAAGGCCTGAGCTCCAGAAGGGCCTTAGGGACCAGGCAGGACCCATCGCTGCCACAGCGCACGCCTTCCGGGGGCGTGCCGGTGGATGGGACTGGGAGGGTGGCCTTCCCAGGAGGAAATGGAGAGCGCGTAGGACAAAGGCCAGCTTTGTCCTGTACGACTGTTCTTGGGGTTCCTCTGCCTGACAAACCTTGAGGCGGAAAGGGATGAGTACGCTATGCACAGGGGATTTTTTTTTTCCCCCGGCAAACATTAAATGGTGTCGTTTTGTGGAATATATCCTGCTAAGTATTGAAACACAGAAGAAGTTCAAATAATATGTTAATAAATTCCTTTTTATTGGAAAGGAATGTTTAAATACTGGGAAGATTTACGCTTGGGAAACGGGAGGATGGCCACCCCATAATGACAGCGTGGCACTTTAATCCTCACATTTTTTTTCCTCTCTCTGCTTAGGGTGACAGTGGAGGGCCTCTGGTTTGCTTCGAGAAGGACAAATACATTTTACAAGGAGTCACTTCTTGGGGTCTTGGCTGTGCACGCCCCAATAAGCCTGGTGTCTATGTCCGTGTTTCATGGTTCGTTACTTGGATTGAAGGAATAATGAGAAATAATTAACTGGATGGGAGACAGAATGAAGTATCAACATCTCTGGATGCTGGACCGTGGGCAGGGGACTGAGCATGCTCGGAAATAATTGACAGTAATCAAACTAAGACGCCGTACTTAGCTACCATCTACTGCCAAACCTCAACATTTTTTAGTATTATCGTGGATAAATTTTTCCTGCCCATGGACTGCCAGATTCTATAATAATAAAGCCACATAGCTATGACATTTGTTGAAAATAAACTCTGTATTTACTTTGATTTAATCATTTCGATTTTCATTGTTTTCATGTTCTTCGTCCACCCTATCAGTTTTAAGTAGTGTAACTCAACAGCCTTTAGGGATTTCACTCTTTCTCACAAGGAATAGTATGAGACTAAGCCTGTGAAATCGTAGAGAAGTCCTCATAAGTCACCCATATGTTTACCTTGGTGGCGAAAGACAGCTTGACACATATCTTTAATGTCTTTATTCCTGGCACTGAGATGCACGGGTTGAAAGCTGTAATGTGCATGGGGAGTCATGAGAACAAATTTTATTCTTGGGAGTGAAATCTGTTATGGACAATTTGACGTTAGCCTAGTACAGGGGACACTGGGTGGAGTTGAGTATCACGAGGTAAATCGGGCAATGGAAATGTAACACGAGACCAGCCAAGAGTCTGAATGTTATTCTGGGTCACCTATGGTCTAGGAGTGGCGCCAATGGCCTGTAAAGGAACAATGAACCACCTCATCTCCATTACTAATTGGCTGCCCAGGTATGCAGCAGACACTGTCACTTGGGGATAGTGTTTTATGGACCCGTATTCAAAGGAAGAGAGAAGATCGATACTGATTTTTCTGGATAATTTCCATTTTTTATTGTTATCAGGCCCAAAATATCAACTCAAAATACAATTCAAAGGTGGTAGGTACTGAAGAGCATCAGACATCCTACATCAAAGAGAATTGCGAGGAGAGCCCGAAGCAAGTGTGCGTGAATAAAGGGGAAATGTAGCGCTGTGTCCTCAAAGAGCCGTGTTTGTTTTGTTGAAAATTAAAACATTCTCATTCCATCCGGATGTGTTTCGAGGATCAAAGAGCTTATTTTACAATTAGCACACACGTCGTACACGAAAATTTTCTTCCTCCTCGACAAGATTTCCCCTTGGTGTCCATTTTGCCTGGCCACACAAAATAACTCAGTAAAAAATTCTGCGTAAGATATAAACTGAGTCTGAAAATATAACAAATGTACCATATACAGCGGAACGTCAGAAAAAGATAGCATGTTTATAGTTAAGCTCCATATTTCAAAAGTCTCAGTGATAAAAAAAAGAAAGATCGAATCCCTTACTAGTATTTATAAAGTCACTTACAAAGTTTCTGCTAATTCTTTTAGGTGTGAATATAATTGACCTTTCTTGTAAATTAAAATGTAAGCTACTTCCCAAAACAAGTGAAAAGTATCAAGACTGAATGAGACTGTGCCTGTTTTTCACTTTTGACTGTGGGCACTGACATAGAACTGAACTCACAAATATAAGATAAATATACCTCTGCGGTTAAAATCTTAAGACCCATGAAACCATAGTCCATGGGTTTTCTTCAGTAAAGAACTGAATATGTGGCTCAAGGTGTTGACTAACAGAGGGTCAAAACTGTCCCGAGTCATCTCAGGACCAAACCTGATTTTATAAACAACGGAATCAAACCGTCCCATCGTATAACAGGTTTGTTCTTATTTATGGAACGAGGCCCAAACACACTGTCGCCCAAGATGCTACAGGGGCTCGCGGAGCTCAAGGCAAGCAGAGAGGGGAAGCTCGGTACCGTGCGCCCCGGTCCCTGCAGTAACGGAATTCCCCAAACTTTATCCTCCCGCGAATCTTCAGAACACTCAGTCCAGAGCCTTGGTTCCCTGATCAGATTTGATGACGCCACGTCTGTACACTTTCCCCAGATCCTGGGTTTGCTCACCCCGCTTTCTGGACGGAGCCGTCATGAGAATTGCGGGAGCTTCTCTGGTGTCTGTGGAGCCGATGGCTCAGGGACACGGTTCCAATATCAGAAAAGACCTCTTATCTGACAGTATACAAAAATAACTCTGGAGAGTTTGAATGTCTTTCTTTGTTGTAAAGTATTAAAAAACACTTGTTGCTGCACGGAGATGCGGCTGAAACAGACACGCACGTGTCTCTGCAAGGCACTTTGGCTCCTTGGGGTCGCCCAAATAGCTCCTTCCTTTCGTCTTCGGCGGGGGCCTCAAAGGTGAGAGCTGGACGCTGGGGTTTTCTTTTTCCTGCCACGTTTATAGGAATGTGGATGAACAAAACAAAGGAGAAAAGAGAAAATCCTTACGAAAGAGTCTACCACCAGTTAGAAGGAATTCTTGTCACTACTCAATATCACAGTTGGTTTTGATCAAACACACTCACGCGTGATGTCAAATAAAAACCCACTCGGAGGTAACAAAAATAACTGTCTCTAGGCTCATTTCTCTACCTGCTGCCAGACCCTAGCAGGGTTGATTAGCATTACAGTGTATAAGTTCTTTATGACATTCTACTGAGTAACAGATGGTTTGAGAATGAGCTGGTAATGTGAACAAAGAAATAGCAGAAATGATATAATGATTAAGTGCCGTTTTAGAAGGGAAAATGCTACCAGGTTTCAACAATTTGGAGCAAAGTAGATTTTTTTATTTTTTTCAGAGTAAATAACTATGGAATCTAATTAATGTGCTTAACTTATAAAACTGTAAATCACACTTTTACTAGATTGTCTCCAAGAGTAGGGACTAGGCATAATTAATTAACTTACCCATTTTTTTCTTATGAATAGTTACAAACAGAGAAAAAAATCACGATTTGTATAACTTGAATTTTTGTTGGTGTCATTCTTCCTGTTAATATATTGGTTGGATATTAATTTTCCCTGCACACCATTTGTCTGCTCCTCCCCCTCCAAAATTCTATCCCTCCCAATTGTTTAACTCGATTGTGTGTAATTTATTTATTATTATTTTTTCTTATGATGACATTGGTTAACGAAATCCAGTAAGTTTCAGGTGTACAATTTAACAGTAAGGCGTGTATATATATATTTATATATATATATAAATAGTGTTTTTTATATATATATATATATAACACTATATATAGTTATATATATAGTAATATATAGTTATATATATAGTTATATAGTTATATATATAGTTATATATAGTTATACGTATAACTATATATAGTATATCTATAGTAATATATATAGTTACACATATAGTTATATATACAGTTATATATATAGTTATATATATAGTTATATGTAACTATATATATAACTATATAAATATAACTATAGTTATATATAACTATATATATAACTATATATACATTTACATATATAGTTATATAACTGTATATATAGTTATACATATATAGTTATATATAGTTATATATATAGTTATATATAACTACATATAGTTATATATATAGTTATATATATATAACTATATGTGTATAACTACATATGTAACTATATAAATATATATAGTTATATATATATAACTATTTATATTTATATAGTTATAAACTATATATATATAACTATATATATATAACTATATATATATAACTATATATAGTTATACATATATATAGTTACATATAACTGTATATATATTGCATAATGTGTTCACCTCCCATAGTTAGATTTCTTTCTGTCACCACACATTTGACCCCCTTTACTCCATCTACCTCCCTCCTCCCCTCTCCCCGACTCCGGTAACCACTAGTCTATAGTCCGTGTCCATGAGACTCTGTTGTTTAACTTTAATTTTAATGTGACTGAATCGGCGGAAAGAGTCCTGATCTCAAATCACTCCCTCTTCCCCCTTTTTTGCCCCGAGTGGTTTAGGGATGGAGAAGGAGTGAATCATTCTCACGCTTTAATCAAACAGTGGTGATGGGGGTAGAATCGGGAAGAAGAATCAAGTCCTCTTGTTGAAATGTTGGCGTGGGGGCGCTTCCTAAGCGAGGGCGGCAAATATGATAGGAGAGAATCCGCACTCCGGGTGGAGGGCTCCGAGTTCCCACGACATAGCTACAGCCCTATGCCACCGACAGGCAGGCTCAACTCCTTCTTCCGTCCATCCTCCTGGCCGGGACAGCCCCCCGGGCATCCCAGACTGGAACCGGCTCCTTTGGCGTGCGGCTCGCTGAAAGCCGGGATGTCTTTTTAAAGATCACCCTACTTCCTTTCTCAGCACTTCCCCTTGCTGCGTTTAAACTTCTGGAATATTCTCCTTGGGGTGACGGGATTGGACATCTTGCCCTTGACCAGGCCCCCGTACCCTGATACAAACCAAGAAATTGTCTGTGCTGACACAGTCAGCCAAACGTCTCCGCTTTCTAGATGAAACGAGGCGTTGCCCTGGTGTAACGCTCGTGAGGGCTTCACACAGTTTTGAGGGCTTTTATAAATTTCTTTTCTTGACTTAATTTTAGCTTACAAAATGACAGCGCGTAAGGAGAATCTCCCACCGCCCCCTAAATTTCAGGTGGCATCGTCCCAGCGTGAGATGCGAGGATAGATTTAGGTGAGTAGGAAGCCACTGCCCATCAGTTCACTTCCAAACAAGCAAAAGCATCTGTTTACTTCATGAGACAAATGTCCACCTGTCCTCTGATGGGCCAGTCCTGTCAGAAGTCAGCCACTGGGATAGGAGCTGCTGGTCTGGGTTTGAGTACACCAATAGAACTTTCTGAGGCAAGTCCCGGGATAATTAATCGAACTTATTTTTCAGAATAGCGTCGAGAAACAGGGCAGTGAAATCACTGTGTAAGTTCTAAAGATCTGGTAAAATAGTCATGAGACGCTTAGCAACGGCTGCCTAACCCTGGGGAGGAGGGTGGTACCTCGTTTAAAGAGGATGTGAAGAGAGGAATTTCCAATCCTACCCCGGGGGAGATACTCGCTACTAAATAAATTCATAATCAAGTAAGATACGGCATAAAATAATAAAACCGCACAAAACAAGGGAGTCACGCCTGAGCACTGGACAGTCGCAACCTCTGTCCTAGTACATGGAAGTCGTGAAAACTTTCTGAGCATAGATGTCCTAGTATATGAAAAAGTGAGGATGAGAACATTAATTGCACATCATTTGAGTATTAAATGAAATGACATATGCGAAACCATCAACCACACAGGTACCTCAAAAATGTTAGTTTCTACTCTCTTCCTAACCTACGAGTGAAGAAAAAACTGCCAGGAGGTTACTAATATTTCGGTCTTTTTATAAATATTTTGGATACTTTTTTTTTTTAATTTAGAGATCCACGCCTTTAATTTCCAGGTCATTATGTAAAAGAAGGTCGATTTTTATTTTTAAAATTAGCTGTTATTTTTTTTAATTACACAAATAATAAAAGAACATGTGTTGTAATATTTTTTAAAAGATCAAACCAATCAGAAGTCTGTAGATATGAAAGTGGTGTATTCTCTTCCTCGCCCCTCTTCCCAGCCCGATTCTACCTCCAGAGAGTGTACGTTATTATTTTACATAGTTTCCTGTAAATGCTCCTATTCGCATTCCCTCTCTACCTTTTTATTGTGGGATATTTCAAATAGAGAAAATTAGAATTTGTATATTGTGAATTTCTGTTGCTATAACAAAAATATATTTCCTATTTATTTATTGGTTGGATATTAACTTTCCCTGCCCATCATTTAGATACCTTTCTCCAAAATTCAATCTCTTTCTCTCTCCTTCCTTTACTTTCTATTTATCTGTCTGCCTATATCTATCATTTGACTACTGTCTATCTATCATCTATCTATCTATCTCTATCCATCTATCTATCTATCTATCTATCTATCTATCTATCTATCTATCTATCTACCAAACTCATCATTATCTATTATCTATATCTATCTATCTATCTATCTATCTATCTATCTATCTATCTATCTATCTATCTACCTACCTACCTACCTACCAACCCATCATCTATCTATCATCTATCTTGCCATCTAGCTACATAGAGGAATTTCAATTATTTTTATTTTTTTAATAAATACTATAACATATTGTTCAATGACTTTTTACTTTGTAATCAATCTTGAAAATCTTCTCATGTCACTCCATATAGATATACCTTAATTCTTTTAATCTCTGTGCAGTAAATCCATAGTATGAATATATTATCATTTTCACAATCAGTTGCTTATTGATGTACATTTATTTCTAGTTTGTCAATTCATCAACCCGTTTTCTTTAGATTGCTTCTGAATTTCAACACCTTACTTAGAAACGTTTCCCTCTTCATAACCACATTTTAAAAATAAACCATATCCTTTGATGGTTTATTTTAATATGAAGCTCTTTAATATTAACCTACATCTACTTTGAATTTTTTGCCGAGGACGTGAGAGGGGGATTTAATATCATTTTTTCCCATGGGTATCCAGTTTTCTCAATGCTACTTTTATTTAGGATGTGCTGAATTTCATACGCTACCTGCCAAGCTTTTCTACATCATCCACTGTCTCCGGCAAGGTGATGCCCTTGGTTTCAGGCAAAAGCATCACGAGTCCTCCACAGACAGATGCCAGGACACCTGCAGAACAAGGAGAGCATCACCCGTGAGGAACACGCAGCTGGCCGCTCCCCGCTCCGGCTCACTCTGGAAGCAGCCGTGCTCACCAACCTTAACTAGCCCTCGACAGCAGCAGCCCTCTGGTGATACCAACTAGCTCTCCGGTTCCCTTTTGCCATGATTTCTGTACCTTCCTCAAATTCCGTGCAGTCCCTTCGCCCCTGTACTCTTGGCATACATTCGCTCATTCGCTCATCAAAGAGTTATTTATCGAGTGTCTAGTACGTGCCATGCACTCAGAGAAGACCTCATCTCCCACTTCACGGGGACAATCCAGGCCACCAGAAAGGAGTTCCCTCAGCTTCCTTTTGCCAGCACTAGAAGGTCCCTGCATCCTCCCCGTCTCTTCCCTCCTTCCGCCATGTCACATGGTAAGGCTTGTCCCTATTCCGCCCAAGGGCTGTCTCGTAGAGTCCTTTTTGGGGTCCTTGCCATGGCGATTGTCTCTCGGGTACCGTTAGCCTGTCTTTTGTCGGTAGAAACTTCTACCGACCTCACTTTATCCACCAGTTACCATCCTCCTGTTTTCTGTTCTTCGGAGTTGAAATTCTTGAAACATTGTCCTCTCCTAGTTTTTACACATCTTCTTATCCTAGCGGCACGCTGGGGAATTTTTCCCAAAAATAAAGCCCCGATTTGTAGCGTCTGCCCATTTCCATGGTGTAAATACTCCCACCACGGACATTTCAAACTACCGCTGAGACATCACTGACTGGGAAGAGACGTGCAGTGCCACAGGGTTTCCACCGCAAAGGTACAGACACACCAAAAGCCTCAAGAACACAGATAACAGTGAACGTAAATTTAGGAACGGATGAGTCTTGAGTACGTTATCTGTTTTTAGCATATTTTATATTTTTTTATTTTTTAATAATGGCTGTTTAACAACTGCCTCAAAAATGCTTGAAAACTTTCATGATCATTTAAGAATGAAATAAAATTGTTTTTTTCAAAGAAAAAAATTCTCAAAAATTTAACAATTGGCCCGGGTGGGCTGTGCAAGCCAGGTCCGACACCACTGCGGGTCCTCTCCCCCCTCCATCTGATCCGATCTGGGTTCTCCCCAGTATCCTCCCGCCACCCTGCTCAAGCTGGATCACTACATGCTGCCTAGCGCCAGATCCCATGGCACGGCGTCTCAGACCTTACTCCTAGCCCAGCACTGGCAGCTGGTGAATGCACCTGCTGTCCCCTGGTGTCCCCACCCCCTAGTTTCTGGTTGTCCTCCTACCCGTCCCGCATCCCTTCTCATCCCCGTGGCCCGCTCCTGTCTCTTTGCTTACCCTGACACCTGGTCACTCTTCAGGGCTCTGCCCCAGGCCTCCTCTTTCCTCTCACTCTGTTCTGTATTCTGGGTGGTCTTGGTCACTCCCAGAGCTTCCGTGGTTATCTACATTCACTTGGCCTCCAAATCTTTATTGCCAGGCCACACTTCTCTCCTGAGCTCAGCTCCGTCCAAGCATGCTGGCTTCTCACAATTTCTTAGAGGCGCTTCCTACTACAGACAGCCCTGTGTCCTCTTGCAGACCCGCTCCCCTGGGGGTCACTAAACTAGTGCCCGTGCTGTCACCTTCAGTTTTCCCAGCCAGGAGCCTGGGCTCCCACCTCCTGCTCCCTCTGGCTCTCGCTTGTCAATCATCCCATCTCATGAATTTTCCTTCTAATATATTTCTTAAATCTATCTTCTCCTCAAAATCCCCACTGTCATCACCTTAAACCCAGGCTTTATGATCTCTGACCTGACTAGACAACATTCTTTTAATTATTTCACCACTAGCCTTGTCCCCCACCTCCAATTTATTTGCATATCTGTCAACAGAGTCATCTTTTTAAAATGCAGATCACACACTGTCAACCCCACCTGCAAACTCGGCAGTCACATCCCATGAGGCCCCTCACGATCTGGCTCCAGCCCACCTCCCAGCTTCATCTCTCTTGGCCCCACCTCACACACCACGCTCCATCCTTCGGCTGCCTGGCTGCCAGGTAACGGCTACTCCTCTTGTTCTAGACCTCTCCACACCCTGGGGTACCAGCCCGCCCCTCTCATGAGGATAATTTCCACTCAGCTTCAGATCTCAGCCCAGACGCCGCTCCCTCCCTCCCTGACTTTCCCTCTTTGACTCAGCATGTCGGCTGTCCCAGTGACATGCTCACACAGCACCCTTTACTTTCAGCGTTTGCCACACTTTTATGTGACTGGTGCTTTGGAAAGCTGGCTCTCTTTGTGAAGGAAGGGCTGGCACTACATCAGCGATGCCCGGCTGACCTGGCACGCGGTGAAGGCCAGACCCCAACCCTGAACGACACTCCTGGACCACTCATCGTGGTGGAGCTACGGCCCTCTCCTTGCCCCTTTTCGTGCTGGCTCCAGAATCAATGCTGAGCTTGATGGTCAGATCACATGAAATAATTTGAAATGATCTTTTATCGATTCCACTGGTGTCGACTGATTAGAAGCTGACTTTACTGTCCCTAGCACTGTGAGGATTTTCGCGTGACTCAGCACGTATGTCCTCGTGGACTCAGTATTTTCACGGTAATTTAAACTGCTGAGCGATGAATGAAAAAGGAAGTGGAGATGGAGGAAAGTCAGGTGAGGTCGGGACCCATCTGTAACCTTTCCTGATGAGGAAGGGAGAGGGCGTGAGGTCCAGGCACGAAGGTGGGAACAGCCCTGGAGACGCACCGAGCTGAGTTACCTTAGGGTCCCTCCCAGCTGTGATTCTGTCCTTGCATGAGTTTTGCGAAGATCGGGGGTAGGAGGGAGATTCTGAACCTGAGGGGCCTCACAGGGGTCGTGTGACATGTACGAGGATCTGTGTCCTCTGTCCTTTCAGCGTTGCATGTTTAGTGTCAAAGCAAATGAAGATATGATATTGATAGGTATAAAATATTTAATAATACGGTTGGTTTTTAGGCTTTTTTTAAACAGACCGAAGGTCCAATTCGATCCCCTGAAAATTACGGGCTTTTAATGACCCTCGAATATCCCAAAAGAGTTTTGTAGTCGTTGATTTTAACTCAGAACCTCAACAAAGAAAGCTAAATGGAATGCTGGTCATCGCAACCCTTTAATATACAGTAAATTTAAATCATTGAGGATAACGCATTTCATCGTAATCAGACTGGCTCTTCGAAATGGAACCAGGTGTTATAAACATATTAAGTGCATATCCTTAATACGAAACCTAATAATGCAAGGAATGTGGATGAACACATGTAGGAATAATACATCAAATGAGCTCGTACCAAAGATGATGAGAGGTAGTTCCAGCCAAACTGCCGCTAGCCGGAAGAGCAGAAACGGGGCGATGATCCCCCCAAAATCACATAAACCCGAACAGAGCGAAACTCCAAAGTTTCTGTAGATTAAAAAAAAATGTCTTAAATGAAAAATATTTAAATAAATTCAAGATAAGCAAGACATTCAGATATAGAAGTAACAAAGAAATTGTAACAGTATTTTTCCATTTTTATGGTTTTTAACTTTGAAAACGACTACTCTGTCACACTCTGAGCAAACCACTTCCGTCTGGCACCTTTCCACATCCACGTGGGCGCTGAGTCCCAGCAAGGCTAGCGAGGAGCTCGACAGTGACATTTTTCCAGTGGCAACTCATTACCCAGCCAGCTCTGTGACACTTACGTGCCACCTGGGCACCCTAGCTGGACGGGAAGCCATGCCATGAATATTTCTAGGAAAGGAGACCAATGTACACTAGTTCCGCTCCGTCCTGCTCACGGCTACCAGGTGCAGGGCGTGGCCAGGACTGGCCGTGGCCTCCAAACAGGGCGATGCTGATGAAGACAGACTGAACGCACATCTAAGTTGGTGCACTGACCAGGTGTTCTGATTCCGAGTCCAATGCCTTCCCACAGAACCACAGCTGTGTGCAAACGTATCGGTATGAGAAGTATTTCAATCACACAACATGGAGGATAGCAATGCAGAAAGCAGCTACAATGCAAACCATATCATCTTTACTGGCTGAATCCAGCCCGGGCTACTATGTCACTGAGCTAAGGAAACTATTGCACCGTTTTTAAATGAATTCAACACATTTAGTTGTGGAGTTACTTAGGAGAAACCATGACATAGATGTTGGAATTACCGTAATGTTGTTGGGTACAATTCTGAATTTACCAAATAAACAATTTCGAAGGCCATGGTTATCCCCAGCCTTCCCAGAGTGGCGACCGTGGTCCTCAACCATGGTATTCCTGCAAGCACAGAAAGTTTGGAAGGCAAAGGTTAGGGGGTCAATAAAATTTTACAGAACAATGAAGGGCATTTGCTTTGCCCTCCCAACCCTCAGTCTTTGCAAATTTTAAGCACGAATGAGCCATATCTTCTAACATCGTAGCCAAATTTCAATAGCGACCACCCCGCCAGTACGATAGCCAACATCTCAGTGTGCCAGCTGCTTCTCTGAGCAGGGTTCGATTGCAGACATACATTCGAAAACCATTCGCTGGGCAGCCGCTACACTGAAAATATGTCGGGCCTGAGTACACTGGCCTTTTTTTCTGGAAGGTAGCCTGGCTTGTGCACTTGAAAACCATCGCCAGTGTCTAGTGTCCCTTTGTCGTCTCTGCTCATACCCTTTGTGATCACACACAGAAGAGCTGTTCCCAGCAGACCCGGAGTGGTCCGGACACGAAGCGCCTTTGGTTTCTAGAGAGCAGCAAGGTTTCATGGCCTGGGGCCTCCGGAAGGGGCTGTCCAGGCCGTTGTCATCGCCGTGGCCTATGCCACCATCGTCTTCCTCAGCCCCCCTCTTGCTGCTTTCCCCCGGAAGTTATCTGGAGGAGCCCGAGGCTTAAATACTAGCTGGTTCATTGATTTAAAACGAAACCTTTTAGGGATGTTCGGCTCGTATGAGGAAACGCAGAATGTTCTTTGTCAAGTATTTTCCTTCTTTTGCGTTTTAAGGGAAGGAGCAGACCGTTTCTGCTCAACAATGTCAGTACTCCAAATTTCTCGAATTGTGCCGCTCATGCCAGCCTTTCCTGGAGGACTTGATGCGAGGACACGTGACCACACGAACGTGAGCAGACCTACCCTCCTACGAGAGCCAAGGGCGTTGGGCAACGGCCGACTCCATCTCTGAAAATGAAACCTTTCCCTCTCACGACCACACTTACCTGCGCTCACGCAGCACTAAGTGGTCCCTTTGTCTTCTAGAGTCATTGCACGTTCCTGAATATGTAATTTCGTAGCAGAAAAGTAGGCATGAATGAGGAGGACGAGAGAAGAGACTCAAGCTCAGTAGATCTGTGCGTGTTCTTGCTGAAGAATATTTATAAAGAATATTTAACAAGCAAAGAATGGTAAAACCCACTAAATAAAACAATTTAGGAGGCGAGCAGAGAAAAAGATGGTTCAAGAATCCAGATCATCGCTGAGAGGCCCCAGCTCATTGCGTTGCAAACCGGCCGAGGTGTTTCTCCCGACTGAGAACACCTGTAGCTCCCCCATAAACAGCGGTTACATCAGGAGCGAGGTGATCGGAGCTGTGCAGATGCGAGGTGCTGCCATCTGCATGACCGGCACAGGACGGTCATGAACATGTGTTTTATTTAGGTTTTCTGTTCTCATTAAGGCCAGGGAGGGAGACTGGGAAGCGCGCTCCACCCCCGCCTTCGGCAAGCAGGCGGCACAGCACCTGGGGGACCTGGGGGACGGAATGTGGGAGCCGTTGCCCAGTTCCCCTGGGTCCCAGCCCAAATGGGCAACTCCCCCACCCCCACCGTGCTCTCCGCCTGCCAATGTGGAAATAATTGGATTATCCAGGTTCGGTACTTAGCTTATAAGCTTTTTCTACTGAATCAACACTGCTCTATAAGTGAGTCCCACTGACAACTTCCATGACAATTTAAACTTACAGCTGAGGCTAGGACAGTTTGCTGGAAGGAACTAAACAAAAACCAGACTAAAACACACACCTATACACACACCATGAACAACATATGTGGTTAACTCGGTGAATACAGATAAATAACTAGTCCATTCAGAAAAACGTTCAGAAAACACTGTCAAGTTGACAGCCCTGAGGAGACACAGTCGATCTTACATGCTGACCCTAACCTCAAAGACCCTCATCTCCTTCCAAGCAGTAGAGGCCAGTATTTACACCGCCACCAGGACAGACATTCTGTTGAAACAGATTCTGTGTAACAGAAGTCCCAAAGGCACTGCACAGTTTATCGACTAAGAATAAAATGAAAGCAATTTATCAGAGAGTGTAAACGGTGTGCGAAGATGACAAGTGCACACAGAAACTCTTGATCGCCCCTGTTGTGTGCTAAGTTCCCTGTGAAGTGGCATTGTTTGGTAACAATGACCAAAAAAACACAAGACAATTTAAAAATGAGCACTGAAGCTGAAATGGTCTTCCCCAGAGTCATGACAACAGAAAAAGTGTGTCTGTCCCCTGCGAATGGGGATTTTGTCAAGCTTCTAGGGATTAGTGGGAGTAACACCTCGATTTTTGTAGAAAAGATGCAAAATTTTAAATACATGCAATTTTGTATCTCCTCTGAATGGACCCGTCTGTTCTGAGTTCTGAAATAAAACTTAGTGAAAATTCCTAGCAAAGATATGTAAATTAAGATACAGGGACTTACTTTTCACATGAAGAGAAATAAAAGTAAAAAATAGTTTTTTCATTTCAGAAAGAAGACGTAACCAGACTACTGGGTTTGTAGCCATAAACTCAAACTACCGATGGTGGATGAGGTGGATAAAGAAAGCTCTTTATTTTTCAGATTTCGATTAGAGTTCAAAAATTTGAGTCAAAAGCAGTGAGTCTTAGGTGAGGACATGTACTGCCTAAAACATTGTTTCTTTTTCCAGAATTTCATTCTCTAGATCATGAAAACTTGTGCGTAGTGGAGGGAAAGCTGGTTAAACTATTTTCTATGAGCCGATTCCTCTAAAAGGCTAATGAGCATTCTCCACGGGAGCCGTCAGCCATTGATGATGACAAAATGACGGAGGGGCACAGTCGTCCTAGTGTTAATGGAAAAGCCCCCGCCACCAAGCCCAAAAATGGACCAAAGGACCCTCAACTCCAGTGAGAAATCTCTGCCTGTATTTGGTATGTGAAAGGTGCGTTGGGAATTTGAAACCTATTCTTGTCAATCACGACTGACACGTGACTACAAAAGCAGCCAAATCCGTGGAATATATACATAGAATGTGTCCAAAATAAGAGCCATTAGTTTTCCGCATTGCTGAGAACAACTCCAACGCTTAAAAATGGAGGTCACATCTACAAAATAAAACTGATCAGACCAAACAGAGAAGTCTATTTGTTGCCCATACTTTCCCATATATGAAAGTGTCCTCTGCACGAGAGCTTGGTTCCACCCACCTCGCTACATCCACATCGATTGGACATACAGCCCTGCGTGCTCTCTGGGTCATGCTGAACACAGCACACGTTCAAATCATCCCACGCATTCTCGGGCCAGAGAAACTCTCCCGGGGTAAAGGGTACGTCATGAAATCACGGGCTGCACTAGTCTTCAATCTTTCTCTCATTTCCCTAATTTCCTGTGCAATGAATACTCAATCCTTATTCCACAGGCGACGGGAACAGAAGACCTCATCTTAGGGAACTCCGTTTTTAAATCAAACCCCAAACCAGGCGGTGCCAAAGCAAAATGAAAGAGCAGCGAAGTATCCAGTGTTCCCGATCTGTCACCCTTCCACTCAGACTGTATATAATGCCCGACGACAGGAATTATGTTCATGGCTCTATCCCCACTCCTGGTTTAGTGGAGACAATTCATAGATACTAAATAGACATGTGTTGACCAATATCTATTATACAGATTCTCCAACTCTTAGAACGTATCAACTCAATGCAGCCGATTGAATAGTGTCCCCCAGATTCATATCCAACCAGAACCTCTGAATGCGACCTTATTTGAAAACAGGGTCCTTGCAGATGTGATGGTTAAGACAGAGACACCGAGAGAAGATCATGTGATGATGGAGGCGGAGATTGGAGCGATGCTGAGGATTGCTGGCAACCCGCGACCCCCAGGAGCTAGGAGAGAGGTGTGGGGCAGACCCTCCCCCAGAATCTCTGGAAGGAACCATCCCTGCCAGCAAACAGCGGAAGCTGGAAGAGACTGGGTGGGATCCTCCCCTCACGCAGCCTGGCCCTGTGACGCCTTGGTCTCCAGCCTCGGGGACTGTGTGAGAATAAATGTCTGTTATTCCAAGCCACCCAGTTGTTACCACCACCCTAGGGAACTAATACGCCCAAGGAAAATGAGATCAATGTGACTAGTCAGTTCTGTTGATCAGTTCCAGAGGACTCGACATTGGTTTATTTTCCCCTCTGTTCTGAAGATAGGCATTTCTGTAATTTTATTGAAATAGGATCTATCTGATGTGTTGGGACTTTGTAAACCTTCATATAATGAATAAACTCATCTGTAAATGTCTGACTGTTTGACTTCCACAATATTATCACTTCTTTCTTGGTCTTCAGAGGAGTCTCAAAAAAAAAAAAAGACAAGCTGTCTTATGCTGACACAAACAACCACCAGAGAATCTAGCTGTCCCCATAACCCCTCCCCACGCCCCCTGAAACACAGAAATAATGAACTTGCTCTAATTCACACATTCATTCGCTGGGAGTGTGAAAGGCTCTCTCCATCCAGTGCCTGCTGTGTTCTAGAGATAACCTGGGCTGTGTTCACGGTGCGTTTGGAGCCACAGGCAACTTCTGTCCATGTATCAGGCATCAACTCCCCAAAAACTTAACTCTGAAACGTCTTTGAAATCAGCTTCTGCCATCTCGGCCTGACTGCCACCACCTTCCTTCACGCTCTCAGCATTTCTTCCCCATCGTCCTTGTCCAAACTGCTGCAGCCTTGAAGAGGTCAACCCCGCCCCCCAAAGTTCACGGGACCATAAGCAAGCTCCTGGCGTGGCCTGTGGGACCCGTCACCGCTGGTGACAGATGATCCCCCAGTCTCCTCAGCTGGATATTCCAGTGATAACAAAGGACATGTGGTTCCTGACCCCTCGGAGGTGGTTCCCACTCCTGGGAATGACACTCTGCATCGGAAAACTCGCTGCCACCCTCCCTTCTGCCTGGCACATTTCTTTTCCTTTCTCATACATGCCTCGTTCTCACTCTGCGAAGCTTTTCTTACACACCCCAGGAAGCGATCACCCCTCACACCTATTTATTTTTGGTTTTTTGCTTGTTCTAAATCTTGTGAGTCATCCTATTATTTCGTTCATCATGGTGAGTTGTGGAGTAGTAAAATATCTTTCTCCCTCACTAGGTCGCGAAGCTTCTGAAGTCAAGAACCGTGTCTTCCTTCCTTTGCCACCTCCACGTTTCTCATGGGGCTGGAGATATGGCCAATGCCCAGGAAATATTTTAAGCACTGTCGATGCCGTCACACGGTAAGTCAGATAAAGGTGATTAAAAGTAAACTATAACTTTATGAGCTAGGTTTTGCTCAACACATATTTCATCCACAAATGAACCCGAAAATGGAGGAAAGAGAAAAGTCTATAGAACCCATCTCTTAACCCTCAAAGTCTTTACACCGATTAAACAGAATATGGAATAACATCACTACAGCGTG
Organism: Pteropus medius; assembly: GCF_902729225.1. Taxonomy (NCBI): domain Eukaryota; kingdom Metazoa; phylum Chordata; class Mammalia; order Chiroptera; family Pteropodidae; genus Pteropus; species Pteropus medius. The sequence continues at coordinate 1,852,592 of NW_024340700.1, read as the reverse complement.
CCCGGCGCCAAGATTTTGATGCGATGCTACATTTTCGAAGGACGAGAGTTTCCCTAGTCTTGATTATTTTGATTTAAGGTTTTGTTTTCAAGTTCTCAGCTGCCAAGCAGACTTGGAAGACAATTTACCTTCCGGTAAGAACGCTGTGACGAGGCACGCCACCCCTGCCACGACATTGCTTGCTGCGAAGGGAAGGCGTCGTCCAAAACGATCGATGGTCAGTAAGATCAAGAGAGCCCCGGGCAGTTCCACGACCCCCGAGATGAAGAAGTCGATATAGAGGTTGCCTCCTACAATCCCCAGGCGCATGACGAGTCCTTGATAGACCACCGCACTCGTGAACCTGGAGCGACATTGAAAGACGACGGAGAGCAAGTCAGAGATAACTTCAACCTAATTGGAAGGAAGGGGTGCCGCGTAAATTTGACACAAGCTTTTGAATCCGTCGCAAGTCAAACTTACCAAGCAAACATAAGTATAAGCGTGCACTTCCTCATTTGGGGAGTTCTCACCAGATCTAAAAAGGATGGATTACTAACTTCCTCATCTGTAACAGTGATCTATACAAGAGAAGCAGATTTCAGTAGCAATATACAGCAAGAAACACCTGCATATTATAGACTTGTCATTGACTAGATTCGAAGCTACCGAATCAAATGACCCGGATGAACTGACCCAGGCCTTCCGCAATTACATCTTCAAACCCGACAATGAAAAGCCTCTTTCCTAAATCAGATTCACAAAGATGTGATTGCAGCGCTGAGAATCTCGTCTTAAGCTAATATTGGCAGTGCCGTGTGCTAAACCGTTCTGAGTAAACAGAGAAACACGGTGTGTTCTAAATTCAAATACATTTGTGCATTTATCAAGTTGGAGAAAATTAGCGTAAAAGTGGCAGAAGCAGGTGGGATCCAAGCAAGTGCTTCTTAATCTATTAAATCCTCAAACCTTATGTTGACAAATAAGCTAGAGTGATGTTAAGTTCAAGGGCAAGCATGGCCCCAAAGGTATCATTTTGCTTCTGTCCGTCTGGCATCATTTTGATCCAGGAAAATTCAGCTCATCAACCTCTGGCCATCTGAGAAGTTGGTCTTTTCCTTAATTCAATTAAACCAAGATTGCTGTTTGTCTCCTACGCGTAAGTCAAGATAAAGGAAATACTACTGAACAACAAACCCTCCTTAACCACAGCTGCTTCCAGAGGAATCATAACCTGATTCCCTGAGTGACAACCATTTTACATCTCCACGTGCAGCACGTTCTGTAACCTCTGTTCAGAGGGCCCTTGGACCTCCCCACTCCCGATCCCACCTCCGCTGGGAGGTCCGTCCCAACCTCGGGTAGGACTGATAACTCCAATCTGTGCTTCTACTCACCAGACCTCTAACTTTGCACCTACACTGCCATACGCCCTACGGGAGCTCTTGGAGGGCGGGGGCCGTATTGTAGCACCAAGCAAGAGCCTTGTGTTCAACCAATGTTTGGGTGATGGTTGAATGTTGAAACAAGAGACAAGTGCCCTGGCCATGTCCGTTCCCATAGAGGGCTGCCCTCAGCCTTTGTCCTTCTTTTAAGTGAAAACCCTGCCTACTAAAGCCAGGACCTCACTATTTCAGATCTGGCCCAGATTGAGTGCAAATCTGGGCAAATTTTCCTCTAAGCCGTTGAGCCGATCTCTGCCAGTTGTCACAGGAATTCGACTTTGGATGAATTCGCACTGAGAGTTACTTGTCAACCATCTATTCTAAACATTATACGCAATGGGTCAACCAAAGCTTGATACCTCCTGCCTATGCTTACTCCAGAGAAAGTCACACACACACACCACACACACACACACACACACACACACAGAGAAGATCGCAAAATGGATGTCTTTAGATTATTTTTTTCCTTAAATCTTGTCAATACTGTATTTCTTCTAAACCAAAACACATATTTTTCACATTTTAATTTCTCTTAATTTTGGGATGTCTCCTACAACCGAGCTGATAAGCAAGCGACATGTCATAGTTTAAATAATATGGATTTTCTTACTTATGATACATAAAATGATAACGCGCCTTAAAAACAATAGTGTCTTAGAGTCAACAGTATCTTCCATGACGATGCTCGTGAAAGACTGCTGAGTCCACCATCCATTCTTTGCTTCTTCCTTTTGATAACAGAATTTTAATTGGGCACGTGGCTGTTTAGCTAAACTCCCATTTTCCAGCCACTCTTTCCTCTATGGGTGGCCCTGTTACTAAGATCTCAGCAATGAGGCGGCAGTATATATGTTCTGGGTCCCATCCTTTAAAAGGAAATGGCTTGCTCTTCATTTGCTGTCTTTCCCTCCCTGAGGACGGAAGAAGAAGATGCTGGTGAACCAGCTTCAACCGTACGACCTATCACAGGTGACAGTGGACAGAGAAGACAAAGAGAACTCGGGTCCTGGAAGGCCTCCCACAGCAGAGCCCCACTCCGGGGCTGGGCCACTAGCCTCTGGGTAGGCATGTTAGAGAGAAAGACACTCTTCCCTTTTTTCGTCACTATATTTTTGGGGTCTCTGTTTCAGCAGCAAGTTGACCTGTACCCTAATACGATGCCTATTAAGATGTTCCCTGAGCTAATCTTTTAAATTTTAAGACCCCAATGAAGGACTTCTTGTTTTTTAAACTTCACTTTTGCTGTTCCAAAAATAAGGCAGGAACACCAAAAGTGGAAGAGGAGAACTTACTCTGTTACAACAATATATTATTATGGGGGTGATTGTCAAGACGTTTCCCACAGCTAGTTTTTAGATATTGCCCATATTAAAATGACAAACTTGTTGGTCACGGGGGTGGGGAGAATGGCACAGGGAACGCAGTCAGCATTAATATGATGGCTAGGTTATTAATATGATGGCTAGGAATGCAGTCAGCATTAATAAGATGGCTAGGTGGAGGGCCAGGGCAGGGAGGGGCAATTGGGGGGATCGTTTTAGGAACTATATAGATGTCTAACCAATGTACTGTATACTTGAAACTAATTTAAATAAATTAAAAAAATAAAAATAAAATGACAGACTTCTATGGAGTGTATAATGTTTGTTAGATTCTGGGCTCAGCACTTTACATGAATTATTTTATTAAATTTTCATCAAAACTCTGTAAAGTTAGTATAATAGTCCCCTTCTATCTGCTGTTCCACTTTCTACAGTTTGTTACTTGCGGTTGACCACATTTCAAAAGTACTAAAAGGAAAATTCCAAAATAAACAATTCGTAAGTTTAGACCGTGTGCCACTCTGAGCGGTGTGATGAAGTCTCTGCCGCCCAGCTCTGTCCCATTCAGGACACGAATCATCCATTGCCCAGCGTCCCCAAGCTGCAGACAACGTCCACCAGTTAATCACTAAGCAGCTGGCTCAGTGATCAGATCGACAGTCACGCATCGCAGCTTTTGTGTTCAAGTCACTCTTATTTTACTTAATAATGGCCCCAAACAACAGCGGTGATGCTGGCACTTTGGATATACCACAGACAAGCCATAAAGTATTTCCTTTAAGTGAAAACATGAATGCAGTAGAAGAAGCTATTTTGAGAGAGAGAGAGAGAGAGATAGAGAGAGAGAGAGAGAGCGTGCGCACATTTACATAAATTTCAGTACAGCATATTATTATAATGGTTCTACTTTATTATTAGTTATTGTTGTTAATCTCTTATTGCACCTATTTTATAAATTAATCTTTATCATAGGTATGCATGTATAGGAAAAACACATAATATAGATAGGGTTCTGTGTTATCCGTGGTTTCAGGCATCCACTGCAGGTCTTGGAATGGATAAAGGGGAACTGCTGTACTTTTCTTAATCCCATTTTATAAATAAAAAATAAGGCTTAGGACATTAACTATTAAATAGCAGGAAGATATCAGAGTCAGGATTTGAAATCAGCCAGTTGACAGAGACACTCTGTTCTTAACCCCACACCGGGCTGCTGGACAGACAGCTGTGTATTCTAGAAACATCTCTGTAGTTGACGCTCACTTCTAGAGATTTTTAAAGAAAGACATTATGCTCTTGACCAAAAATCTCATCTTCAGTTAAAACACTGTTTTATGGAAAAGTTAGATTTGACTGAAATAATTTGGATAGATTAGATCTGGCTAAGATAATTTAGATTTTGAGGACTTGGAAGTTCAAGGTTAAAACCACCTGTCACAGGAGGGCAGATTCCCTCCATGGGTGTATCACTCATTCCAGCGATTATTTTCTCTTCACTCTGGGCTTCTCCACAACTCAGACTTGGATCTGCCTGGTCGTGGTCACCCCAGATGATTTTCTGGAAGCTCAGCTCATCTGCACACCTGCACCACCGCTCACCCTGAGCGCACGGCTGATGGCAATCCTTTTTTTCTTCTTTCAAAAGCAACATTTACAACAATTTATTATAGGCTTTATTTTATTTCTCTTCGATCTTCTTATTTTCTGCCAATAGCTATGACTTACTTCTATCTACTACATAAAACTCGGAACAACTTCACTTTCATTCAGGCCCAAATGTCAACATCTCAGAGCTCAAGGCAAATCATATGTCACATATTTCGAGATCTCTCATCAATTTGGGTAATTTGATATTTAAACACCTTTGCACATTTTCTAATTATTTCTGGTTTTTAACTGTTTCTAAGTGATAAAATAATTGAGCATTTCTCGCCTTCATGTCAGTCTGCAGATGTCACCTTTTCCCGATCAGATCTCTAGGCTGGTTAAGTCACTACATGGCCACAGAATTATGACGTGCTAGATTTCAACAAGACAATAGAGGTCTAAGCCTGAGGTCAGCAAACTTTTTCTGTAAAGAGCTAGATATTAAGTACTTTGGTTTTGTGGGCTGTACCATCTCTGTCACAACTACTTGACTTTGCCATGTGTAGCGTGAAAACAACCACAGATGGATATGCAAATGGATGACTGTGAGTGGGGTCCAATAAAACTTTACTGACAAGCACAGGCAGCAGACCATGTCTGGCTTGCAAGCCACACATGGCCGCCTGCTGAACCCAAGGGTTTGTGCTGGAGGAAAGGAACCTATACAGGTATCACTCTTACTTCTGCTACAGAGGAAGAAGTTGAGGCACAGAGAAGCGAAGTAGCTTACCCAGTGAGGACCTGCAGACAGTCAGGACATTTCCACGAGGCTGACACCTAAGTCTGCATTGCTAACCATTACGCTACACTGTGTCTGCAGCATGCAGAGTATACTGTTTATTTCATTGTTTAAAAGTATGCTCGTATCATTTCGTGAATGGTTCTCACAGGGTAGTGGGGTTACGGTAGGTTTTACTTTCTTCTTTTTGGCTATCCTTTTAAAATTCTTTTAATATGCTTTTAAAGTTAAAATTTAAATCTATAATACTTTGTAATAAGAAATAAAAAGCTCATTATTAAAGCAATGGATTTAAATTAGATACCGGTGTATATTTTTGCTGTTGATATAGTATCATTCTCCCTTTCTCATTTTGAATAGAACCTCCACTCCGCCCACCATACACACACACATACACACACGCCCCACACACAATTCATCAATTCATGTTTTCAGAGAAGCTAACTATTTCCAGTTGTAGGGGAGGCTTAATTACCTAAGGATAATTCCATCCGCCATGCCAGTAACTGGGTATGTGACTCATTCTGAGCTAATGAGGAATAGACATGTGACTCATGTCTATTTGAACCAGTGAGAAATGGACATGTGACCTAATTTGAATGAGAAAAGGGTTTCTGGGAAAGTCCTTCACTGCTCTTCTGTCAGAAGCCCCTGAAGGAAGCTCTCTCTCTCTTCCCTCAGGGAATTGATGAGGGGATGGTGGGCTCAACCAGACCCGAGTAGCATCCCACACCCAGAAGAGGACCAGCATACAGACGAAGCCACCCTGCTAGCACAGCGTCGAGAGAGAGAGAGAGATAGAGAGACAGACAGAGAGAGAGACAGAGAGAGAGAGACAGACAGAGAGAGAGAGAAACATGGCTTGAGATTGTTGAGACCCGAGTCTGGCCAACTCCAAATTCCAAATACATGAGCCAGGAAATGCGTGTATTGTCTAAACCTGTTTAAGTTGGTTTTCTGATAGTTGTTGCTAAAAGCAGAACTATCTGGAAAAGGTAGTCCAGAATAATGCTTTAACGACTGAATATTTGAGGCAAAATCATTTTGTATGGGATCAAACAGTTGCTTCAGTATTCCAGTTCACTCTGTAAAAATATTCGGTAGTCGTCTTAATTTTAAACTTGTAAGATTTAAAATCAAGCAGTCACACGATCTCTGCATTTCCAAAGTACCAGTTTAATGTCCTGCGTGTATCCTCGACCAAAAGAATATGAAGGGCTGATAACGAGCGAAGGTGATCGAGACCACAACACCCCACTTGCCTGCCCAGTGAGTGAAACAGGATTAATAGTACTCCCAAGTAAGTAACTATTTCGCCAACTCGAGCACAGATCCAGCTGGTCTTTGATTTACTAACATGTTCTCCACAATGACGCAGATATTCTGAAAGATGACCCACTTTCTGGTTGTCCAAAGACCTGGAGAGGCTAAAAGCTGTCTCTTGGATGGAATTCATCCAGAGAAGTTTTGGCAGCTGTGCGTAGCGACTGTTTCAGCTACTAATCTCTCCCAACCTCTAGCTCTGCATTTTGAAATTAAGCCAGGCTTCTTTTCTTTCACCAAAGGGTTACCGAATTCTGTTTCATCTGAGTCAGATACAAAAGAATAGACATGCCGTATCAAGTTATATATATGTATATATTTAAATTTGCCTTATCGAGATGTAATTTCCATACACTAGAATTCAGCCACGTTAAGCACACACTTCCGTGAGTTTGGCAAATGTCTAGCATGACGTAACCGCCACCAGCATCGTGGCATGGAACATTCCTTTAACCCTAAAAAGTTTCCTCCTGTCTCTTTACAGTCGATACTCACCCCACATGGGGCCTTCGCCCCTGGCCACCCCTCATCTGCTGTCTGTCATTACAGCTTTGCTTTTCTAGAATTCCATATAAATGGAACCATACAGCATGCTGTCTTCTGATCCTAGCTTGGCATTGCATTTTGTCACATGTTGATGCTGTCTAAGTGGTACGGGCCCGCTTTAATTTGGAGCGAAGGAAGATGGGACGTTTGTCTGTTTGCGGGCCTGTTGCCTAGTACCGTCACTCACAGGAACAAGTTCTGCTCAAGGCTAAACTTCACATGCTGCTTCGCTTTGACTTATTGACAGAGCTGCTTGCTATTTGCTCTGGCTGTCTCTTACTGTTCTTAATTCCGCCAAGACGTGTTTTACAATGATGTACGCTATTAAAAAATGACTTTATTCTTCTTTCTTTGATTAATCTAGCTCTGTTCACAGTTCTTCCTGGTGCCTTTCTGAAACATTTCTTCGCGCTGACATTTTCGTTTACATTGCCAAGGAAGAGGAAGATATTACAAATAATGATCTGTTGTAAACGTGGTATTCAGAGCTCCCCCGACAGGGACAGGTTTCTGGTGAAGAAAGACAACCCAACATAGTTAGGCCAGAAAAACGATATTTCACTCAGACCATGTTATTATCGGTGCATTATTTAAACTCTGTGAGCCGAGGTTCTCTCATCAGTAGGAGGTAGTAACGCTTCTCTCTTATCATTTGGAAGATTCAATTAGGTAACCCTCCTAGAAGAAGAAAGAAGGCCACCGACCAGCGGGGTCCGCCACGGGGAGGGAAGGGGACAGTATCAGGTGGCTGCATGTGCAGCTTGCAGTTTCATCAATAGGTAGATTTTTTTCATCCGTGCCATATTTCACAAGGAAAGGCGGAGATATGAATGAGAAGGGGAGGCGGTCTGTTCTTTAGTCCAGCCCTGTGATTTAGTCAGTGGAGGTGTCACTACGAGTTCCCTACATGCTCTGTTCTCTAAAAATTTTTAATCTCGAAGAATTCTGTGGGAATCACATATTACTTGAGGATTTGGGTCTCACTGACTTGGAGGACCAGGATCGAGCCCCAAAGAAGGACTACCCGTAGGTCTTTCACACAAGCACAGGGAGCCGGAGGACAGGAGTACACAGTGACCGCTGTGGTATATCAATGTCCCCAACCCACTTCCTCATTCGTCAGACAAGAGCCAGCACTAGCAGGCCCAGGAGTAAGTATTTAGCACCACAGAGCTTTGGCCGGCTTCTAGGTGACAATAATGCTATCTGTCATCCGTAAAAGACACTGCCAAATTACCCATAGTGCTTTGGGAATTTTTAAAAACCTCCTTAAACTTCGAAGCAAGAACAGATAAAATATTTACCATATAAGAACTCATATGGGAAAGAACTAGCCATATGAAAATTATCATGAGCATTTGTTGCTTATTAAAGTAGTTAAAAACAAGTCCTACCACCTAGATTAGTGCTGTCCGATAAAAATATAATTGAGTCAAATATGTCGGTTTCAATTTTCTAGAAGCCACATTAAAGACAGGTAAAAAGAACAGGCAAAATTAAATCTAATCCGTTCCACTTAATCCAATCTACCCAAAATATTACGTCAACACATAATCCATACGAAATGACTAATAAGACAGTTTGTGACAAAGACTTATGTCACACTAAATCTTTGAAACCCACTGTGCAGTTTATTCCCACGACGCCTCTCGATTCTGACGAGCCTCGTTTCAAGGCTCCGGTGTCACACGAGGCTGCTATACGGGACAGAGAGGATCCAAACAACCTTGGGCCCGGCCAGCTCTTTGGTTCGGATACTCTGTAGAGAAGATATTTATTCCGTTCGTCTGAGCCTGGCCTGGGAGAGTGCCTCCCCGCCCCTCCAGGACTGGGCACATGGCCTAGAACAGCAAAAGTGCCTCTATCTGGAGGTCCCGGGAAAGAGCCAAAGTGCAGCCTCAATATTCACAAAGGTTAACGAGTTGCAGCTGTGGGTCATGTGTTGGAACATTTCTTCATTTCTTAAAAACAAATCTGAGCGGGTTTGGCGGGGGTGGGTGGGAGAGGTGTTAAAATCGGGGAAAGAGGGAGGAGCGAATGTATGCTCAACTCTAAAACACTCACCCTAAATACTCGGAACCTGCGGGAGAATCACTGAAATTTGATGTGAATGGATTGGATCAAACATGTCATTGAACTCTCCAATGGCACCGATAAACGTCAACGATCATTACTGAAACAGAGTTCTCAAATTTCGGAGAATTCGCGGCATCCTACACCGCAACGGTATGTTCTGTCACACAGAACTTTTAGTTTGATGAATAGTCAAATGGAGTATAAGTCACTAGTTAGATAAAGATTTTTCTGAAGAGGGAGAAAAAGCTAGCGCAAGCGAACCAAAGCACATCGCCTGATACATCACAGATCAAAACCAAAACCACGTACAGATACCTTCCACCTTTTGAAAGTTCACGTTAAGCCACTTCACTCTTAGGAAAGACCAACATCAGTACCTTTTGTCGCTCACTGAAAGAAATCCAAAGAGGATTTTTACTTTTACGAAAGAAAGTATTCCGCAGCGAGTCGCAGAGGCAGCGTCCACCCCACAGCAAGAGCAGCCGGGCCCGGCTCTCCCAGGAGCCGTGCTCAGCATCTCAGCATCTCAGCATCTCAGCATCTGGCCGGGCTTTGAACTCTGTCCGTGAGCATCTGTGTTCTGTCTCCACCTATTTTATTCATGCTTTAGCAAGATGGGTCCTCAGGTGATTGCTACTTCGGCTTCCCAAAGGTTTCACAGGACCGCGCTGCCTCCGGAGAGCGAGGAGAGCCTGCACGCCCGTCGAGATTCTCATCATTTCTTTTTGGTCTTCTGAGTGCTTCAGAAGTGACTGCACGAAGAACACGGTCTTTACCATGGTAACAATAGAACGAAAACTCACGAGATGGTCCTCGTCCTCACAAGCTGGGGGAATATTTTCCACGAGGTTCAGTTAGCTCCTGCCCCTCCCAGCTCTGTCTTTTCCAGGGATCGAGGTGTCTGCAGGATTCCAGGGACACTGTGACTTCGCCCGCTTAGGTTTCTGGCAGGTGTCTTCTTCCAGGGGCCCTATCACACAAGTGCCGGGATGGCATCCTCTGGAGCCCGCAGGTTGGGGCCGCCTGCCTCCTGTGCTCCTGCTGGCCTTTTTCTCTGGCCTTTTTCTCAGGAAGCTGGTCTGTCTCCTCGCTCTCTCCACGCAGCTCACCGGACTCTTGGCCCCCGGCAGTGGGTCCCTGCAGAGCCAGTCCCCGGCACTCCGCATTGGCTTGCTCCGCGGGCATCTATCACTTCAGGGTGTTTTACTCAAACCCCTGCGCTGAGCCGCGTGCCCGTGGGGAGGCCAGGCTGCCCTCCCGCTCCTCCATCTCCCAGGAGCCCCGCAGGAGGGCTGTCCCCTGAGCCCAGCCTTCCTTCTGCTCCCAGTCTGCCCTGGAGCCCTGGTTCTCCGACGGGGAAACAGGTCTTCATTTATTTTTCCGTAAGATCTTGAACTTTGAGCAAAGCATTAATTTTTTTTACCAGTCATAAAGGCAAAACTCGTCCTTTGCGATAATAATTTGAATCGAAAAGCATTGCTCTTCCTAAGCGGTGCTTCTCACACTGAATCCTGTGTTCTTAACAATTTTTATATTTCCTAAAAGAGCTTGGTGGTGGGACTCATTAGCCCCGTTTGCCAAATATTTTTGGTTCCTCACCTCTCTCCCCGCCCCTCTACAGGGGCATGATGGGATTGCACTGCTGGACCCCCTCAGGATGGGGTGAGACCACCTACCCAAGTCTGCCAAGAAGCCGTGAGCATTTCATTCCTGAAGAGAGACCCTCTGAACACTCCCTGTTCCACAGTGGCCCAGGCCATGATTGCTGGGACAGCTCAGATTCTAGGGGGGACCTCGTGACAGGAGAGGACCCCCACCCCTGCCATGAACCCGTGGAACAGATGAGAGTTCATCCTCGGTTGTTTTGGGGCCCCAAGATTTTGGTACTGTTTGTTACACACGTGCCCCAGCTTATCCCAAGCAATAAAGACTGTGGAGTCTCGAGTTTACTTTTTAAAAAATCCTCTGGTCTACATCATCTTTTTGATAGGAATTTATTATGCTAATTTTGAGTAATTGAACTAAGACTGTTCCGTTTAAATTTGGGAAAATTGCATTTTTTATGATTTTGTCTGTTTCTTATAATTAATCAGTCTTTTGGATAAAAATCACACCATGAAAACTCCTAAAAAGAAATGAATACTATTTCTAATGCATTGTGAATGAATAGGCACGAAAGAGTTTACCACAGAAATAAACCATGGACGTGGAACAATGAATCAGAGAGATCCTGGAGCAGAACTGCCATCTGCGACCGCTTTTAGCTAAGAACTTATGCCTGAGGCCAGGAAGAAGCTAACAGATCGATTTCAGCCCCCAAGGAGATCTAATGAAGGCGAGATCGTTGGGTCTCAAAATCATGGTCTCTTGTTACATTTACGAAGTGTCCCCATCCACGTCACCTCCTTCTAGAGTATGGAAGGCAGGCATTAGTGTCTGAGAGCAAGTCCCATCTTTTAAAGAAATGCTGGAGTATCTTGGAACAGTCACATCCCTTCTGTCCTTGCTTGTTTAGGCTGTGAATGGCACTTCTGCTTAGAGAACAAAGTTCAGAATCAGAAAGTATGCTTTAGAAGATGACAAATATTTAGGGGACTTACTAACAACAACAAAAAGATTCATCTTTCAAGGCCAAGAGTGTGAAGACAACCACTTGGAATCTGAGCTGACTGACTGCTCTGAACAGCACGATTCCTGCAGCCATCTGGAGTTACACGAGTCTGCTCCCTCCACCGAGAACGTCGGCAAGCTGTCCAACCTAGATACAGCCTGCAGCACAGAAGTACACACTTCAGTTACTAATTACTGGGTTCCTTAAAAATGGTAGACAGGTTTTAGGTTGTGAACGAATTTAGACTCAGAAACAGGAACTCGATAAAGGATGAGTCTGCTTATCAGCCGATGCTCGGAAAACTGGCTCAGTATCGACACGTGTAAAGGTGGATCTTTACCTCACTCTCAAAATCATGGCAGATGCCAAAGGAATCCGTGAATGTCACTCGCACTCAAAGAAAGATAAGTCACTTAAACAAGGCCCAAATGTGACAGTTAAAGCCATAAGCTTAATAGGAGAATATCTTTGTGGTCTTTGGGTGCAGATGAATATTTCTTAAACAAAACTCACTAAAAAATCAAAAGACAAAAATATACACTGATTCAACTTTATCAGATTCATTCAAGGATTTAAGAATTTTTGATCAATGAAGAAAAAAAAAACCAGGAAAAGTTAATGGGTAGCTAAAACGTTGAAGGGAAGAGACTTACAATATCTAAAACCAACAGGGGGATCATAGTTAGAATATAAAAAGATCCTACAAATTGAAGAGGACAAAGCCAGTCTAATAAATCAACAAGCCCAGAAAACCTGATACGCGGGGCGAGGACACGGGGGGCAGCCCATGAGAAGAAACCCAAACAGCAAAGTAACATGCGCGAAGATGTGCTGATCTCACTAGTAACCAGGGATGTGCGCCCGAAAACACTCGGGAGAACGGTCAAAATTAGAAGGTTGGAAAATACCAAACGTGTGCATAGGACATTCAGGGGTGTGGACAGAAAGCTTGTCCTAAAGCAGCCCGTCTACGTACAGCGTGTAAAGTGTTATGAGTTGCAGAGTGAATACCTGAATCATCTTCAGTACAGCTAGTCAGTCTAACTCAGGTGCGTAAGCCTGGATGCCCACACGTACTGATTGAAACGGGGGGTAAGTGCTTAAACTCTCTTGCATTCTGTGTCATAAAAATTATTGTGCTGCGTGTTCACTCAATAAACCTTCTTCCATCTTCCTCAGGGTCTAAACCATTAGTGGTGTGTTGGCTCTGAGATGCACTCGAGAAAGAAAACAAGGGTTCACCTTCGAGAGAGAGAAAGGCGATCAGACACCACGTGGCCTGCCTCGTCCTACTTACCATGTAGACCTGGTCCTTGAGGACAGAGAAAGAGCAGAATATAATGAACTTGAGTGTATTCTATTGAATCCCCCACCTCCAAAAAAAAAAAAAAAAAATGAAGGAATCTTGAAAGGTGTTTGTCAAGAATTCTGTGTTTGTCAGACTCTCTGGTGTCCTTCAGCTTTTCCTGAGGATATCACATAAAACTTTAACCGAGAGCTCAGGCAACAGTTGTTTAGCGGATGCAGACTGATCTTACTCGTGCTCACGGATCAGTGACGCTCATCTTTTTTGAGTACGAGGGCGGCTGGTTAATGGCAAAGAACTTAATGGCTGCCCACACGACAGGAATTGTGCTTTTAATTTCTGTTCAGCGAGACCACAAAATGACACAAATTTACTATGAACTTAATAACACCTTTCAATGCAGTAGTAATTATAATCATAATTGCATCTACCGTCCTCTGAAAAAATATTTATTCAAGAGGTGTTAATTTGTTCTATAGGCTTGGATGCATATGGTTTATATACTTTTACAATAACTCCATGGTCCTCAAGGATCTGTGACCCACTGGGACAGACTGACACACGATTGTTCCATCACCTCTGGGGCTGAGGTTACAGCCGTTGGGTGACAGGAGTGTCAGCTCATGAGCGTTTCTTTTCTGGTCACCCTCCATGCCCATAACTAGGAACGGTGACCAAATTTTGCTTTTTATATGAAATGTTCCTTTGGCAGCAAAACTGTCCTTGGTTCAGGCCGTTTTCCTCAACATTCCGTAAGTTCTCTTTAAGGCCACCTTCATTCAACACCTTAAGAAAGGTACAGTCACTATTTGGAGAAGGAAGGCTTCTTCTCAGTCAGGTCCCCTTTCTGTACATTAAATTATACTTCCTGCCTTCCAGTGGCGCCAGATTCAAAAAAAAGAGAAAACAGCACAGGTTCAGATTATTTGTTCCAAACCAAGTTCAGATTATTTGTTCCAAACCAAGTAATCCATCTCTGGATTTTGTGGGCTTGCTCCTGTTTGTATGTGCACACAGGAAGTCACTATGGCAGCACAACTTGGTTGTTCTTCATCCAGCCATCCGTTAAATGTATCTTATTTTTTATTTTTTCTAAGGAAGGGAGGGTTTGGCCCATGAAAATCTAGCATCTGATACCTTTTATGCCATCTTCCTGGATGGGACCTCAAGGAATTGAAACAAATGAGTCTCGGCGTGTTTTCTCTCTTACTATTTAGCACAATTTCCTCCCGTTTTTATCTACGCCGAAGGATCACGTCTGTGTACATACACCCAACTCTACCTAGCCCTGGAGAATCTAAATGACGTCACCTGCTCTTTTCGAAAGGTTATTTCACGAAGAAAGGCAGTGTTCCTGGTGGGCAGAAGATCCAGCAAGCGGCACTGTCATGGTAACGACAGTGCTCAGGGACCATGGCTGGGAATCCCGGCCAGGGACCTGGACGCGCAGGGGTGTGGAAGCTGCAGCATCACGGCCCCACAGCAGGGAGCGCTTCCACAAGGAGCTAGTAGCTTCTCAGTCGTTTACAGCAGGGAAGTACAGTAATTTGGACTGCGGAAACTGGTTTTGCCAAAAATGCGAGAATAGGCTGAACGACACAGGAAACAAAACACTTGAAAAAGCTGACCACCTTTCTTTCTCACACAGACAGACTGTGACGATTTCAAAGAAGGCTTTCGAGGGCCATTCTCTTGGCAAATGCTCAAAAAAGAAAAAAGGAAAAGCAAGCTCACTCCTCTGTTCTGTTAGACAGAGACCCAGAATTAAAATAATTGAATTAAGCGTTTTCACAATTTCCACAAAAGAGAGCAACCAACATTAACGGAAGAGCAGAAGTCCGTATGGCTCATTCGTTTCATTTTATATTTTATCAAATTTTATTTGTAATGCCACCAGGACTTGGGCTAGAACAGAAAAATGCAAATGCTTCTCTACCAACCATGGGGGTGTGGAGGCTGAGAGGGCAAAGGTCAGCCTTTAAGAGGGAAAGTGGGAGGAGCTCACGATTCCCAGATTATATAACTAATGAATGACTGGATGAAATGACCCTAAATGTCACCATGGAGAGCTTGGAGCGCTCCACCCGCATCATAATCCACGGCCCTGCTGTGAGGTTAGCTGGAGTCTCAGCAGTGGGGAGGGGCTTTGGCTCTGTGCCGGCAAGAATGGACTTGGTCCTCCGGGCGGAGAGGCCAGTCGTGGGGGCAGCAGGTCTTCTCTGGGCCGGCACTGCTGTCTGTGGTCTGGGACCCCTCTGGAGAATGAGGTCTCAGCAGCAGGAGGCTCTAGAAGGTGGAGGTACCATCACTGAGAGGGCACAGCCTGGAGCTCACCGCCTGCCTTTGGGAAACAGGACAAGCAGAAAGGAGGAGGGGGCCAGGGCCACTGTCAGATAGGCTGGGGGTCAGGGCCGGACTGAGAACTGCAGTAGGAACTGGGACTTGAGCAAGCCACATACATTAATTACAGACAGCTTTCTGCGAGTCAATCATATGTCAATGAAGCGGCTTAAAAAATATATATCACTTCATGTTGGAACTTCAAATGAAGGCTATAAAAGTTTAAAAAAGAAAGAAAGAAGAAAGAAAGAAACGAGGGATCGAGGAAGAAAGAGGAAGCTTGGAAGGCGTCTGGGAGCTCAGCAGCTCGCACCTGGGAGGTTCCGGGCCCCGCATATAGTCAGGCCAGGCATCCCACCATCTGCTCACAGGTACCAAGGCCTGTGGCAGGCTGGCAGGGGCCTGCGAAGCCAGCAAGTGTAAATCACTGGCACTGTCCTTTGAGCACAGGCAGGAAGGCGAGGACTGACCTAGTCACGGGGTGACCAACTCATCCCACACTCTTCGGTTTAGCTCTGAAGCTCCCACATCCCAGGAATTCCTCTAGTCCTGGGCCAATAAGGACAACTGGTCACTCTACTAGATGGACTAGTCATCTGAGTCCATTGGTTGCCCTGGGCTCTGTAGATTCAATTACTTGTTAGTGACATGTCATCAGACACCAGGACTGAACACGCAGAGTTTATACGACAGCCATGCTGAGTGTGTTTTTGTTTTTGGTTTTTTCACAGTTCTGATGAATACTTTTCAAGCTTTAACTTGTATTTAAGTGAAACAGTTAAGGTCTTGACAAAGGAAGAGCCCAGCTTTTTCAAGAGGCCTCTGGAAGGTGGGTCTGAGGGTGGGGAGGTCTTTCTCCCCAGGGCCCCTCGCTCTAAATGCGGCTCGTGGGAGAGGCGTCCAAAACCGTGCCTGGCTCATCCGAGGCTGCAGTCTCATTCTTTAAGGGATATGTCGCTTGGATTTCTGGTTCATTTAAAGCCATATGATGTTCTGGAATGTTCTCCCCTTACTATTTGTATGGGTTAAAGGTAAGTCCACTGACCTGGAGATGTTAGGCTGAATTTTCTTTAGTGGAAAGAACTTACTATTTAATTGCCGAGGCTGGAAAAGAAATGCTCTCTGGATTCAACCGTCCATGAGTACTATTTTTATGACTTTTTTATTGTAGCATAAAAAATGTTCCCCTTTCCTACGATATTGTCTTATTTTCAAATGGATAAAGACATGGGAACTTATCAGAATAATCAGTTTGAATATCGGCCATTTATAGAACTTAGGCTATTTCCAAAAATGTCTTCAAGTGGAGCACTATTTAAATTAATTCTCGGCTCCAAAGGTCCATTTCTGTTTGGT
This sequence comes from Pteropus medius, assembly GCF_902729225.1. NCBI lineage: Eukaryota > Metazoa > Chordata > Mammalia > Chiroptera > Pteropodidae > Pteropus > Pteropus medius. Next base: position 1,835,899 of record NW_024340700.1, on the reverse strand, counting down.
AGACGAAGTGTACTGACACTTTTTTTTACACATTCGAGAATGTTCTAAATTAAAAGCTAATTTGGTAGCATGTATATTATAGTAATCGTTTTTATGTGTCGTTTTAAGGCTCTGCCAGCAGAACTGGCACCATTAACTGAGCGACCTCCGAGAATGAAGATTTACCTCTGTTGAGAGAAAGCACTGCACGAGTCTCCTATGGCCTTCTTTCCAATATCCTTTACAACCTTCTAGACTAACACCTGTCCCACTCCTGACACAGGGACTGAGCAAGAGCCCCCATTAAGCCCTCCCTAGGCCTAATTTACTTTCTCTGGATCTTTTGAAATAAATTCCATGCAGACAGTTTTCAAGTCCCAAATCTGAGACGATAATTATACACAACAGTCAACAGAGACTAATCCCAATGGGATTAAAATACAACGCAGCCTCATGAAGCCAGGATCACGCTGTGGTTCCTCTTCTGGAAAAACAAAATTACGTTTATTAAAATCCCCTTTTGAAAGGAAATGTCAGAAACAGACATTCCCAAACTTGGAAAGTCCCTCTGTGCAGCAACATTGCTGTTTGTGTGACAGTTTATTAAAATACAGAAAAGATGGCTATTAAGAGTTGGAAATCTCTGGTAACCATGGTAACTTAAAAATTCTCCTGGCACTTTCTAATAAGGTTTTAATCTTTTCTATTTTGGAAAAATATAGCGAAGAGTGGGCTCGTTTATGTCGATGATGATCCCTTTAGGGTCAGAAAGGTCAAATGTCAGTTCTCGATGTCACCTAAACATGTCACCATGGGAACTGCCATGAGCGTGTTTGTACGTAAGTATCAACAGAACATAAGGTAGAAATAATCGTTAAATGATTTTGGGCAACTGCGGGCTAATGTAAGTGTTCTGAGCACGTTTAAGGTAGGCTAGGTTCCAGCTATGATGTTTGGTAGGTTAGGTTCATAAACGTATTTTGACTTATAATATTTTCAACCTACAATGGGTTTATCAAGGTGTAACCTGATCGTAAGTCGGGGAGCATCTGTACTTACATGTTAAGAAGCTGTAGATTAGCTATGGAAGAGGAACTATATAGGAATATCATGAAAATAAGAGAATTATAGTCAAGCTTTATAGGTTTATTGGGCCGCCAGAGCATAACAATATCACTAACAAATGTGGTCATATTCTGTTCTGTAGTATTAGAGGTTCTTCGAGAGCTAGAGTTTTCACTACAGTTTTCCACAAGCATATTCCTTACACGGACAGGAGATGGAAGAGCATAGGGAGAGGAGAGGGAGCTTTCATAAGGGCTTTTAAAATCCTTCAAAAAATAAGGAAACAAAACCAAAACTGCTGCCACAGTTGCTACCACGGTTAGTCCTGCAATTGTACAATCAAGGCCAGTAAGTGAAAATGGCTATTCGACCAGTGTATTGGTTGACTATTGATAAATAGTACTGTGTAACAGCCATCGATCCCAGCGGCATAGAATAATAAGCATTCGTTTTGCTCACGTGTTTGTGGGTAGGTTGGGAGACTGTGGGTCGAGGTTTGGGGCAGCTTTGCTAGAACAGCTCTGCCCCAAATGTCTCGGTCCCCTCCGGGGCCAGCAGGAGAGCCTGGGGACACTCTCGTGACAATGGCCGAAGTGCAGAGACTAAGTCCAACCACACGAGCACATTTCAAGACTATCACATCACGCCCGGTACCAAAGCGATGCACGCAACCAAGCCCAGGATCAAAGGGCAAGACATACCCTCCACTCGCCATGAGAACAAAGCAAATTACATGGCCCAACATCAGCGGAGCCAGGAAGCACCATCATCCGATAGAAACGAGGGGAAGACGAGACTATTTCAAATAATAATCTCATCGACTACAATCTGATGTCATCCAGAGAACCAAAAATGGGCTGAATCACTAACCCTTACTCTGGCAGTTGAATCAGGTTTAGATGCCTAAGCTGACTGTCCTCTGCACTGACTGACTGTCCTCTGCACTGACTGACTGTCCTCTGCATTGAGTAACTACCTGGCATTTCACTTTCCGCCTTTCCTTTGATTCTCTCCAGTTTCTATATAACTTCCTATGATCTCAACCCGTTTGCCGCCTTTGCATCCATTTTTGATTTTGGACTTTTCAGTGAATCATAGTTACACTGTTGGTATATTTGGAGAGCCCAATGTTCTTAATACCTGTATTTCTACCTTCTGGCTATCTCTTCAACAGAGTCAAAGGCCAACCAGGAATTCTGACAAATGAAAGCCTGGGGACCAGTGAGCCAGGGAGCCAGAGGTGACTCATTCGTGAAATAAGTAATATCCATGTAAAATATAACAGATTATTTATAGGACAACCAATTCTCAGAATAATCCACCTGGCTGAATGTTAGAATCAAATCTGTTGTACCTATTTTTTTTCCTGTTAAAACACAAATGAAGACCAGCTTTGAAAATTCTCTGAACAGACAAAACCAGTTTAATCATACAAAGTTTGATTTCGTTTATTTTGCAAGACTAACTGGACCGGAGTCATTTCTTGCTTATGCCTCTGGAAATTATAAGCAACACTTGAATTGTTTCCCAAGACTGAGATGCAGTAACTATTGAACAAGTCTTTATCTTTTAAGAAAATGCTAATATCATAATCAATCAATACAAAGAACAGTCACTGCTTTCCACCATAGAAACGGCTTTATGAAACATACCTGAGTCTCACTCCATGTTCTGATTTGAGTGCTCTGAGTTTGCGACTATCTTTCTGACATGTGCACAATAAACTTTTACTAAACACTACTTGCGTTATTCATCAGTTTTATTTCAGCCATTTTTGAGCTTTTGACACTTCTCTCATCTTCCTTCCCAGGGGACTGGCGTAATCCTGGTTTGTAGTGAATCGAGGTTACCTTCCGTAATACGGCATGTCCTTGGGGAGAGCACTGGGCATCGGCCTGGGGTCTGGGGGTCCTCGAGGTCACAGCTAGAGAGCGGAGACACCAGCCAAGGCAACAACAGCTCTCTAAAGGTTTGAAGTGACTATGTAAATGTCAGGTTTCAAGGTGACTCTAACACCAACGTGAGCAGCGGCTATTTGAGTCGCCACGATATAAGTAATTGATATCGTTACACAAAAACTATAATAGAACCTGCTTTGCTTTTGGTGTTGGAGCTCAAGTAAAACGCCCACACCACTGGCCTGTGTGTCTAAGTTTCATGAAGCAGCGCTCGGCACATCGTCACGCCGTGTGGGAACGTCGGGATCGCTGAAATCGAAAACTACTGTTTGGCCTGAGTCCAGCTATTATTAGCAAGGTATTCCAAACTGAAATGTTAATTCCTTCCCTTCTTGAAGACAGTACTTTGCTTTTCCGTTTATGCTGCACATTTTTAAGAGGTCGGAGATGCATAGGTCCAGTTCGAAGATATTAGTTTAAGAAAACCAACGCTCGCTTTGAGAAGTAGGTGATTTCAGGTGTGAGGCTGCAACTTAGAAGACGAGCGTGGACAATCTCGTCGTGCTAACGTGCCAGGAAGCACGCGGAAACTGCCAGAGGCGCGGCAGAGGACCCAGCACCCATCAAAGTGGGCCTCGTCTGCCCAAAGAGGGGCGATCTGAGCATCAGCAAGGATAATGGGAACTGCGGCGGACTGAAACATACACGGCGTGTATAAACTCGCGAGATCGCCACGAAGCTTAAAACCCCACAACGCACACCACACTGATCACTTTGGGACGACGTAGGGAACCGACTCATAATCCTGAAAAGAGAGAATTATGCTTGCGTCCTGTCTTTCCTACAGGAATGGTGTGTCAGTCACCAATCGGCGGATGAGAAAAGTTAGTCTTTGTGTAAGTATTCCAGCAACGGATGAAAAAACCATGTTAAAATGAGATATTGTCATTTTGACACCTCTGATGAATTAATAAATCTAGTCAATGATTATCCATGGCAGCTAATGTCACAAAAAGAGATAGGCGGACACTAAGTATCTCTTAATAGAAGTGTATCAAGTCACTTACTATGTAGTTTTGCCAAAATATCAAATCTGAACCTGAATAAGCTCTCGATCTATCATTTCAAGGTACACAAGAGACAAAGCGTCCTCTGAAAGGATCCTCAGAGATGTAAGCAACAAAATTTAGACTACAGGAATAAACGACCCCCACAACAGTGTTCTTCACCCCCAAATATGCAAGAAAAAGAAATAGAGCAGGAACTGGAGATTCGAGAAGACCAAAGAGACTCATCAATCAATCACAATACATAAACGCCACTAGGCTCCTCGTGCAAACAAACGAGCTGTAAACATTACAAGATGACCAGAAAATTGGAAACAGTGACTCGACGTTTGATATTAAGAAATTATTATCATTTTTTTCTAAAATAGTGATATTAAGATTATTTTTACATTTTACGTGATATACCACGGCCCTCCCAGCTTGCTTTTATCACACTGGCTATCAGTCCTCACAGCCGGAACAGATGCGTGATAATTTTCATTCAGTTTTAAGAACCAAATGAATATTCTCTGCCATTTATCCAGCAGTATCCTGAAGACAGTGCTCACGTAGCCCCAGAGTTCAGTAAATATTTACGTGTTCCTATTTTAGAGGTACAATCTGAAATAGTACAGGACGAAATGATATGCTATCTGGGATAAGATTTTTTACTGGTGGGTGAGGGCAGTAGATGGAGTTTAGAAAACATAAGATTGGTCATGAGTTAGTAACTGTCGGATCTGGGTGATGCACGCGAAGAGATTCATTAAAACGCTTTCTCCTTTTGAATATGTTTGAAATTTCGCATCATAAAACATTTTAAAAAGAATAATGTGAAAACACCCTGAAATAACAAAAGGAGACAAACTAAACACACCAAATCTTGGCCTTGGTAACAAAATGCCGACAGTGGTCAGATGCTAAATTCGAACCTGACTTTCAAATGGGGACCGACCGTCCAACTGCTCAAAATTGGAATTCAAAGGTGTTCGAAGCCTCTGGACCCACAGCTTGTGGTCTTTTACAAGCACAGCCCTGCAGCGCACTGACCTACCTCCCCACCACAGGGAGCATCTCTACGGGGCTGATGGATTAGCAGCGGGTCAGAGGGCCCGTGGGAACGGCATTGAGCTAGACACACACAGGACAAGTATCAGTCACTGCTCTGGGAATTGTCCTCTGGCTTCGTAGCCATACTCATAACACGGGACATGCCTGGTTAATCTGTTTCATCTCATAAGCCAGCAGCACACACTATTTTTTCCATATTCTTAAAACTTTGATTTGGATCTTACATACGCTTAGCTCTGGGATGACATGTGCAATCGCTTCAGGATACCACTGATTGAATAGCAGAGATATTCATCTGGCTCTTAAAATTGAGTACGAGTTATCGAACACGGGATCCAGCTATGAAGGCCGATAGCCGATGAGCAGAGAGGGCAGTGGGATATTTTTTCCCCTGAAAAGAATGCACAGCTCAAACGTGCTCGGTCAAAGACGGCGAGGGTCAGCCAGTCCTAATGGTTCAAACAGATCATGTGGAATCTTTACCACGTATTTTACGCTCTGCACGCCTCACGGTACATCATTAACCTATTTCCAACAGGGGCAACTGGTCTTCGGAACCTTTGTATACACGGAGGCTGCTACTCGCCGCTTAATATAATAGTAAAAAAGAAGGTAGGAATCCAAATATATCGGACCAAGTTCTAGGGAGCTGGGGAGGTGACAATAAAACCAACAAAACCCGTTTTTGTCAGAACGTTTCTACGGAAACAAACTGAATACTATGAAGAAAACAACGTCAGCAACCTAATATTCTTCGCAGTTTACATCAAAGATTCATATTTTCTAAAAATTCTTCTCTAATATTCCTTTTATAATAATCCTTCTGTTATTCTGCATTCACTTAAGTCTTTGCAACTACAGTCTTGTTATCAATTTTTATATGCTCTTCTCTAATTATTCAGCGTTCTTCAAATAAATATGCATATCGAATCTTACAAAGGGCAAAAAATGAGCTTTTAATCACCCCATGCTGTGAAACAGAGGCACCCAAAAAGCCTTTGCTAGAGGAAGGAAGGAAAGAAAGACGGAAGAGAGAAATGGAGGAAGAGAAGGCAGAGCAGCCAGCATATGTAAGTCCAAAGGCTGAAATATCACATTATTGCTCAAGCTCTGGTTCGCATTAAAGAGTACTTCTGAGACTAAATTTAAAGACAAATCTTTAGTCTAAACTGAACATATTTATAGTTTGTACAATTAAGATAAATGAATGATTAATACTATGGGGCCTACAGTAAATAAAGTATAATAATTCAAGTAACTTGGTACAACTATTAAAATATGAACTAAATGACCAACGAACCTTAACTAAAATGTTATCACGACTTCACAATCATTTCTTCTTTAATACGCTTTATGATTCTTTCCAAGGTGTTTTTTTTTTTTCCGCCAAACTAAAAATGCTTTAGTCAGATGTTTGATAATAGGTGTATAAGTGACAGATTAATTCACCCACTTCAATGACATTTGTTAACTAGTGATACATAAATTACCTCCGAGTAGCTGGGTGAGAGATACTTCCCATTGCATTTGGCAACGCTCCTCAGAATTTTTAAGGCTTTATCTCCTTCCTTCCGAGTAATCAGCCAGCGGGGAGATTCAGGAACCACCCTGGCAAGAAGAAAGCATTTTTTGAGCTATGAGTAGAAATTTCAAAACTTAAACTTTTACGACTTGAGTTTCTCTATCAAAATGGATCTTGCAATTAAATAAGAGTTTAGGAGAATCTGGGAGTTTGGAATAAGCTCTCAGAAACATAGATTATCTTTGCAAGTTTATTCTGGAAGGAAAAAAAATGCTCCCTTGATAACTGGATCATAGCTCATAATAAAAATAATTAATATGACATTGCTCTTGTGAGACCAGGCTCTCCTAGAATACAGTGTCCTCAGTTACACATATGAAAAGACCCAGGAGTTGGTTAGCATTCAAGAAAAGATTAAGAACCCAGTTTATGTAGTGATTTGCCCATATATTAAAATTAAGGTAGACAAATGATTAAAACATATTCGCTCCATTAAAAGTCAAATGCTTTCTGAGAGGTTAATTTTCTCATGCTCTTAACATTTTCTTATTCCTCGGGGAACTCCTCAGCAATATTAATTCGCTTAATGGAACATACAGAGAAGCAAATCCATTTCGTTGCATTAATTTTGTATGTTGACGCACTAGCAGATAGGGTTTTGTTCTTTTGCCTTGTAGTTTTCATAAAGATATTACAAAATAAAAACATAATTAACACTCATTTAGAGTTTTGCGTTTGGGTGTTTTGTTAATTTATTTTAATGACAACTATTAGTCAAATAATCAATAAATAATTTTTTATTTTCAGGTTCTTTAGAAATTCTTAAAGCCCACAGTCATTCTGGAGATGTTAGAAAATCTCTTTACTTGTTTTCATTTTCATGTTGATTTAGAAGCACAGATTCCAGATTTCTGTGGAATAAGAATAAATTTGATAATGGCCCAAACCACATTACCAGTAATAAAGGAGAAAGAGGAAGTTGGGCAGCGTTATGGCCAGCTGGATCCCCTGCCAGTTGGGGATAAAGTAGGCAATTCCAGGGAGAATTATGATTCCAAGGGTGAAGAACATCTGAATCACAATTCCCACAATCCTCCTTTGCTTCGAACCCACGATCTCTGTCACTGAAGATAAACAAACATGAAGGTTAAGGAACCTCGAGATCAGCTCCAAACTCAACGAACAGATGTAGCACCTGCTGCATCCACCAGCATCACTGGAATACTACAGAAGCCTTCGCTATCCCAGGCTTCCCACACACGCTCACGTGACGGGATGTGCTTCCCGGATGACTTAACCATGTGCTTTCCTCGGCTCTCTTCTCTGCCGACTAACGACAAGCATTGGCACGCTCCTCTTACCTACCCAGCCCAGCATTCTTCTGGGTGCACAAAGAACGTATGCCTTGGTTTTAGGAAAGCTTCAATGATGACTATTTTGAAAGGTCATTGTAATTATGAAAACGTCAGTATGATAAACTGGTGAGGTTTTATCACCTGTCTTTAAAGATTTGCATATTACAGAATCTTTAGGAGATTAATTATGAACATCAGACTCTACAAATAATTAGCAATTGATAGCTTCTATCAAATGCTAATTCTCTCCACAGTGTTGGACTTTTCACGTATGTGATATTTCTTTAAAAATCACATGCGGAATTTCGTTGCTGGTAACCTTTCCTTTGCCTCCCTCCCCCACTAATCAGTTTCTATCTGTCACCAATTCTGCTCTGATCACCCCAGGATATGCTACTTTATTGCCGCCCTAAGATCACAACTTTGAAAATTCACTAGATTTGGGTCTCCTTAAAAATGCTTCATATTCCAGAGTTACCCCATCTGCCCCAGCCAGTGATAGTCAACCTCCCCGGCACTCTCTCTCCTTCTCCACCCATAAAAAGTTCTCTGAAGGGTCTCCAAAGAAGACACTGCTTGGGAGGGATGGCCAAGCAGGAACAGAAGAGAATGGAAGCCCACAGATCTAGAGTGATAATCAAAGAAAAGAAGCATTCAAATTTCTGTGGTCAAGAAGCCACATACGTGGCCAGTCCCAACACCACTGGAAAAAGAGCCAACACTAGCAGCCGAGACTTTCCCAGTAACACGAGCAAAAAAAGCAAAGGGAAGGTTTTCTTTCTTTTATACTCAGAAGGTCAAACTTTCTAGTAAAAAGCTAGCAAAAATTCACAAATGAACTTCTCATTTTCAGGTCGCATCCCCTGCTTGGTGAAAAGTTCTTCCACTTATCCAAAAGGATAAGAATGTCACCTTAAATTAAATCACAAAAATACACAGAAAATTCTTTTAGAATGTTTGAAGGAATTATTGACATTTTAATAAAAATTAATCTCTAATAAAGCAAATCAAAACATGTGATGACAGCATATCAGTGCTAGAAAGTGATTCACCTCAGTATTTTGTAACATTCCATATTTGGTCCCAAAGTAAGGAGGCACTTTAATTTCTAAAGAGTCAGAATCTTGCCCCTGTCCCCTCCCATTTGCAGAAATAATTACTGTTGTAGCAAAGAAGCCTCACCATACTTGCATGGGGAAGGCTAACTAGCTGGCTCTGCTCACCCATCTAACTCCGGTTCTCAAACAGACAAGGAGGCGTAGTGATGTCTCACCAATTACGTAAGAAGTCATCCATGTCCCCTTTCCAAACACGCCTTGTAAGAAGCGGAAGACCACAAACACGGGGAAATTTGGTGCAAATGCCACCACCACGCCAGTGACGCCGACACCGAAACAGGATATCAAGTAAATGACTATTCTGCCGTACCTTTCAAGAAAAAGAGAAGATTTTCTTCAATACATTTTAAACATTTTCTTCAATACAATGGAAAAGACTATCGTCGTAAGTGTCATTAAAGGTGGTGTAAGTACGACATGTTGTCCTCCATAACTTGTCATTACCATGTAAAAGATTGCCAAAAAGTCTGTGTTTTGTTTTATATCAAAACCAGAGCAAATAAAAACACGTGCCTCTGAAATGACATAAAATTTAAAGCACAGAATGCATCCTTTGGGGTTGCAGTTTTCAAAAAGATGACCCTCTCTATGACAACTGTTTTTTCACATATGATCTCCCTGGTGGTACAGCTTTGACACTTCGTAGCATTTTTGTGGGTCGAGTCAGAAAGAAAAAGGGATAAAAGCAGCAATGGACATTACAGACAGAAAGCCTGGGCTCCACCGTCGACCAAGCACATGACTCTGGGCAAATTTCTTTAGTTCGCCAAGACTTGGGTTGCTCGCTTTATTTGCTCGCTTGTGTTTTGTTTTTATATGTTGGGTTTTTTTTTTAACCTTTCTACAATGAGGTTGCAGAGAGAATCAAATGAGATGCTAACGTGAAAGCTCTTTCTAAATCATAAAGTTCACAACTGACGTGAGTTGTTCTTAAGTTTTGTATTTTTATTTTCACCATTTACATAATATGATTAAATGGATTGGGAGGAAGGAACAGGGTATTGTGTGCGACACATCTGAGAATCTGATATTAAATGGTTCAGTATAGTTGTGCCAAATTACTGGCTGGCGAAAGCATGTCCTCAATGACTTTAAAGAAATTTGATTTGATGGCACTTTTCATAGAAATTTTCACCAAATTCACACATATGACATCTTGCTTCACTCAGCAGAGTGGAGACAGAAGTAGCCTTGGTTTACCTGGTTTTTTAAATCCACTCTCTGCCCTCCCTTCCCTGTCCTCTCACAGATAATGTGGCCTATGAAATTGTTTCTTGTCCTTTCCTTCAATGGAATAAAGAAGAGAAGGTGCTGAATGGTTGGCCCCGGGTGAAGCAGAATTATTCGTGGGTCTGCTTCCCTCGACACCGACACCACACACTGCCCCTCCTTTAGCTGAGTTCCTTTAGTCTGAAAACCTGTTTATTGACAGGGAAAGGGAAACACGCAGAAGAAGCAGAGCCTAATGTTTTCATTAGGAAGAGTAACCACAAAATTAAAGCCATACATACTGAGAATGTATAACTCAATTCCGAATCGTAGCCAGCTGGGGGAGAAAGGGCTACGTGGGGGAGATTAAGAAAGAAAAGATTAATTGAAAAGGCTAGAAGCAGAAATAACAGAAAAGGACGCAGGTAAAAAGAGAGAAAAAGGGGAGAAAGAGCATCAGACACAAAGGATTAAGGAGAAAGCCACGTGCAGAGGAGGAAGGGAGGGGACGGCAAGAAAAAATGAGACAGATGAAGGGGCAGAAAAGGAAGCAAAGGTTCTACCCATGTTAGAAGTTCTGTTTCGTATTTAGTAGCTAATGATGCATTTTTTATTTTCTTATCAAGACGAGGTTTAAAATTTTTGTTCTGACCTATATATCACATTCTTTTCTCTCACCATTAAAATGGTGATATCCCACATATTAGTCTGAAATTCAGAACACTCAACAAAGTGGAGTTTGCTTATCCATTTGAGTTCATTTTGTTTGTTTGTTTTTTAAGCACCAACTGTGTGGTAGGAAACACCGCATTAAGGATTAATTTGCATTATCTCATTTGACCTAAACAACGCTATGAGGTAAGTGTTATTTTCTCTATTATCAGCAGGTTAAAAAAAAATTCAGTATAGAGAAGTTAATTAATTGACACAACATCGTCCTACTAATAGAGGAGCCAGTATCTGAAAGGTAGGAAGTCCATTAACTAATTAAATCCTAAAAACTTCTAATAAAACCCAGGAACTTGTCAAGGAATTTTCAAAAGTTCACTGGAAAGACAAAAATCACAGGATTAAAGAAAGAATGACAAAATGTTTATAATTCCACATTTCTTTTTACAAGTACATATTTTTAATTGTTATTATAACAATTTAAATGTATGTCTATAAATTAATAGGTTGCTATCCTCTCTCGACTCTTAGCCATTTACCATGATTTTACGGAAGTTTTATAATTATTTGTAATATTTTTATAATAGTCCATTGTGTTGATATAGCTGTCTTTATTTTCCTTAATATAAGGCTTCTGAGATTTTTCCTTCCTAATGTTTTCTTATATTCTATTACAAATAAAGATATATTGGATAAAAAAAAATACCCATTTTAAAGTCCTGGTCTAGTCAAACTCAGATTATCAGTTGGCTATAGAATTTGAGGCATTTTATTGTCTTGAATTAGTTCATTAATTGCTGTCAGCAGGTCTCTAAGAGGTACCCTTAGCACTGCCCACTGCGAGCATGTCACAGTGACCTGCCCAGGCTGGGCTAGAGTGATCGTAGCATTATTAAGCCAGATGTGGCCAAGGGCCAAAGTTTCCCTATTTTTGTCTTCAGGGGTATAGAATTATCAACTTACAACAGTATTTTCATCGTTAGAATTGGGACAAAGGAATAGTTAAACACAAACACGACAACTAACATCAAAAATATCTAAAACAGGAATAACTGAATAGAAAGCATGACCATCTTAAATATACAGATTCGCTGTGTCTGCCACTAACTAGTATATTTATGAACACTAAATAATAGATAAAACTCTTAATAGTTTTTGATAAAACTTTTCTTCACAGAGTTTTCAATCTGTAGGATAAAATACAAGGATTTTAAAAAATTAAACGGAACTAATTCGGAAGGGGCTGACCTATGACTAAATTACTCAGATCACAACGAGTGAGTTATTGAAGCACCCAGAATCGACCCCGTAATGTCTGGCCAGCCGTCTGTCCACCATGCGAAGAAGCCGCCTTGCTGGTCTGGGTTTCCACTCAGATGCTTTTAGGGCCACCGAGGGCATCCCATCCATTGGTCTGGTTCGAGGATAAAGGAGACGTAGTTTAAGAAGGAAATAATTCACCCAATTAACCACCGTGAATGTCACGAGTAGAGGAACTGACATTGTTTTCTGCGTGTAGTAAGAATATTTTTCTAATAGTTAACATAAAACATTTTCATCTCTACACATACATGTTGTATTATAGGTTGTCATATTGGTGCTTACCTGTCTGCCGCATAGCCTAAGGTGAACGCTCCAGCCAGGAAGCCCAGGTTTAGGATGGCTTGCGTGAGGTCCAGCATCCAGGCATTGACACACACGAGGTCAAACTGAGAAAACAAAGACACGCACAGGTGACACGTGGCAAAGCTCATCCCCAAGACACCTGATCTTAGCTTTTGGCTGGATCGCTGATCTTTAAATATGGTTGCTCATATACTCTTTAAATAAATTTTTAAAATCTATCAGGTGCATATTTTTATATTGATTTATAAATACTTCCTTCATAAGTTTCAATAACGGCCAAGGGTACCATTTCGAGTATGCTATAAATACTGACATTTTCAAATAATGTTGAACATCGTTTGTTCAGCTATAGCTAATAGAGTCTAAATACCACAGCCGTTTGACACCTACCATCATGCAGTAAAAACAAGTTCAATTCTCTAAAATTTGCCATTAATCTTTTTTCCCTTTGAATTCTTATTTTCATTCCTATATACTTAAGTCCTAATATTTTATGTGTTAATAATGCGTATTGTGTTAATGGTGAGGTAAATAAACATTATTTATTTAAATTGTTTATTTATATGTTTTATATTACTTATGTTTACTTCCCTCACCATATTTTTATGTGTAATAAATTATGTATATAAATTAACATTTAATTAAAATTTTTCCTAACTACTTAAAAATTTAGTCTCTAAATATGAGAATTTTTTCTGATCAGGTTATAATTACACTTACTTTTAGACAAAAATTGATAAAAACGTAAGATACAATGAATTTTGAAAAAGCATTATTACGCAGGAGTAAATATTTTTGGAAATGCACCTTTAGAAGGATGTTAAGAAAGCGGGTGTTTTCTAGTTAGTTCATGTAATTTGTGGGTGAAGATTGCCTATTACTAGAGCAAGTTAGGGCTCAACATCAATTCTATTCCTGCTTTTCATTCTTATAAATTTATGTGTCAAGAAAGTTTGTCTGTATAAAAAACTAATGGGAATGGAGAGAGTTTGGTCACAGCGATGTCACTCAATTCTTCTGCTTCCTTCTCACTCGTATGTCAGATTCACATAGCAATCTATCCTCAGAATTATTTTTACTTTTCTGTTAACCAACACACCATTTAAGTCTGCCTACGATCTTGCTATAAGGAAAGAAACCACCAGACTTACAAAAATTTGTTTAATCAAGTCATTTATTTTCTTAATTACTTTCTTAATATAAAACCACTATTACAAATTGTCCCACTGCTTAGTTCCCATGGGTCATAAACCCCTAGTTCAGTTAATCACAGTGAGAGGACACTTTGCAAATAGTCGATATTAAAATAAAATTAATTAATGATAAAATGTCTAAATGTAGGATGTGTCCTCATCATACATATGTTCTCCGGCAGATCCATTTGGAACATATGTGAGTTGAGGTTCTGAAAACGAATTCCCTTTAAAGGAATCCCCTGTGATCTCCTGTGATCAACTTTGCATACCTCCAGATGGCATGCCTACCCCCGCAGGCTACTGCGTTAGATTGTAGCATGAAGAGAAAATGAATGTTGTCGGAACAGGAATTGTGAGTAGTCTCATAAATACATATCCATAAGCAAGCTCATATTTATTTATAGAACTCAACTCTTGCCTTGGTTCCACAGCTAATGAATGACCTGTCACCTAACAAAGCTGGGGAAAGAAATTGGAGGGCGGGGTGGTGGGCAGTAGTAGCTGGCTCATCTCCAGAGCTTCTGACAAGATTAATGGAGATTCAAGAGGTTCAAAGATTTACATATATGTATAATAGTAGTGATTGTGGTAATTTAAAAGAGTTTACTGGTTTCTCAAGGCACAACTTTATTCTAAGTTAATTTGCAGATGATTATTTGTCTGAAATAATTTCCCATTGGAATGAAACATGTAAACAATGCAACTAGAATAAAAGTACCTAAAATCTCAGTAAGCGAAGAGGCGATCTAATTGCCAGAGAAAACATTTGTGTCTGAAGAACACCAACCGGGGTCATATATAAACACCCAAAGATTAGAATTTGCTCCCTCCAGCTCCACTTCAGATAACTGGGTTAGTTAAGGACACGGGCATGCTTGTCACAGACGACACGCAAGGCCTAGCGAGACCCATCATTTTAATGCATTTGTTCAGCTGCTTTTAAATTGTGTGAGTTAAAATGCCCTCCCAAATATTCTCTAAAACCACAAAATATTCTTTAACATAAAACCATTTATCGTTTTCAGTCCCGTAAGAGAAACTGTCACAAGGATCTTTTCATACTTCATGTTAAAATAAAATTAATTAATGATAAAATATCTAAGTGATTAAAATGCCATAACTTAACATTTTCTAAAGTACTACGATGCCGTCTAAAGTACTCTGAGGGCCACATATTGTCTGCCCTCTGTGCTTTGTTCTGCATCTCAGGAGCTAGAGCTGTGGAAACTACATTTCCCAGAATCCTTTGCTAGCAGGGTTCTGTTTAGGTTCCATAAGTACTGGGGCCTAGTACAAGATCAGAAGGCAGGAAGGAGGTAGTGGGGATTCTGCTTCTAGCTGTGGCAGCAGCTCCAGCTCCAATCCGCTGCCAGTGACAACAGCAGTCGGTGACTGCAGAAGCCAGACAATGCTTATAACCACTACCAGCCACATGGGGGCAAAGAGACAAGGGCCGATGGGTTCTGTACTGCAGTGCAGCACATCGGGAGCTTCTGCATGAACTGTCTCCTCCCCTTCTTGCTTTTCCAGCCCTTCCAAATCAGCTCCAACCCCAAAACCCTTTTATTAAGTCCCTTTCTTCTCAAAATACCTAGCCTGACTTCGGTTTTTGTGACTGGAGCCTGCCATCTTTTAAAAGTATAAAATAAATTATGTACCTGTAAAGAAATACGCACACACACACACTCATGTTTCTAATATAGGGAACAAACACTGCAGTCTCAAGGATTCAAAGGCTTGGTTCTGACCCTTAGTCACAGGGCAAGGAGGCAGGTGGACCCCTGCCTCCTGGTGGATGCTTCCTGGTCTACCCTGAGCTCGCAGCCTGCAAGGCCTGCTCTCCCTACAGCTCTCGGTCTGCAATAAGAGAGGTCAGCAGACACTGAAGCCAATGAGTGTCATAGGCTAAGGCCCTTCGCCGAAATAAAGAACTAGCGACTTGTTGTAGTCCCAAGGAAGACCTAAAACCATCTCTCGTCAACCTTACCTAAGTCCGAATCAAAGACTCAAGTGTTTACGTCTTTTTCCTGAGGCATTCTATCTAGAACAAGTGAGCTATCTTTTGTTTTGAGTATACACAAGCAAAGAGTTTAAAAATCATTTTTAAATGCTCAGAAATCCATGTGTACCCATTCTGTTCCTTATTAATCCCCAAAATCACTTTTACACAAAGGCAATTACGCCCCTTGGCATGAGCAGAAAGCCAATCTGAGAAGGAGACTCAAACAACTGTTTATGTAATGTTGAAAGGATTGTATTGCTTCATTTTGCAGAAAGCCCAACTCTAGCCTAATTAGACACTTTTGAAGGGCTTCCAGCCAAGGGCTTTTCTTAGTTAAAATTCAAATGGACATTACACAAATTTGAGTCATAATGATAAAATGCTGGGGCAAGTTATTATGAGACATATGTTAAAGTTTTGATTTCTAAATTATCCTTAAAACCAGAGCAGCAGAATCTCTCCAATATACAAAAGTTAAAGATAAGAAATAAAGTTTAAAAAAAAAAAAAAAACAAGTATGCAAGAGACTCAGACACTCAGGAGGGAACTTGCCTGCTCCTTAAACTTTTGGAAGTGGACTCCGATGGCTGGCAGCTGGCTTTTCCACAGAGGCCTTGTTCGGCCCTCTTGAACGAACTCTCGTATAAGAGACTCTAAGCTCAGAGGACGTTGCCATACTTGGCTCGGTCAATCATGGCCATCAAAGTCGTACTCATCATTGTATCGTTGTGGAAGCAGAGAAGCCTCTGAAGTTAAATGACAAGGTCTAAATGCCTCTGTTTTGATTTTTGAAGGATGAATGGAAAACCGAACCACTTCTAATCAGCTCTTAGTCAAAATCAGTAGCCATGAAACTCTTTATCAGTGTTAAAAACTTCGCTCACACCTCTGGTCTGACCCTCGGGTGTGGGGCGCCCCTGGCTGCATTTACCATTGGCCAAATCACTTTCCCCCGTGGACCTCCATGAGGGGGTTCCATTTCAAATTAACAAGACACCATAATGGAGCCTAAGAATGGTTAAAATTTATTGTAACCATAAAGAAAGTAATTAGGATCGGGTCTCCATGAGGGAAAAGGATTTCATCACTACTTCTAATCATAACAGAAATGTCTTTAACATGATCCGATGGCATCGTCTGGGCACCTTAATTTAACATCAAAAGTTAATGCTTCTCTGTTCTGCAAGACCCATCACGATGAGCTTCGGGTATAAAAACTAACCACCAGGCATTTACGGATAGCTTCCCCTGGTGTGGTCGGCTTGATGCCAGCAGCATGACTGTGGAGTGTGGAGCAGTCAGACACACAAAAAAGGTGGAGCATAAACAGATCCTCCAACAATAAGCTAGATTTAGAAGGAAAACAAAATGGAGAAGAAAGGTATTCGAGCAGCGTGATGGGCAGCCCAGCACAGCCAGGAGCAAGAATGCCACCGAGGTTCAGATCCGCCTGCAGCTCGTGGGGCGCCAAGCTCAGATTTTAAGCCGAGAAACCACTTGTCTCCATTCTGCCCAGTGGGGGATGGGGTGAGGTCCAGGGCCTGGGGTGGTGAGTTTCCGACTCAGGAAACCAGTGACATCAAGACAGCTCGGGGCAGAGGGAGGAGGAAGGTCTGAAGGAGAGAGGAAGAATCTGGAAGGTTGCAAATGGAAAGGTCCAGGGCAGATGTCCTCGCCCAGGAACAAACAAGATTCCAGGGACATGAGAGCGAGTCGGAGAGATGGGGAGGAAACCGAAGAGTCTGCAATGATCACCTAGGACAGGGCGACTTCACCTGGCATAAAGAGGCACCGTTACGTGATAAGAGGCTTAAGAAGCTCACTGTCACGTAGGCCGTTCTCCAAGGTTAACGAAAGCCAAGTGAGGACATGCAATTACTCATCTTAAAATGTTTACGATTTCCATAAATAACTGAGAATGTCCAAAGACCAGAGGAAGATGAAGTCAGCGTTCGTGGAGATCTACGGGCAGGGAGGAGCCGCTTCCCAGAGTCACACAGCCTGGGTGTCTTGGCTCTGCCGCTCCGAGCTCTGTGTCCTTTGACAATTTCCTTAATGTCTTCGACTCTCTGTACGTATGAACTGGAATGATGATATAAAAGGTACGCCCAGTGCCTGGGACATGTTATGCTCGATAAATGTACTGACTGCATTATGATTAGTGATGTGATGATGATAATAAGCAACTGATGGCTTTAAAACGTGGTTTCCAATGCTGGCTGCTCATTAGAATCACTTAGGAAGATTGAAAGAATGCCTGAGCCCCACTCCAGACCAATTAAATCAGAATTGAGTCTGGTGAGCAGCTGAGGTTGAAAACTGCTGGCTTAGAAGTAATTGGCTATTTAAATACCTACTGGGGGATGCTTAATTTTTGCATTTTGTGCTGGCTTAAGCAGCGTCCACCTGGAACCTCAGAATGTGACCTTATTTAGAAATAGGATCTTTGCAGTTATGATCAGTTATGATGAGGTCGCACCGCATCAGGGTGGGCCCTAATCAAGTGACTGTATCCGAGGAAGAAGAGAAAGACAGATAAATACACAGGAAGGACGCCATGGGAGGACTTCAGCAGAGATCGGAGTGATGGTCCCCGAGCCGAGGGACACCAGGGATTGCCTGTGCAATGGTTTGCTAGGGCCACCACAACAAAGGACCTCGATCTGGGTGGCTTAAACCCTTGATTTCAGACAGTTCTGGAGGCTAAAAGTTCAAATCAAGGTGTCAGCAATGTTGGTTCCTTCTGAGGCCTCTGTCCTTGGCTCGTAGATGGCTGTCTTCTCCCTGTCGACCTCACATGGTCGTCTTCTGTGTGCGTCTGCATCTTAACCTCTTCTTATCAGGTCGCCGGTCACTTGGGTCCACCTTAAGGACCTCATTTCAATTTAATTTCCTCTTTAAAGATTCTGTCTCCAGATGCAGTCACAGTCTGAGGCACACGTGAATTGGGGGAGATGTATCGCTGCCCACACAGCCATCGACATCAGTAGAGAAGACAGCACATTCTCCCCTGGAGCCTTCGGAGGCTGCCCGGCCCTGCAGGCACCTTGATTTCAGACTTCCGGTCAGCAGAACTGTGAGGGAATGATTTTCTGCCCTTTTACACCGCCCAGTTTGTGATAATTGGTTATGCAGGCCCTAGGAAACTAATATACATATCAACTGGCATCTTTTGAAAGTTTCTGTATAAAATGGAGTATTATTTAAAAAAAAAAAAAAAGAGCGAAAACCCTCCCTTCTAGGTGTAGCCCCCGGAATCCAGGGACGAGCTCAGTCCCGGTCCTGGGACCAGATGCGCGGCCAGCTGCATCTCCCGCATTGCTCGTCCTGCCCCCTGGTGGAGAGAGCAGGGATCTCTCCCTCAGGGTAAAGGCCAGCCGCCACTGCTGCCCAGGTGGCCTTCTGACGTGGGAGGTGACGCACCTGCTCAGGGCCAGGGTGGGCCCTCAGCTGTCCTGGCTTCCCAAGCAGAGGGGACCTGGCAACCAGACGTGAAGGGGAACTGCTGCCCCATGGGACAGACTGACCAACAGGAGCGGGGAGAAGGCAGGACGGAGGACGTCCTGCCCCTTCCAGGGCTGTTCTGAGGTGCGGACAGCTCACACCACGGCCCGGGAGATGCCCGGAGCGTGGGCATCCAGCAGTGTCTGCCGTGGGACCGTGGCCAGCGCAGGGCTGTACCCCCTGATTTGCTCTCTCTCCTCTTCTTCTCTTCCCCTCCTCACTCTTCCTTCCCTGCTCCTGATTTAAAAAAATAAAAAAGTTATGTCAGCTTTTGCCCCAGGCTCCATTTTGGGGCGAACTCAGGCTAAGGAAAGCTTAAGCAGTGAATCGCGATCATTTCTACAAGAACTGCTCTATTTTAAATTCATGACTCCTTGTTTTGGGGGTCTATTTGAAAATTATGCATTTTAGGTGGTGAGTTAGCAGTTTTAAACTTCGGGTTGCATGCTCAGGGGACATTGGTTTGCTGTTGCCCAACATCCACTGTCGCCCCCTCTGATAGCACCACTGGACTGACCCCTGGGAAATCAGGCCTCTTCCACCCCCCTGAGCAGGAAGAGGGGCTGTCAGTCAAGGTGCTCTGCCCAGCCTCCTCAAGGCTACCACATGGCTTAGGTTGGGTTGAACTGAAGATTAAGTGACAGAATTAATATTTAATTGCTTGGCACTCCGTAGACACCCAATAATGTTTGTTCATTGATTGATTTGGACAGTCAATATGAGTACAAGACTTAAAATAGCTTATGATTGAAGATGAATTGTAAAGAACCAGGTCCTATGACTTCGTTTTTAAATATTTTTTATTTTTCAATTATAGTTGGCATAAATTATTATATTAGTTTCAGGTGTACAACACAGCAATCAGACATTTATGTAACTTATGAAGTGATCACCCCGATAAATCTTGTACGCATCTGACACCACACATAATTATTACAATATTATTGGCTATATTCCTTATGCTGTACTTTTACATCCCCCTGTTTCGTAAGCACCAGTTTGTACTTCTTAATCCCTTCCCCTCTTTCATGTACCCCAACCTCCCTCCTATCTGGCAACCCTCAAATGTTCTCTGTATCTGAGTTTGTTTCTGTTTTGTTTATTTATTTTGTTCCTTAGATTCCACAAGTAAAGAAAATCACATGGCATTTGTCTTTCTCTGTCTGACTTACTCCACTCAGCACGATACCCTCTAGGTCCATCCACATTGCTGCAGATGGCAAGATTTCATTCTTTTTTTATATTGCTGAGTAATAGTCCTTCGTATATATGTACCACCTTTTCTTTATCCATTCATCCATTGATGGACACCCAGGTTGCCTCATTATCTCGGCTATTGTAAATAATGCTGCAATGAACGTATGGATGCATATGCCCTTCAAAGTAGTATACTGGGTTTCTTCGGATAAATACGCAGAAATAGGGTCCTTCTTTGTCTCTTGTTACAGCCCTTGCTTTAAAGTCTATTTTGTCCGATATAAGTTTTGCCATCCCAGATTTTTTTATTTCCATTTTCATGAACTATCTTTTCCCTCCCTTTACTTTCTGTCTGTGTGTGTCTTTTGATCTGAAGTGATCTCTCGTAGGCAGCATATGTAAGGGTTTTGTTTCCTTATCCATTCAGCCACCCTAGCTTTTGATTGAAACATTTAATCCTTTTTCATTTGGAGTGAATGTCACTATGCAGTTATTGGCATTTTATTATTCATACTTTTTTATATAATTTTTTCTTCTTCTTAAAGAAGTCCCTCCAACATTTCCTGTAATACTGGTTTGGTAGTGATGATCTCTTTTAGCTTTTTCTTGTTTGGGAAGCTCTTTATCCGTCCTTTGATTCTAAATGATAGCTTTGCTGGGTAGTGTCATCTTGGTTGTAGGTCCTTGCTTTTCATTACTTTGACTACGTCATGCCAATGCCTTCCGGCCTGCAAAGTTTCTGTTAAGAAATCGGCTGACAGTCTTATAGGAGCTCTCTTGTAGATAACTGCTTTTCTCTTGCTGCTTTTAAGATTCTCTCTTTGTTTTTAATCTTTGGCATTTTAATTACGATGTGTCTTGGTGTGGGCCTCTTTGGGTTCATCTTGTTTGCAATTCTTTGCGTTTCCTGGGCTTGGATATCTATTTCTTCTCCAGGATATGGAAGTTTTCAGTCATTATTTCTTGAAATATGTTTTCAATTCCTTGCTCTCTCTTCTCCTTCTGGTATCCCCATGATGCAAATGTCGATACGCTTGATGTTGTCCCAGAGGCCCTTAAACAATCCTTGTTTTTTTTTGGATTATTTTTTCTTGTTGCTGTTCTGATTGTTTTCTCTTACTTTATCTTTTAAATCATTGATTTGATCCTATGCTTTATCTAATCTGTGATTCCCTCTAATGCATTTTTCATTTCAGTTATTGTATTCTTCATTTCTAACTGGTTTTTATGTTTTCTATGTCCATTTTTATGTTTTCTTTCTCTTTGTTAAAGTTCTCACTGAGCTCATCCACTCTTTCCCTAGGTTCATTGAGCATCTTTATAACCAGTGTTTTGAATTCTGCATCTGGTAGATTGCTTGTCTCCATTGTTGAGTTCTTTTTATGGAGCTTTGTTCTGTTCTTTCATTTGGGACATGTTTCTTTATCTCCCCATTCTGGCTGCCTTCCTGTGTTTGTTTCTATATATTAGTTTGGGCTCCGAAGTCTCCCGGTCTTAGTAGAGTGGCTTTATGTAGTAGGTGTTCTGTGGGGCCCAGTGGTGCGGTCTTCCCTGGTTACCTGAGCTGGGTGCCCATGATGTGTCCCTTGTATGGGTCATGTGTGCCCTCCTATTGTAGTTGAGCTTTGGTTGCTGTTTGCACATCAGTAGGAGGGACTGACCCATGGGTTGACTGGTGTGAGGATTGGCTGGTGAGAGGCTGACCCTACGGAGCAGACTTCACTTTAGCAGAGCTCTGGTGCCTGCCCTTCAGGTATGTCCTCCTCAGATGCAGCCCTGGGTGGTACTCCTGCTCTGGTTGAAGCTGGCCAGCAGGGGTCCCTCCCCATGGACCTCCTGGGAGGGGCCCAGCAGCAGGCCAAATTCAGCCACAGCCTGTTCATGACCCAGGCTAATGGCCACCACTTATGCTGGGCTTACAGGTGCCTTGAGAGGCCAAGCCAGGAACCAAGGCTGGTTGCTGCTAGTGCTGGGCTTAGGGATGCTCAGCAAGAGATATAGGATATGTGAAGCCAGATGCTGCTTGTTTGGGTTTTGGGAACCTTTGAGTGATTTTAGAAAAGTCCACAGCATGAGCCCAGACAGGACATTTGTATGGGAAGAAAAAGAAAGAAAAACTGGAGGCAGCTTGGGTGGGCCAGCAAGTTTGGAGAGGCAGTGTCTCCGAGAATCACCAATGCAGAGTGACCAGTGTTATCCAGGTTGATGGAGACTCAGATATGGTGCCCACCTGCATCTGCAAGTCAAGTGCGGGGAGGACTCAACAAAGGAACAGCAGACTCTGCCAGCACTTCTGTCTGGAAGAATGCCGCCCCTCCAGCCTTCACTCTGAAGCCAGACAGCTCAGTTCCTCCCCAAGTGTCTCTGGCGCTCCTCAAGCAGCTGCCCCAGAGCAGCTGGAGCTCAGAGCAAGTGAATACATCACCGAGTAAGTCCATACATGGTCTTGGACTTTTAAGAGAAATGTTTGTGACTCCCACCACCCTCTGTCTCACTCGGCCACAATCTATACTAGTTTTCATAGCCAGAGGTTGTGGGCACTTCTCTTTCTGGCACTGGAACCCTGGGATGGAGAGCCTGGTGTGAGGCTGGGACCCCTCATTCCTCCAGAAGGACCTCTACAGCCGAGATATCTCTCCCAATTCTCGACCACCACATGTGGGTGTGGGACCAGCCCATTTCACATCTCTGTCCCTCCTACCAGTCTCAAGGTGGCCTCTTGTGTATGCCCCCAGTTGCAGGACTTCTGTTCAGCCTGACCTCAGGTGACTCCCAATGATGGTAATTCTATAGTTGAGTTATAATTTTGATATGGTCATGAAATGAGGCAAAGTAGCATCTACCTACTCTGCCATCTTGACTCGAAGTCCCCCATGACTTCTTAATCAAGTGAGATTCCCAGTCTACAATGTCAGATACTTCTTCATGTCATCTGACAATGAAGGTTACAGAAAGAGGAACAGCTCTATGAGCATTTTACTAGAAATTTTTTCACTAGGAAGTAAGCCGTTAAAGTAAAGATTTAGAAATATGCAGCAATTTGGTAACTCATTCTTTCCATAATATTAAGTAACTTGACACACCAGTTCTCCAAGTGTGGTCAACAGCGATAGCATCATCTGGGAACTTGTGAGAAATACAAATTCTTGAGGTCAAACTCAGACCCATGGAATCTAAAACTCTGGGAGTAGGACCCAGAAATCTGTTTGCACGAGTTCTCCAGGGCATTCTGCTGCCTGCTCAAGTTTGAGAACCACAGAATCTAATGTGCTTTTTACCTTAGTAATTTTTCAAATTCGACACTCTTACATTAACTGTTGGCCACCTTCAGAGAAATGAGAGATATTATTACAGTCTTCTTGAAAGAATGCCTGGGCATTACATTAGTTTTGCTTCGTATATGCATCTTCAATTGCTATGTGACAAGTAACCACAAACCTAGAGGCTTAAAACAATAGCATGGACTGCTAGAGAAAAGTCAAATGAGTGACCTGGAACATCTGTTTGGAGAAGTTTTTCAGAAACCTGAGAGAACAGACAGAGGAGGAGAAATCTGAGGGGAAAAAAGACACAGAGGAATCCAATGTATAGATATTGTTTTTCTCACAAGTGGGACACAGATGAGAGAAGAAATGATGATCGCGCACAGGCAGAACCGGCCTGTGTGCCGGCCACCTGATACTGTCCTTTAAGTTTCTGAATCAGGTCTTCGATCTTTTCTCTTTCTCTTCTGAGGATTGAGTCATTTTTATGGATTCTGCTACTGCATCCATTTAGTGAACTGGTCATCTCAGTTTATTGTACTTTTCAGCTCTAGAATTTCCATTTTAAGTTTCTATTTTTTATGTTGAAATTCTCCATTATTCATTAAGACCATTTCTCCTTTAATTCTTTGAGCATCATTGAATTGGTTGAATGTATTTATAATAGCTTCGAAGTCATTGGCTACTAAATTCCAACACCTAAGACCAATAGAGTCAGTTTCCATTGGCTGCCCTTTTGCATTCTCCCCACAACTTCCAAGCATGGCGATGTTTCCTGTTCTTTACATATTTTACTGGCTGAAGATGTAAAAAGTCAGGGCTTAAAGCTGGCAGATAATAGTCGCTTCAACCTCTCTGAATCCATTGTGCTCTTCTAATGATTGTAGGCTCCCGTTATAGTAGGAAGTTACCTTGCCCTTACTCGAACTGCAGTCTCTGACACCCCCATCATGTACAGCAGCTGATAACTCAGCTCAATTTTATAGCTTCTTGCAGCTACTTTTTTCAGCCTGGCCCTCTGGTGGTCACCTCTAGGATCTGGGAATTTATATTCAGATTCCATGATTCACACTTTCTGGAGTTCTCCTGCTTCTGGGCAATCTCACTCCCTGATTTCCAGCTGATCTGCTCTGGTACTGGTGAGGAGTTGGCTTCTGTGGTAACCTTATTCCATGATACAAATTATAAAACCTAACATCCAAAATAGGTCTGTTAAGCATCTGTCTTTATGAGACATTGCTAAAGTAATAATCAACCTTAGAATAATAGCAGGTCCTATATGTTGGGGTGGGGGGTAGGCCTTTTAAAAATGTTTTTGCCTTGGAAATAAGATTATCTCTTTTTTGATGAACACCTTCAATAGCTCCCCATTTTTTATAGAATAAATTTCAGGCTTTTTATTACAGCTTTCAAGGCCCCTCCCATATTGCTCTAACATATTTTTTTCAATCTCATCACCCACTGTTTTTCACTCTCTCAGCTACACTGGTGTGTTCACAAATAATTGAATTATTTTTACCTTTTTGAGCTTCCAGCTGTTCTATCTAGCGCACCATTTTAACATCTCTTCTTTGCCTGATAGAATCCTATTCCGTCCTTCTTCAAGGTCTAGATAAAATGTATGCACAGGATTGGAGATACCCTACTTATCAGAACCTTTGTGGGTACCTATTCGGTTAGCTTCAGAAGTTAAACATCTTAATTATGACCACACATCCTGAATTTTCCAGAAAAGTCTCAATTCCATAATTCTCTTTGTCTCCGAAGTAAAATTTTCATTTCTCAGACTACATGTTCCTATTTTGGGGTTTGAAAATCTGACTTACTACAATATGATTATTCTGTATCATCGGATTAAAAAGCTGAAGAAAAAAATTATTTTTAAAAGCTAGTTGCCCAAAATTGTTAAAAATTATTTTTTTAGTCAGCAATGTGGTGACTATATATAAAAGAAAAACAACTATTATAATCACCTGCAATTTCACCTTGATATGAATATTCTTCTAGACTTTTATTTATGCATATATACATCTACATCTGTTTTAAAAAGACAAGGTTCTATCCTTCCACTATTTGAAGATTCTGCATATTATTTATGAGTTTGTGAGTCTCTCTTCTATACCATCACTATAAATGTCTATATGTAGTCCCTTACATATGTGGCATAATTATTAAACCAATTCTTTATTTTGAACAAGAGATTAAGTCATTTTAATTTTTTTCTGCCATTACGTAAACGTATTTCAAGCTTTATTTTAAAAAGGGAATGTTAAATATTTAAGAGTTTTGAAATACAATTAAGTCATTGCAAGCAAAATAAATGCATGTGGGGTAAAAAAATTAAATTATAATGTCAAAAAAATTATTCCAGTTGTTTTGTTAACCTTTCCATATTTCAACTTACTACAAAACACATTTTTTAAAATGTTACATAAAGCACCCTGCTAATTTATCTAGATTATGTATTCTTTTGTAAAACTCTTACTGAGAACTCCTAAAATATATATTCATGAGCATATTCCATTGAACTCAATTCTTTCCCCACAAAGTTTTTCAACCCCAGTTTTAAAACAAAATAAAACATAGGATCTGTCTAGATTAACTTCATGGTTAAAGTGATCACAGCTTCTTAAAATTGATGTTGTATCCTTTACATGAGAACAATCCTCTGAAATAATTAGGAGATGTAGAGACATTTAAAAGGACATGATAAGTATATAAAAATGACTCAACATTTCGGAAACAAGGCTATCCAGACTAGATGACGGGAAAAATAAGAAGAGGTGACATAGTCAGCATGTATATTTCACGAGTATTTATTTGCGTATGATTTCTGAGCACGGGTAATAAATAATGAGACATAAGTCGGAAACGATGACACGTGCACAGCAGAAGTCACAGCTCCCTGATTTTTTTTTTTTCACTCTAACTACGATTACATTGGTAGAGAGGACTGATTTGTAAATGAAATCATACAACAATTAGCACAAACATTAGCCAACTATTTGATAATTATAAGAACTGAACAGGAAAAGAAAATCACACAGGATTTATCCTTTGAAACATTATACTTTTTAAAACTAATCATCATAATAAAAGTTTAGTTGCCTTTTACGATTCTTTGGTTTGGGAAAAGGAAGGTATCAAATTAACCTGTCACAAAGCAAGAGACTTGGGGACTTTTACCGGTGCAAAAATTAGTTCTATCACATTTGCTTGGCAGTTTGAAAACAGTGCCAGAGGATACTACTGGAAGTTTTTCTTAAATGCAAATCAATATTTGGCAGCTTTCTGGGCTATAAGACCCAATGGAAAAGCAGGAAGAATGTCATCAGCCATCTGATTGTAGGTTGGGTAAAACAGAAGAGGAAAACTATTATAAACTAAATAATAATCCCACAATGAGCTGAATCATCCCTTTTGAGGAAAGTAAACACTTGACTTTCTATCTGTTCTTTGAAGAGAGACTCCCCGCCCCCGCCTCCCACATGAGGGTGTGAGGTGGGGTCCTGTTAACTACCCGGGCCTCTCCCAGCACATCTAGACTCCAAGCCTTTTTAGAATCTGTCTCCTTGGAACATCAAGAATTTCCTGAGATACATGTTGACATCCATGGAGCAGTCCCCAAAGAAGAATTCCAGAATGGGGAAAAGACCCCTTCTGTCTAACTTGGCTTTAGTTTGTCTTTCGAAATTATTGGTAACACTTTTTCTCCACTTGGAAACCACAGTGGCTAAAGACTTTCATAATCTAGTCAGAACATGGGGCAACATGTACACCTTCTGAAGTCTGCCAAAGCCTATATTTTCCAACAAGAACACACTCTTATGACATAGTCAGCCAAGCTGATGAAACACCAGGAACAGTGCCACATAAAAATCAACTTCTCCAGAACATGAAACATAGCTACAGAATTTAAATCTTTGGCATTTTTTCAGTTTACCACATGTCTTTTTTAAACTTCTAAAAATAATCGATTTTGATATGAATATCAAAAGGCCATATTCTAATCCTATTACCACCTTTCTATCTTCAACACATCATTCTAGAATGTCCCGAGCCTTAATTTTGTTCATATGTCCTATTCAGAGACACTGAAGGGTCAAAGATCTGTGCTTTGCTGTTCTGATATTTTCTGATTCTGTGAACATGACATGTTAGACAGAAACGCCAGGGTACTCATATCACCAAAATAATCACTACTATATTAGGAGAGAAACAAACATACAATGAAAAGTTTTAGAGGAGAATAATAACATTAGCTAAACCAGTAAGAACAGCAGAAGCTATTGTCAGCACAAGTCAACAAGTCACCACTAAGTTAAAAATGATAAGCTGATTCAAACAAAAACCTTTGAGCCAAACCTAAGCTTCTCAGCAGACTATGCCAATGGTTCTTCCTCTTTCGTGTCCTGTGTTCACATCTCCTTTGTTTTTTTGTTCCTTTGCTGGTTTGTATTTGAGAACAAGAATAAGTAAGACTTGACAATACCTTTATTTTTATAACATTTCCAATTAAGAAGAATCAGGAAAAGAGACTTGAGAAAACACTTAATCCTACGAGAGTTTTGGCCCGGAATTTTGGTAGAGAGCTTCAAGGAAGTCTGGGGACAATAGGATTATTGACTAAGCTCTAACCAGAGGTTGCAGCTTCGAGAACGTTTTCTTGTTGTGACTGTAGCGTTTATAATGATTTGACCCACAGTGCAGACAAAACTTGGTTATCTATGTAACTGAATAGTGTTTCTGGCGTGTGCACACGCGCGCACACACACACACACACACACACACACACCCTTCCTGCCCAGCATTGCCTTCCCCAAAGTCCTTATGATGCCCCAAACTGTCCTTGCCCAGGTGTTGGGTGCGTTAGAAGGAAGACATGAAAGGCAATGTTAAGGCTGAACGGCCTTTGATTACACCTGCTCCAGGGCACAATTACTGGCTCATCCACGAGTGCCTTCTACTTTGTCATGGGACCTGAGCCCA
Organism: Pteropus medius; assembly: GCF_902729225.1. Lineage (NCBI taxonomy): Eukaryota > Metazoa > Chordata > Mammalia > Chiroptera > Pteropodidae > Pteropus > Pteropus medius. Next base: position 1,807,190 of record NW_024340700.1, on the reverse strand, counting down.
CATTACAATTAATTCTGCAAGGCTCCAAATTGAAAATATTGACTTTCTAATCAATTTTAAAAACAAATTGTTTTGATTATGATTCCTTGGAATTATTGAAACAAAACATGTGGATGGAGTCTATGAGGACCCCATTTTAAAACCTCTTAAAAGTCTTGTTACCAAGGGCGGTCCCCTGGACACACATTAACCAATTAGGCAGCACACAGCAATAGAGCAGCTTCAAAAACCTGGCCATTCGGCTCTGCACATCCACGTGGTCAGGTGAATAAATACACGGCCTGGGCCTTATTGTAAGTCCTACACAGGCTTCTTATGTGGAATCTCATGGCTGAAATAAATTTTTTCTGACTCCTACCATTCACTGAGTGCCAGGCTTTAGATTAGTTGCATGGTATACACTATCTCATTTAATCCCCCAGCAACCCCGCGAGGTTCGCATGATTATTGTCATCATTTTACAGACGAGGAAACTGAAGTTAGATCAGGAAACCAGGTAGTGTTACGTGCTAGTCCACAGGTGGGAGGATGCGGCACTGAAATGTCTGATTGCTGAGCCCGCCCACTTCGCCATCCAGGAGGACCTGGCCTGTGGTCACCGCCACCCGTCCCCGATGCCGGCAGCCTCGTAAAAAGAAATGTGGTTTTTAAAAATTGCTAAAATACGCATTCTCCATTTAAGCAGGTGCAAGACATCATTCTTGAACAATTTTTACTTGATTAGATATATAGCGTGGCAAACATCCAAAACTCTTTTGTTCTGAGATTTTTTTTAAGTCCTTGTCATTTTCCTTTAAAGAAGTAAGCATTAATAATTACATAGACGTCATTACACTCTCTTTTTAGTAAGTGACCTATTGCCATCATATTTTTGTCAATTGAATACTGCCTAATTCTTGCTCTAAAATATTCTGCAACTGATAAGATGCAAAAAAAAAAAATGTTCATATCGAACCAGTCGAGTTTTTCTTTCTCTTGAAGCGTTGCTCTGGCAGCTTCATATTGTGCTTAGAATCAGTTGCTTGGGGAGAAAAAAGGTGCAAGCTCTTGAGTGCAAGAATTATGCATCTTGGTCTTAAAATTATATTTGTTTTGAAAAGGACAGAAGTTTCTAGGGCAGAGTGTCACCTTGACTGTTTAATGTCTTTTTCTTGCCTCAGAGTAGGCTTGACAATAGGAAAATAGACCATTGCTAAGACTATATTGATGATGTCGAAACTGACAGGGCATTTCAAAAAGGCGGTGGTGCTACGTTTGCGAGCAAACTCCACGTCAAAGGTCCAGGTAAGGGGACCAGATGGCCTTTCCAGTGGTGATGTCCACCTAGCCACTCGGGAAAGCGGTAGATGCCAGACTGCCAAAGCCAGACGCTCAGCACTAGGTGCACTCTCTCTCTCTCTGTCGGTGCTCGGGTGGACCAGGGAAGCAGAGAGGCTCCGACCACTCTCACTGTAGAGCTTATGAGTTGAAGGTGGAGACAAGACATCTGTTCGTTTATTTGGATAATGTAATGCTTAAACCGGAGTTGGGCACTCATCCTAGAAAAGGCCTGAATGGCCTCCCAACTGCCAAGTCTTTTCTCTTTCCTGTGGCTCTTCCCAACCCTCATCTCCTCCAAACTGGAAAGCGGAGTCCCCAGAGACGAGCATCATGGTGCCGGGAAGGTATGAGTCGTGGGAAACACCCCGGTCCGAGGACAGTGTCTGCTCGCTGAAACTGTGCGACTTTGGGTAAGCCAGTGGAGATTTCGCTGTCTCACCAGATGTTGCTACATTTGAAGTGAAACAGATCTTGTGCTCTCCAAGCTGAGAGGGGAGGCGAGAGCAAGCTAAGCATGGAGACGAGACAGTCCCATCACCCGCAGGACTTCTGCAGGTTGCTCCCAGGTGTACGCCACGCGATGTGCACGGAGAGGGGATCAAGGCAGGGCTCTGGCTTGCTGGAAGCTTCCAGTCGAGCACCAGCGATGCAGTATGTGAAACAGAATACAGAGTGGGCTGTATTTAAAAGTCATCAGAGAAAGAGGAGGGAGAGATGAGTTCCAGCTGGGACGTCTGTGTCAGGAGAGGCTTGGGAGGAGGCAGCGCTTGAGCCAGGCCCGGAAGAACTGGGTGTATTTTGACACACAGAAATGAGGTGGCAGCAGAGGATACAGGGGTCAGCAAAGAGACAAAGGAGGGGAGAGTAGGGCAAGATTGCAGTGTATAAAAAGCTTACAGAAAAAAATGTGACTATGAGACTTAATAACCAGGGGCCTCTTACTAGCTCTGTACAATTTCTAAAGCATTTTATTGTTTAATTCATTCAAAATATGAACTTTAGTCTTAAGATATTTATGTTTCATTTTCATAAAACCTCAACGGAGGGAATAAATGTGAAAATAGTTTAAACACTGTAAAATGCTGGACTAAGATGCAAATACTCATTACTAATGATTAGAGAGTATCAGAAAGTAGAGAGTGAAGTATAATTAAATCAAAGGTACACAGTGTTTTATTATTGCCATGTTCCTCTTAAACTAGCTTGATAAATAGTTATGTAAGGGCATTAACAACACCTGGTTCTAACATCGATCTCCGTGTCTCTGCGATTAGTTTTAGAAAGGTAGAGATACGATAAGAAGACATTCACTTGGATGTCCACAAACATAGGACAACTGTAAAAAAATAGACTAGAAGCCCAGCACTATGATGGATGCCCCTGAGGCGACAGATTGGGACCTGCGACCTATGTGAAGATGGCGCCACCAGAGTTCCTACCCAACATGGTCCTCCAGAACCCTGCCACGCCCCCATCATGAGGTAAAGTCTAATTCTCCTTTCCCTTTAATTCTCCACAGGGCTTGTGACTCTCCTGGAACCAACAGAATGAGGCAGAAGCGATGTAGTGTGACTCCCGAGAATAGCCCATGAGAGGAGATGCAGCTTCTGCCTTGTGAGCTAGAACACCTTTGGAGCTCTGCACCACTACATGAGAAGTCTGAGGCTGCTGTGCCAGGAAGAAGCCCAAGTTCCACCGAGGGGTCACGTGCTGCTGTTCAGAGCCAGATGGGGTCCCCACCGACAGCAGTACCGACTGCCAGATATGTGAATGAAGACACCTCCTGATGGTTCCTGCTGCTGGCCACCGGGTCACCGCAGCCTCTGTGCCTTCCTATCTGAGGCACAGCGTGGAGCAGAGGTGAGCATTTCCTGCTGTGCCTGTTCTGAATCCCTGACCCACGGAATCTGTGAGTAGAAGTCACTAATCTGTTTTAAGTCACTAAGTTTTCATTTTTTCCACCGCAACAGCAAGTGGAATCTCAACTTGATCTGTCATAGTTTGCTTCTTTAAAAATAAAACCTAAAGTAAACATTACAAAATGTTAACATTTGTTGATTTCGAATAGTGAGTATGTGAATATTTGTTAAGTTTTTCTTTGAAGTGTTGTATTTTTTAATGGAAAAGTTTACATAAACTACATTTGTATCTCTAACACAATATACAAATTGTTGACATTTCCAGTAAATTTCTAAGTGCTGATGTTTATAAAAAAAGAAATTCCAGAAGACTCACATGTCAGGCGATTTGCACTTTACTTTGTGTGTTTAAGGATTCAAAGGCGGAGACAAAAATACTATAACGTGGCCAACAAAAGTCACAAGCACGCGTCACTGGAATGCTCTTATGATAGTAAATTGAATGCTCTTACACAGAGGTAAATTCTGATATTGTTTCCCATTACTTATGAGCTCAAGATTTTCATAATAGTCTGGAAAACGTCGTGTAACTATTACTATTTTTAAAAATGTCATGTAACTATTGGAAAATGTCATGTAACTATTACTATTTTAAATGTCATGTAACTATGCTGTAGCATTGGTTACATGATTTTTAAAAAACAGCAATAGTTTTTGGCCTTGTTAAGAAGTTTAAACAAGCAAACAGAGGCATTCAAGGGATAATTCATCAATACACTCTGTCAGACTTTTGAGGACTGAGTTGTTTACAGATGGAGTGTTACTGAAAAAGTAAAGAACAATAGCAAAATGAAACCATAAAGATGAACATCTCCTAAGAGCATCTGTCCACTTTCCAAGCAGGCACTTGGAAATAACGGTGGAGATAATGAAATACATGACAGTTAACCCAAATTACTTCAATGTTTTTACTAAATGAAATCACATATGGTGCCTGGAAGTATGCAGGACCAGCAGATTGGGACCCACCCAGCTGTGCCCATCTGTTTAAATGTGCTTGGCTTCGGCAGACGTTAGACTGAGCAGGCCGAAGGGAAATAAGAGATGGATCGAGGTGTACAAAATGAGCTGGTGACGACAGCAGCAGAGTCACTCAAGAGTCTGAATCACGCTCCTCTTTGAGACAGGCGACACTTTGGTGTCATACACAAGACCAGGAACGAGGGGTGAGCAGCCCGGGGTGTCCGGAGACTCTGGCAAGGGCTGATTGATTCTGTGGAGCGGTGCGGACCGAGGGCACCACACTGGGTTGCGGGGAGAGAGAAGGTGAGGATGCGGAGGCAATAAGAAGAGATAAGCAATGTGCTTATGACGGGAAGTTGGGGTCCTCAGCTGCAGGGACATCCGGGCATCGGGGCGGGTGTGCTATAGAAAAGATGCACTCGAGCCGGCCTCAACGGGGGTGGGCGCGGAATGCCCGCGAAGGCGACAAGGGCTATGGTGGTGCAGGCGGCGCCCCCTGAGAAGCGGGTGGGGCCCGCGCGCCGGGAGCGAGGCTAGCGTCCCTGGGGACGGGCTGTCAGGCCTCCACTGTGACGTCAGGAGGAAGGGATGGACGCAGAGACTGGTGAGTCTCTCGCCTTGGTGGCAGGGCATTGAAGCAGCTTCTTGCTCCAAGCTACGGTCAGGAACTGGGAAGCGAGGGGATGTGCTGAGAGTGGGGGGGACCGGAAGTGGAGGCGGACAAGATGGCGGGACCGGAAGGGAGAGGAGGGAGGTCAACAGAGCGGCCACAGGGGCACGCGGAGGCAGGGAACCGAGGGGGCAGGCTGGAAGGACAAGAGGGCGGGCCGCCCCTGGATGGCTGGCGCCTGCGGCTGCAGAGGCGAGAGGACGGGGCCGGCGCTTCCCGCTCCTGAATGAACAGATTGGTGCATTCCAGGTGATGGCATGGCTGCCGGGGTGACTGGGGTACAGGGCGTGAGCGGCACCAGCAGCAGCTGGCCTGGCTGGGGTCAGAGGGTCCTCTGCGCACAGCAGAGAAGGGTTAGTTACATTCGAAAATCTGCACGCAGGGACAGGAAATCAATGCCAGATTAAGGTACCCGAACCTCGTTTCAGACAAAAGTGAGGTTTGATGGCTCCTTGAATAGAAACGTGCTGTGACCAATATGATGTTTTAATAAGACCCACCCTCTAGTGATATGCAAGCTGGACTAGAAAGGGACACTACTGTAAAAGAAACCACATCGATGAGCAGTGGCTGAAGTTTTAAAAACAACCAAACTTTTATGTAAAGTTTCCTGGAAGAGAGCCATGTTTTCCATTCACGTGTAAGGTTGGCCGGTCATCATCACAAAGAAAAAAAATCAGTAGCTAAAGCAACCCTCCGAAACCAAGTGATTCTCACAGTATGGGCTCGGAACCCGCAGTACCAGCAACAGGTGAGAACTTGCGAATGCAAATTCTCAGGCCTGACCCCAGACCAGCTGACTCAGAAACTCTCCCAGCTTCAATCTGTCCTTTGGAAAACGAGAAAATAATAACTACTTTCCTCATAAGGCTGTTTTGATGCTGATGGTAATATATTCAAAGTGCCTGGAACATATCTAACTACTATGTTTTTATGACCAAAAATAAATTCAGTAATCATAATAACCCCAAATAGTATATAATCTCAAACAGATAAATTAATGGTTCACAAATCAAGTAAATGTATCTTGTCACATAGTAAAAAAAAAAAAATCACTGATATAAAACGATATAAACTAGATAAGGCAAAACAATGTGGTCACTAAGACATTTAAAAAGACTCTAGCTATTGAAAGCTGGGTCAGTCAAATCATTCCTTCTAAATGGAGGAATTGCCTTTTTGATTATTCAGATTAAGGGAGGCAATTATAGGTTTCACATGTCCATTTCACCCAGCTTTGTTTTCTGATCCTGGGTTAAATGAAGCCCTCATCACCTTATGACAGTTTCCAGACTGAGTTCCTTTGATGCTATAGGCTTTATTGTTCCCCAGGATAACGTCTCTGAACTTCTCTTTTCTGAGAGGCTTTCCATTCATGTGAGCGACTAGGTCGGTCACTGTGGGTAAGAGAGCATCAGTAGCATTTGCTCACCAACCATAGGGTTTTACAGCTTCTATCCAGCAGGTCTTACTGAGAAGGAATCTGGTGCCTTTTCCTTTGCTGAAAACCCAGTCTTATTTGCATGTTCTAATTTTTGCTGGTTTGACTTGTTCTCTGCCACCCCATCATGTTGAACAAAATCATGGTTCAGAATTAACTTTTGAACCATCCGAATCATCATTTGAACCACTTGACTCATCAGTTTGAAACATTGCACAACCATAACGTTAACTCAGCTTTGCATCTACACTAGCACTGCCTTCAGCAAGAGAACATCTCAGTTAGTTCAGGAAAATGTGTTGGCAGCAGTAATGAAAGCTCTCTCCTTCAGGTAGTCCCTCCTTTTCAACAACCAATTTACCATGAAGAGATTTTAAATAAATTATTGAAATCATGCAATATGCACACGTTAGTATCCCAGCCTTTGAACTTAATGCTCATCGTCAACATTTCTACATTATTTTGTAAACATAATTTGATCATCTGTGTCGTATTATATCAGACGGATACCCTAGATTTATTTAGCCATATTTTTCTCTATGACACATCTGAGTTGTTCACAACTTTTCATTAGTATACATCTTAGGAATCATTTTTTCTACTGGTGGCACGCTCAGGGTAACCAGCTGTCCCAGTTTGCCCAGGACTCTCCCAGGTTTAGCAGTAAAAGTCCTAAGTCACAGGAAACCCCTCAATGCCAGGCAAAGTGGGACAGCTGGTCACCCTACAAGAGCCCCAGGTGCAAGGCCTAGAAGAAAGTGGACTGGCATGCAGAACACAGGATCATAAGGGGGAATTCTGCAGACAAAGCAGGGGAATCAAAGCAGCCCCTCTACTAGGGGGCGGGGGCACAGGGAGTCTGACATGAGGTGGATGAAAAATGACAGCAGACAGAGAAAAATCCAGTGAGCACAGCCCGCCTAAGATTTTGGGACAGAGTCTGTGCAGGAGCTAGTGATTCCATTGGTCCCTGTACGGGACTCTGTGCCACACACTCTCATCGTCTAGGCCTCACCTGCCTCCTGACCTGGCCTTGCAAGAACTCCCACCACCGGATGCAGCCCCCTCCCATCTCCTGGCTTCCTGCCCATGCCCTGCACCTCTGTCCACCCCGCCCCCTCCCTCAGATGAAGACAGTACCCCACTAAAGAACCAAGACAACAGAAAGGGCAAATTGAAAGGAAAGTGATGACAGGCTGAAGCATTTTGTTTCAGGAAGAGAGGCAGATTAGCCTAGTCATACGACCCCAAGAACCTAGTGCCCCAAAGATTTCCAATATCTGCTACCTTTGTCTTCTTAACTAGGAAGATCGTATGATCTTTGAAGACAAAAACAATGCCTAAAATTCTATATGAGAACATATGAAAGTATAATAAAAACTGGATTAAGAGGCAATATTGCAAATGCCCTACTAGAACTTGATGAATTATTACATGTTATATTAGACTTTTCAGATGGAAACTGAGAACTTCCATGTGACATGTTCAGGAAGAGCCTTCCATCTATGCTCCAGTGGTTTGCACCTGAAGACATGGCCTCCCCAGGTGACCGCTGACATTATTTGTCTACTGTCTTTTAGCAGTGCTGTCTCTGATCCTCACAGGTAAACAGCTCTGGGGAAGTCTCAGGTCAGCTGTCATAAGGGGAAACAGAAACCTGCAGAGTCACTAAAGATGTATTTCATCTGTAAGGTTCAAATCTATGCATAGGCTTACTCTAAATGATGTTTCATTGTATACCGACATTTGACAGAAAGAAGCTGAATGAGCACTAGGAGGAGAAAGATCCCAACATCTTCCCAAGAAAATATCTTGTAAACAATGACATGTGGAGTGGACACTTCAAACTCTGAGTTTTAAAACATTTTTAGTTAAGTTGGCTATTCTGATTAAAATATAGAATTTTAAGTCTGGACGAGATCCTGGGGATCCCGCATCTTTCCATACATTATTTTGGAAGTAGACCTCTAGCTCCCCTCTTTAAAAACAAAACAGAATCTTAACACCAAAGTGAAACTGATAAAAGCAGAATTATTCTGCCGAAGGAAGCAGGCATGCAACCCCTAGGATCGCCAAATTCAGTCTGAAATCCACTGATCTAGATCAAATCTATGTTTCTAGATTATAGGCCAATCTATTCAATAGGCCAGGGGTTGGGTCATTTCTAAGGCATCTTACGAGGCCCATAAATGTCTTTGGCAGAAAAATTCATTTCTTTCTTTTTACCCTTTGCCTCTTTCGAACCTCAAGGACAGAAAGTCGAGTTAATTATAATGTATAATAATCATTGATCCCTAATTATTTTATTTACTTATTCTATTTTATCCCTATTCCTAGTCCCATTCCAGCCCCACAAAGGATCCATCCTGATGTTAAGGTATATTTTTCGTTCGTATTCTTGCAGAAGCTACATTGTTTCTATGCACATATTTTTAATTTTATGCAAAAGGTATTTAACCTGTTTCTTACTTTTTATTCTGCCCTGTGCCTTAAGGACCATCCGTGATGCTATGTGAACATCTAGTCTTCCGTTTCCAGCTGCTGCATGGGGCGTGTGCACTACATTTGACATTTCCTCTCTCTCAGAATGCCTCCAGCTCCCTGCCACCCACATAACACTGAGGTGAACATCCCTGCCTCCCGTTGGGTGTGTCTGAGGATTGCCTTTGGTTTTTATACACAGGATCGGAATTGCTAGGTCACGGGATATGTATGTGGACACCTCATTTGCATCGGTCTTTCCAGATCGTCCCTGAGAATAGGTCTATGTGCCCTCTAGTGGGGACCTGCAACTTTCCAACACTTGGCATCACTGGGCTTCTTAGTTTCTCACCAGTGTTATGAATGTAAAGTTCTGTCTTGCTTGCATTTGCATGTCTCTGATTATGGATGAATCTGCCTTGCTGCCTATGCTTAATGGCCTTGTGGGTTTCCTTTCATAAAAACGGTCTATATCCTTTGTCAATTCTTCTGTAAGACTTGCTGTCTGTTCCTTGTGGCTTTACAAACATTACTTTCATATTCTAGAGATACCAATTAATCTCCTGTTGGTTCAGACATCAAAAATACCTTTTCTAGCTCTCCGATCCTGCAGCTCCAGACTTGGGGCAGGTTACTTAATCTCTCTGCACCTTACTTTCCTCCTCTATGAGATGAGGACAATAGAACATGCCTCACAGGGTGTATGAGGATTAAATGAGTTGACTATTTACTGTGCTTTAATGTTTTCTGTTAATTAAAGAAGAAAATAAAGTTCTGAGCAGGAAATGTATATTAATAACTGTAAGTAAATATGGATTTTTGTCCCTATTGAGTATTAAGTTATTTTCATGGATTAAATTTTAGTGTCTATTCAATGTCAGGAGAACTGGATTGCTTAATGTAGAGAGCAGTTTAGCCCCAGTTTACCTCCACCCCAATCTGAATTTCAGTATTCATGATTACTGCCCGCCTTCACTGCCATGTGTTCATTTCACAGATTGTGGGGAATTGTGGGGAATTGTGGGGAGGGGGGGCGGGGTGATCTTTTCTCTGAGGCCAGATTCGCATGACAGGACAAGCATACTGTGATATGATAAGGCCATTGCAAATGGCCCCCAAAATGTGAGGCAAATCTGTTTTATTGCCCCAACTAGAATATAGGCATGAACCACACTAGTGCCTTTCTACACACAGGTCCTTTAGGGACCTTTTGCTGTCCAGTTATTGAAGAATTTCTGGTGCTTGTGAAAAACATGTGATGGAGAGAGCCTCATGTCAGACCATATTTTAGTTCTTTTCAAAATCTCTCACTCAAAAAGGGGCTGGAGAAAAGGCAGTGGGAAGAGTTGTGTGCATGCCTCTACGTGGCTGTGGACAGTGTTTCCTCCAAGGTCCTTGTGTTCCCTGGCAGATGGGTGCCAGGCTGCCATTCGGGTGGCCACAGAAGCAGCACAGTCCACATCGGGGCCAGAGGGCTCCAGCGTGTGCATCTGGCTGTCCTTCTCCCTGGTCGGAACTCACTTCTTGGGGCCACAAAACATAGCAGCTCCAACAATATCTTTCAGCTCAAATCCTCACTTGAACATTGTTAATAAGGAATTAAAAGCCCACCTGTAGATAAACCCAATGAATTCTGCCAAGAAATGGGCACCGACTATCTACAAGGTGGAGGCATGGGGTCTCTTACATCCTTTGAAGAGAGGCCGAAGTTGTCTCAGTCATCGTTCTTGCCTTGAAGCAGCTCGTAACACAGTGGAGAAGGTGCAGTAAATCTCGACATGGACCAATCAGATCATAGAGTCCGAGCAGTGGGTAAGAGGTTGAGCTTTGCAGAAAACTCCTCCATCAAATCTTGACCCCCTCACTTAGCAACCCTGTGATTTTTGTGCAAGTTGCATAACTGCTCTTTCTATGTGTCAGGGTTTTGTTGGGGTTTTTTGTCCAATGTAAAATGGACGATAATATTTGCAAAGCACAGGATTACTGAAGGACTGAGTGGGATATTATGCAATACACAATGGTCAAAGTAAGTGCTCAATAAATACAAGCTATCGTGATGACGATGACGACGAAGAAGCACAGGAATCCAGAGGGCCAGCTGTGGACAGGCCGTGAAGTCCTCAGTTACAAGCCGAGCTCCCTACTTGACTGGAAGACTTCACACGGGAAGGGACATGATCAGAGTGATACTTGGGGAAGATTAAGAGAATATTTATTTTGCAAGGCTTCCCGGCTGGCACCACGGGGGAACAGGGTGGAGGACTCAGCATAGATTTGAGTCACACACAGTCTTGATGTCCAAGAGCCTCTAACCTAGTAGGACAATGGCGCCACCACTTATGTCCAGTGGTGCCTGCCATTCCCAAACAACCATGACGTTCATCAGGAACGCTGACGTTTTCTCTCTTTCATGCAAAATGTGAGTGAAAGCTTCTTTAGATGCTGCCCGGTTCCCATCCCCACCCTGCAAAGCCACAGCTGTCAAGCCAGGGTTTTAGGAACACCCAAGGCCCTATCCCAGCGTCTCTCTGCTCCATCAGCAGCCACAACAAGGCGTGGGGTCTGAACCAATGTGGGTCCAGCGCCCCTGGACCAGACCAGGCATGCTGAGGACTTGGGGGCCACATTTAGTGACAAGGAGCAAGAAGGAGGGAATCGGCATATGCCAGGGCCTTCCCTAAACATATGGTCCAGGGAGCCCTCCAAGCCCAAGGGGTGGGGGACATTGTTAATTCCAGGTCATGACTGAAGAAATGGAGGCTGGGGAAGCCTTGCCAAAGCATGTAGCTCTGACCTTCTATCTCGGTCCTTCCTTAGTCTTAATCACTCAGCTCCAGCTCTCCCAGCTCCAGAGAGTGGATCCCGCCAAATGCCTTCGTACTGGAATCTTGGTGCCCTGCCGGACAAACACTCTCCTCGAGCCTAAGGCTTTGCCATCCTCCCCAGATCCAAGCTGCCTCTCTGAGTTGATTTCTTCAATATCTGTAATCAGCAACTACAATTATCACAGTAACTTAGCACCTGAGATGGGCCAGACAACGTGATAAGTGCTCCGCATGCACTGTGTTCATAAACCTCCATCAACTCCACACAATGGTATTATTCCCACTTTACAAGAACCTGAATTCAAAAACTAAAACTAAGCAATTTGCCCATGTTCACCCAACTAGTAAGCCTATGTTATGAGCCACTTAGAGACATGCCACGCTAAACCAGTTCAGATCTAAAATTTGATCGTTTCACAGAATTTTGCAACCAGAAATCATTTTCTACTTATCTATAGAGCAGATAAATACAAAAGCAGTGTTATTTGGTTTTGTCATGTACTCGACGTGGTTTAGTTTAAAATCAAAATTCTTTTGCATGTGCCTTATACACACACACATCCTGGAGAGCAATCCCAGGGGATATCAGTGGCTGCCAGGAGGCCTCAGAGAAATGTGCCACATCATTACCCAGTGGCCAAAACAGATCAAGAACCTCTGTGGGAAAGGTTCTTGGAACAATTTCCTCTGTACTGCAGAAACTATGAGATTTATTTCTTTGATGTTTTAAAAGTTGACACCAAATTAATTTTAATTAGTTTCGACTTAATTTTCTCCTCTACCCCAGACAATAAATATTTTCAGTTATCCATGTGACTTCCTTACGTGTGCTTGCTCTGAAGCACTCCCTGAGAACAATGAAAGGAAACACTTCTCATCGATGTCAGCAAAACATTACTTTAAAAAAAATCATCCATATTACACATACACACTTTTCTCCACAATCCCTTAATCTCCATAAATGTGCTAGAATCTTTAGCATAGGAGATTCTGGTGCCTCGTCCCTTGTGTTTATGCCTCAGAGGCATCAGCTTATGGTGTCCCTCCCTGAGGGGCTGGAGACACACGCTTTCATCTTGTGCTGTCAGCTGCATAACACTTCCAGCTGGCAGAAGCTCCGTGAAATCGGAGCCACTCGGTGCGTACTCGGAGCATAAGCAACGACCGAAAAAGGCATCTGAGCCATGAGACACCGTCCAGCAGAGAGGATGAGGAGAGCATGCACGAAGGAGCTGTTCCCTCAGGAGCCTCCATCACACCCCTCACCGCTGCCCAGGCTGCTTTATGTCATCGCTGTCCTGACAGCGAATGTTCTGTCTTCTCTCAGGAGGCGTGTAATGCTCTCAGCCAGCCTCCTTAGCTCACGAGATGGGGGCTCTAACTCCGGAAGCAAAGACTTCTGAAGCCATCGGATTTCACTGAAACCAAACTGTCCCTTGGGTCGCCTGGTCCTAAGCATCAGAGCGAACATTCTGTCTCGTTACCTTTCCTCTGGCCAGCAGTACCTGCCAGGGCCCCAGCTCCATCCAGCTCTGAGACAGGCCTTACCTGAGTCTCTTGAGGTGCCGATGGCACTTCATAGGGAACCACCATTTTACCCACTCTGCCTCCATGTCGCACAAACAGTAACGAAACAGACTTCCATTCCAGAGAAAATAAAATTGCATTCTATCTATGGTATATTAATCTAAGTCTTATATGTGACACTCTTATTTCTGCATTATGAAGCCGAAAAAATTAAATAATTTTATCTCAACACACAACTGCTGAGACAGCCAACACCAACGCAAGATAAACTCTCCGGCGATTTGGGCGAGGGGAGCAAGAACATGGTTTGCTGTGACCTGCACAGGTGCAGTAAGACCCGTGACCGTAACGAGGCGGGCATCAACTTCTCACATCATTTGAAACTTCCAAATTTTGCCTCTGGACCTTTTCTAAGAAACAAAAAAACAGAGTGTCCCACACTTATTTTAGGTTTTATAGAAATAAATACAATATAAATCAACAATAAAACCTATAAAAGATGTATACCCCCTAAAGAGATGCAATCCTGTCAGAATTACTTTAAAATACTTAGATATTTTAATATTTCAGTTAAATGTTTAGTTTAAGTGTTAATAATCAGGTAATGGAGGCCAAAGGGTGTGCATATGGACAGGCTTGTGAAGCTGTGGTTCATTTTTCCATATTATTCTCTCAACTTTCTGGTCCCAGCGATCTCTGTTGAAATGAAAAGTCAGAGAGTTACCTGTCACTTGGTCATCTCCCCTGCTCCTGCTCTAAAACAATCATACAGTGAGGTCACCTGCCTCATGAGACTGGCTTCGACAGCAGAATAATCACTTTGCTGTCTGAAGTCCTACCTTGCACCCAACCGCCTCCCTCAGGTGGCTTCCATTGTGTGCAGAGCCAATGACAGGGTCCCCTCCTCAGAGCCTCCATGAGGCCCCAGGGTCTAGAGTAAATGTCAAAGAAGGCAGCGAGGGCACCTGCTCCAGAGTGCCAGTCCCCTCTCCTCCTGCCGACGTCATTCACAGCACAGCAAGCCCACCAGGAAGAAAGGTGTCCTGGGGACGAACCCACCCTGATTGCCAGCAGCAGACACCTCCGGTTAAGTTAGGGACCTGACAACAAATTGCTGCTGAAATGACAGAGGTAGAGGATCCTCGAGAGTTGACTGATAATTGACAGCTTTACTCAGACAAGGAAACAGAGGTTCGTGGGTGTTGCCCTTCGACCCCCATCACTCACAGGGACAGGGTGCCCTGGGCCAGTGCCCTTTCCACCACCACGTCTGCTTCGCTGATTAATCCGAGACTAGCATCCAAGCTTTTGGATAAAATCCAACAGTGATCACTACGCTCATGCCCTGACTTTCATTTTTCATTTCCCTGAACAGAGTTTATAAAGTTAAACCACGTCGTTGCGGGCTGTGCTGCGCGGGGCCCACACTATCCCCACAATTTAAACGCAGGACTATTTTAAATCGCATTTAGTTATCCACCTGCTTATGAGCCCCTCCGCTGCTTCCCTCCCTGTTTTCCTCTGTGATTACACAAGCGCCAGCCCCAGAGGTGCCCCGTTTTACCACAAGCACAGCGAAGGAAAGTTGCAGCGCCCCACTCCTTAAAGAGCCACGCCGCTGCTAGTCTCCCAGATAAAACGGCCTTAAGCCTCGCTTGCCATCGCACCAGTAAGCTGTCACTCCAAAAAGCTGCACCGAGAAACTCAAGAGACTTTGCCTTTTCCCCTCAAGCAGTAGAAATAAATTTCCTTTCTTGGTTATGTTTTCAAAAAGAAAAAAACGAGGCAGAATGTTGGGACGGTGTCCTTTGTTTGGGAAGGTGGCAGCGTGTGCCTCCTCCCCTGCATAGCCCTGAAGGACATACGCTTTGCCCCTTGCTGACCCCTGGCCCTGTGCTCACGCCCAGCTGCTCCTGGAGCGCCACCTCGGGTGACGACACCAGTCACCAAAAAGCACTGGGACAACTGATAAAGGCCTTTTCTGCACACTGGACGTCAGCATTTAAAAATGACCCCAAAGAACCAGGTTCCATTTCCCGTTCCTTTCATGTCCCAAATCGCATCCCCCAGATTAGGATTCTGAGATGACAAACGGGCCTTTGGGGTTCTCTCTGCTGCTTCTGCAGGGCATGGCCCCCCGATGATTTATCAGACCTCATGGGTTTCAGGAGGAAGGAGACATAGGGCCCTGGCAGTTAAGTCACTAAGAAGCAGCACCACACCATGGTACCAATAAAACTACAAAACATTGCTGAGAACAACTAAATATTGCCCAAGAAAATGCAACGACAGATCACGTTCAAATTAAATAAGTCATGTTCAATATATCAACATTGTGAAAATGTCCATTTTCTCTAAATTAAAGTATAGAATTAAAATAGCATCTTTCCACCATTCTAAACTGCCATATGCCAAGAATCTTTAACCCACACATCGACAAGTAAAGACACCCTTGCCGTATCTGTGGGAAAGCCCATTTGGTTGTGTCCTGCCTTTGCCCAAAGCTCCACTCCAAGGTTTGCTGCGATGCCCAGGGAGTGTGGTTCGGCTGCGGGTACCCCACCCTAATCAATTATAGGATTTTACTCAGTTGCCCATCTCTAGAGAGCTCCAATTTTTCTGCAAAAAATAATGCAGCATTTCATCAGATAAAATATGGGACTTCTACTGAGGAAAAGGGGTGATGCTTCCGTCCCAAGGTCTTCAGAGTGTGTTGAGGGGACGGGCACTCTCTTCAACCACACAGAAGGCTCTTCCACCCAGGACACTCGCATCCCACTCCTCGTAAAGAAACACCCAGCACGTCTCCACGTGTGGTCCATGGGCCACCTGTGTGGGCCTTACATGCTTGTGAAAAATGCAGGTTCCTGAATCTCATCCCAATTTTTTGATTCCAAATCTCTGTGGGTGGGTCACAGGAATGCACACCAACCACTGCTTCAGAGGGTGCTTAATAAACAGCTACAGATAAAATGATGATGAAGATGAGGGAATGTGAGAACAGAACATCCTTTTCCTCGTATAGTCTTCTTGGACTCCTTGTCCTCTGAGACTGAGGTCAAGGTCAAGTAAAAGAAAGTTGGAGTAGCTCTATTAATATCAGATGAAATAGACATTAAGATGATCTACGACATGGATTTAAATAGGATTTCTACGCTATAATAAAAGGTTCAATTCTCTACGTAGATTTAAAAAATTCTAAATTCGTAGATGCTTGCATCCAATAAAAGTGCCTTGTGCATATAACTCTTGAAATCTGCCAGAAATATAGGGAGAAAATGACAAACCCACCAACATAATAACAAATTTTCATACTCTTCAATTACTCTCGACAGACTGAGCAGATGGAAAGCTGATTAAAATCTACAATATTTTAACAGCACAACTAACAAGCTTCAAATGTTGGACACCTATAAAACCCTGTATCCAATAAAGTCTACACATTCATCTCAAACATGTATGGAACGATTGTAAAAATTGACCTCTTAGAAGGCTAAAAAGAAAGTCTCAATAAAATTCAAAGAATTGGTATTATACAGACCACATTCTCTGACCACACCAAAGTTAAGTTAGAAGTCAACAATTAAAAGATAAAAACATCAGCATACAGAGAGTCAAATAAATGGCGTAGATGATAGAGACTTTGTTCATCTTCTTGCGACCAAAACAAAGTTGTGACAGAAACACAGAGCAAACAGCAAGCAAAGTCACCTGGGATCTAGATGAACAAGCCCTACAACTAGGGAGAGAAATGAGAAATCACCCTGTGACGAGAGGTAGGAGGGGGCGAGGCCGCCAGGCCACCCGGTCCGAGCAGCTGAGTGGGACAGAGGCAACAGCAATGGTAGTGGCAGCTGAAGACGCCTCTTAAAGGAGCCATGTCCACATGTGGACATTCATGGTGACAGACCTGCTTGCTCTGAGCACCAGTGCCCGGTCAGCTGCTCGAGGGGCCCCAGGGACTTACAGGGGGACACTGAGTTGTTGGAGTGAGGGCCACAGGCGAGGATCTCTCCCAGACAGAAGTGCCAGAAGTATCCACTGTTCCTCTGTTGAGTCTTCCCCCGATCCCAGCACCGCCATAGCTGACACATCATCAAACTGGATAACAGAGGTCTCTCCGCCCAGAGGATTCCCTGAAACTCTGCCTCCTCCAACTCACGGCCCCACCCAAGCCACATCCAGGTGTGTCCTCCACGAGTCAGGTTCTCCTTGCTGAGCAGCGTCAAGACTCACACTGGTGGCAGCTGGCCTCGATTTCTGGTGTGATTACTTGAGGCAACGATAAGCACAGCATCTGTGACTTGTTTGCTGAATCTTAACAAGAGGCCTGGAGGGGCATAGGCTGGGGCTAAGTTTGGCCTGCAGCTAAACCCCTCTCAGGACTGTGCCACTGGACACCTACTACACAAAGCCACACTAATAAGACCAGGAAACTCAGGAGCTTTGCTTAGTACATAGAAACAGACACGGAAAGGCAGCCAAAATGGCAAGACAAAGAAGCAGAAACCGTATGAGAGGACAGAACTGAGATCCAGAAATAATGGAGTCAAGTAATCTAACAGATGCAGAGTTCAAAACACTGCATTTGTAACTAGCATTTACAAAGATGCTCCATGAACTTAGGAGAAGAGTAGATGAATTCAGGGAGAACTTTAACAAAGTGACAACAAACATAAAAATGGAAGTGGAAATTATAAAAGGGAACCAGTCAGAAATGAAGGACACATTATCTGAGATGACGAGTATATTAGAGGGAATAAACAGAGTGGATGAAGAAGAGGATCGAACCACTGATAGAGAAGATGAGGAAGCCAAGGACACTCAATCTGAATGGCAAGAAAAAAGAAGCCAAGACTATGATAATAATTTAAGGAGCCTATGGGACAAAATAAAATGTAAAATTATCCATGTCACAGGGGTACCTGAAGGAAAACGAGACGTTGAAGAGCTATTTGAAAAGATGATGGAAAACTTCCCTCACCTGGTGAAGGAAATAGACACACCACCCCAGGACGTTCAGAGTCCCAAGAAAGATCAACCCCAGGAGGCCCATACCAAGGCACATCATAATTAAAATGCCAAAGGTTAAATACTAAGAGAGAAAAGCAGTTAGATACCTACAAGGGAACACCCATAAGACACGCAGGACAGAAGGGCTTGGCACAAAATATTGGATGTGATAAAAACCCAGGATCTACAACCAAGAATACTTTATCCAGCAAAGCTATCGTTTAGAGTCTAAGGGCAGATCAAGAACTTCTCAGAAAAAAATAAGCTAAAGGAATTTATCAACACCAAACCAGTATTACAGGAAATGTTGGAGGGACTTCTTTAAAAGGAAAAAACATGTATCAAAAACAGGAATAAAGAATGGTAATAACTGCATTCCTATCAACAAGTATCTCAAATAGAAAAGAATTAAGTGCTCCAACCAAAAGATAGGGTGGCTAAATGGGTAAGAAAACAAGACCCTCACATATGCTGCCTACAAGAGACTCACTTCAGATTAAAAGACACACGCAGACTAAAAGGAAGGGGATAGAAAAAGATATTGCCATGATGGACCTAGAATAAAATAAGTCAGATAGAGAAAGACACATATCACATGATTTCATGTATATGTGGAATCTAAAGAATAAAATAAACAACAACAAAAGTGGAAGTAAACTCACAGATACAGAGAATATTTTGAGGGCTACTAGATGGGAGGGGGGTTGGGGAGGACAGCAAAAAAAAGGGCAAAGGTATTAAGAGGTATAAATGGATAGTCGCAGGATAGACATGGAGATGTAGAGTGGAGCCTGGGGAAGATGGTTAAAAATGTCGTAATAAATATGTAAGGGGAGAGGGTGACTAGATTCAGTGGAGCGATCGCTTTGCAAATTATGTAGCTCTCTGATCACTAGGCTGTACAACTGAAACTAGTATATTATTGTATGCCAACTATAATTTTAAAAAACTCATTGAATTGGACAATGTAAATACGAGCAACTAATTGTCTTTTAAATTTCAGTAAAGCCGGAAAAAAAGAAAGCAATAAAAAAAAAAAATCAACATATAAATTTGAATACGGGACTCTAAAAAAAATCATGGGTCAAAGAAGAATAATAATAGAAATTAAGAATACTGAGAATAGAGTAAAAATTTAAATTTGCTTTTCAGAACTCATTGGGTACAGTCAAAAAAAGTATAAAGAAGCAAATATGTAGTTTTAAATATTGAGACTAGAAAAAAAGAAAGCCTGGAAATAATTGAGCTGAGCATCCAATGAAATTGGAAAAAGCATCTCGAAAGTAAATGAAATGAATTTTCTCCTGGTGGGGTTGATTCAGCAAAAAACACGGAAGGCACAAATAACATCAAAAATAAAAACAATACACAAGTTAGATGTTTCTAAAGTGTCCAGAGCAAATCAGAGATGCAGCCGAGACAACAATCTGGGCTAATGAGAAATTCCTTTCTCCAGGACCCACGATAGTGCAATTCCATGCTTAACAAGTTGTCAACAAGGACAGGATGCTGGTGGTACCAATGCCTGTGGGCTGGACCACCAGGCTGGCCTTCTGTTGTGGGCTGGAGGTGCGAGAAGCAAAGCAGAGCCACGTGAAGTACCCGGACAGCCCCAGAGACGAGAGCAGCCACTGCTCTCTTTAATGGAGAAGCTACTTCCTTCCAGTGGACTTTCCATTTATTCTGGGAGAAAAATAAATAAATAAAGGAGCTGCAAAGGAAAACCAAGGACGAGTTGATCCATTTCTAAAGGTGCCCTGAAGCCCAGCTCCTAGCGAGAGAACAGAGAGAAGCCCTCTCCTGCATCCTCCCACCCCATCCGTGGCACACAGCAAGCATTTCAAAATCTTAACATGCGTCAAAGACTCCCTTCCTGGGCAGTGACTTGAAGTATTTGGTGGTGAAAGCTCAGATTTCTCTCCTGACAACATGCTTTCTTCTGCCCCGTGATGCACATGTTGGAAAAGTCTACACAGTTAAACATAGGTGAGAAATCCACATGCTTTGAGCAGGAGAAACAAGTCGGGGAGCCAGGCTGAAATGGCCAGGCCCTTGGCATTGACTTCTGACTTAACTCCTTGGCGCTGTTTCGCTTTGTAAGCTGAAAAGAGGGTGGATGGGGTTTAAGTGCGCATTTTGCGACGTTCACCTCGCGAGTACAGACAGCCATTCCCGCAAAATGAAGGCACGGCTTCCTCATCTGCCAGTCGGGCCAGCTGAAGTAAAAGAAAATGGCACACTGGCCAGAGGATGTCAACACGAACAGAGTACGAACCTTCAACGAGATTTCCTGCAGGTTCTAAAGTGCGAGCGATCTGGGTATCACGTTGCCGGGACTCGTTCCGAGGGCTTAGAGCACTGCGTGGAGGAGCAGGGACTAATTTACAATCAAAACCCCTGGGTCTGATCCCAGCTTGGCTACGGATCGGTCTGGGACGCTGGCAGGTCCTTTCACGGCTCTTGCTTCAGGTACCTCTTCTATAAATCCAGGACAGAAATATCTCCCCAACAATGGTGCGAGGACTAAATGGAATAGCCATACGGAGACATTCTGGCATCTGGTCTGTCTTTCCACCTTAAAAACTTTCCCTTTCCCATGACGAATATGTTGGACACTTCAAGTTTATGAAAACACATTGGGTACACCATGTTAGCCGAAGCTAGAACTGCAGTCCCTTTAATCACGCTGACAGAATACGAAAGAATAAAAATATTCTAAACCAAAGAGCCATGCAGAACTGAGAGAGAGATGCAGAACTGAGAGAGAGAGAGAGAGAGAGAGAGAGGAAGAGTGAGTGTGGTGTTAGGCGGCTGAAGCTCCTGAATACATGGGGGATTCCCTCTCAAGAATCAAAACAGTCAAAACAAACAAACCTGAAGAAACGGAAAACTTGAGATTTAAAAAGATACTTCAAAAACTTGTCGGTTGCCTTAAGGAGCATATTCTGAATATTGTTTTGCTTTTCCTTGAAGACTTTCATCGTTGTTCTGAGCACAGTGAGCAGCCATCCAGCCATGACACTGATGTAAAGGCTTAATCCAACCCCCGATTTTACAGATGAGAAAGCTAAGCCCAGAGAGATTGATTGACACAAGCCATCCAGCTCTCTAGAGGCACGGTGCCAGGACCCCAGTCTCCCGACCTCCCACCTTCCATACTACCTTTTAGAAGCCACCGAACTTCAAAAGACCACCCCTCCCTTCTTGGAATAACCCCCAGAGCCCCAGAGTGATTCTAAAGTATCTGAGCACTAACTTACAGATTTTTTAAGTCTCCTTTCTCTGACACCCACAGATCACATTCGCTCATGGAAACCCCACTTGAGTGTGTGTGCATTTTGCTTTTAAGGCTCAGTTTGTTCTTTGTTTGAGGTGTACATGTCTTCAAAACTCAGGTGTCTCCTCTCAAAGAGGGGTCTTCTGGTTTGCCTGGGAAGTGAGCACTAAGCAGCTGTGCTGAATGGACTAGAAGCAGCCACCTAACCATGCGACTCGAAAGGCAGCCCCAGTGGTAATTCCCACTCCTACCCAAGGTCACGCCCTATCCATCTCAGCTGTGAAATCCCCAGCAACGAGACCACCACAGTTTATAAAGCAGTCCCCAGCAATGCCCACAGATTTAACAGAAATTAAAGCACCCCATACGCATGGGCACACTGCCTGGCTGAGCAGCCATGGGGTTTGATCTCTAGAGCACTTAGCAGAGGACCACACACAGTGTGCTAACACACCCACACATGGCATTACAGAACACGCTCGACCTCAGAGATCTACAGTCCCAGCCTCAGAGAGATGAAGTCACCAGACCAAAGAATGCCCTTAACAGAGGCAAAAGAGGCACCACTAACGGAATCTGCTATTTTCCACATTAGTCAAGTAGGTGCTTTAAGAATTTTATTTATGGCAATAAATAAAATAAAGACAATTTTTTTTCTTTCCCAGTTTGCCTAAGCACATTCAATCATCTTTTTCAAAATTAAATTCATCTATGATTATAGACCAAGTTCAATAAAACGGCTCGTGCCTGCCACCCAGCTGGTTGGGGGCTGTCTCCACGGTTGGAACTCAGGAAGATGAACATGCAAACTGCGGACAAGGGCGAGGAGCCATCTAAGCCCCGCAACGCACTGCCTGCCCGAGCGTACTCAAGGAAATGGGGGAGTGCCCCACGAGCCCCAGCAGCCGCCACCGTAAGTGGAGGGTCCACTCGTTAAGGCCACAGCCTCTCCTCATGCCTTCCTGTCATTCATCAGTGGAGGGAAGTATGAACACAGCCAAAGCCTCAGCTTTCCCGGCTTCTCCCAGCTGTTACTCTTTGCCCCAAAGCAGCTTTACTAAAACCATTTCCCGGAAAGGCCTCGACCTTTGTTCCCTGGCATTTCAGGCAATCATTTGGCAACTGGAGAAAGCGGCGCTGCCCTCGAACGCTGGTCTCTCCCTTCCTTTGCCCTCTGGAACCAATTGGGACCTGCTCAGTGTCGCTCCAGAGACTGCAGGTCTCTACGGCCAGTGGACCCCCAACTCCAACGAGCGGGCAGACACACATGGCAGATAATGCACGTCGCGCGGATGCCCCGATCGCCGAGGCGTGGGCGCGGCGTCTCAGAACTTGACTCCTCTCAGTTTTTTCGTTCGCACCCGAAACCCAAGCCTCTCTCTCTGTCTCTCTCTCCATCCAGGCGCAGAGAGAAGTAAGCGGAAGTCGCTGCCCCGGCATTCGCGACGCCGCGCTCGCCAGTGCGGGGTGAGCCCGGCGGGTCCCCGAAGGGCACCTGCGGCGCTGGCGCGGCGCGGCGCGCTTACCTGGCTGACGATGGTGGCGTGGGCCTGGGCGTAGCGCCAGGCGCCCTCGCACTGCACGAGCGGCGCCGAGCGGTTGGGGAAGGCGGCGAGCGGGTCGGCGCAGCTGAGCCCCGCGGCGGCGGCCGTGGCCGTGGCCGTGGCCGTGGCGTTGGCCGCCTCCAGCAGGAAGCGCTGGCAGCGGCCGTGGCCGTGGCGCTCGGGCGCCGTGCGGTTCCACTCCTCCTCCGCGCTCCAGCCGCAGCGCTCGGCCAGCGCGGCGGCGCTCGGCCCGCGGCACCAGTAGTGGTCGGGCCGGCGGCCCAGGAAGACCACGGCGACGAAGAGGAAGGCGAAGGTGACGCCGGTCAGGCACAGCAGCAGGAACACGCGCCGCTGGAAGCGCCCGAACTCGCCGGCGCGCTGCAGCGCCTCGTCGAAGGAGGGCATGGTGCGCGCCGCCCGCCCGGCCTCCGAGTGACCCGGCAGCGCGCGCCGGCCGCCGGCTGCACCCCGCCGCCGCCGCCGCCGCCGCCCCCGCCCCCGCGCTCCCGCCTCACGCCCCCGGGCGCCGCGCCAGCGCCCGCCGGCCCGCCGGCCCCCGGGCCCCGCGCCCGCAGCGCCCGCCTCCCGTCCGGGGGCGCCCGCAGCAGCCCGGGGTGGGAGCGGGCGCGGCGAGGGAACCGCGCGGCGCGACCTGGCCGGGCGCCACCGCGCGCCGGGGACCCGGCCCGGGACTGCGAGTGACGGGCACAGCCTCCGGCCTGGCGCGGAGCTCCATTCGGTCCCTGCCAGCAAGCAGCCTGCTCTGCGGTCGCCCGGCGGCGGGCTCCGGGAAAAACAAAGCTCCAGGATCACCCAGCCGCTCCCGGGCTCCTCGGGCACGGCCTCTCGGCGGTCCCGAGGGCAGCCAGGGCACCGACGTCGCGCGCGCCCCGGTCCCCCGCCTGTGCCCGGGAGACGCACCCCGACCCTCGTCCCTTCCCGGAGCGGCGGCTGCCCCGAGCACCTCGGGCAGGCAGCCAGCTCCTGGGACAGTGGCCCACGGCTAGACCCCGAGGGGTTCGATTTGGGCCGCATCTCAGAGACTGTCCACCGCTTTCAAAGGGGCAGCTGGGCAGCCCACAGAGATTAAGCATCTCCCTCAGAGGCCTCAAGTTCAAAGTGAGAAGGGCCCTCAGGCCCATGCAGGTTTCCTTAGCCAGGGCCTTCAGACCTACTGTCTCTGCCCAAATCGCCAGGAAATGGTGCAGTCGGTTGGTCTGAACAGTTGTTTTCGACTTCTTTCCTGGCTCCCAAAGACTCAGAGCTGCTGTCCCTGACCTCGGCTGGGCTGCCCAGCGTTCAGGTTACAGCCACGCTGATCTGCAGCCTCGGGCACTGCTGACCACCGGCTGCTTACAGTGCTCGCCCTGCCTTGGGCAAGAGGCTTCTACCTCAGCAGGTGTCGTCTGAGAATTTCTCCAGATCTTCATCCCAGACCTCCAGCCCCATCCTCAAAACAGCCTTGTACTCTTAGCTCCCTTTTCTCAAAGCCTGAGAGGCGGATAGAGCCCAGACTTAGCTTTTCTCCTTCCAAAGCAAGGTCTCCGGGCTGCCAAGCTTGGAGCCGGCTTCATCCGCTCAGCAGCTTGTGAGGTTGAACAGCTAAGCCAGCCCCATGTCCTCGACTGGCAGATGAGGCTAATACTCTCCTGCGGTCACTGTGAGGACTGAATGAATTAATACATATAAAGTACCAGGAAGTGCCAGCTGCACGCGTGCCCTTGTCGTTAGCTGTTACCGGTGTTCTCACCTGCGGCTGAGTTGACACCGTTGACTGTTTGGAGTTGCCCTGAAGAGGACGATATCCTGTAAGACGAAACACCTGGGGGCGTGCGGCCCCGCGGGAGGGCTGGCTGCGGGATAGTTTTATTGTCCTCTCGTTCCTTCTTCTCAGCTACCAAAGCCACAGGCTCGCCTAGTTAGCTACGACTTCTGCATCCACCTGTCTCATGCTCCAGGATCTAGTCCATATTCTTAATGGCTCCCTGGACCCCAGATTCAACCTGTCCTCCTCCCACCCAGCTCTGCCTCCTGCCCTCCCTTTTGGTGTAACCACTGCCAGACCCCAGACTCAGAATCTCAGTATCTCCTGGACACCCCTCACTCCACGTCACCTGGCTCCGCCCCCTTGCTATTCGACCCCTCCCCCCAAACATAACAAATACAGACAAACGTGTCCCTAGCTTCCTCCTCTGCTTTAACTGTCTCCCAGAGAGTGGTCAAGGGAGAATGGGCTTCAGGTGGGTATAACCCTTGGCCCAGTGGTGGGTGGAGCAGGCAGAGGAAGCCCAGATAGAACCCCCCAAAGAACAGCACCTCTCTTGCCCAGATGTAGATATCACAAGTTATTATTATTCATTTTGTCCACATTTTAATCCTTTTAATACATAAGTATTACACACAAAATATATACAGTGCTTGAGGTGCTTTGAACTTTGCATGAATGTACCAAACTACAAATTTTTGTACCACTTCTTTTTTTCCCTCCACAGTATATTTTTGAGACCTATTAGCCTTGATAAATGTCGATCTAGCTTATTTACTCTGCTTCATAGGGTGCTATCGAATGGCCATACTACAATTTCTCCATTCTTCCATTGAGAGTATCTGTAATACTTTCCTCCAAAACAGAAACTTTCCTTTAGGGAAGTCCAAATTATAATCAACTAGAACACAGTGAGTCAGAGAAAGATACTGTGAGTATTAGCCAACCTAAATCAATCTTAGGGTCTAGTGTAAGGCCACAAAGTAAGAATGAGAGTCTTTCCAGCATTCTTACCGTCCAATATGGTAGCCATCATCACATATGGCTGCTTAAATTTAAGTTAATTAATATTAAGTCAAACGAAAAACTGTGCTCCTCACGAGCGATGGTTCAAGTATTCAGTAGCCACATGGGCTAGTGGTCAGCACACCGCAGTGTGCAGACACAGAGTGCCTCCATCACCACAGGAAGTTCTGTTGGACGGCGCACCTAGGCAAGATGATCAAGCAGCGTTTGTTGGATGTTTGTAAGAATCGGTTGGCCTATAACCTTTAACCCTTGTAAAACATACTAACTTTAGCTCTTCTCGAAAAGGTATTTGTTTGGGTTTTTTCCTTTAAAATTTTATATAGTTGGTATTTTTTATTGCATTTAGGAGTGGCTATACCAGCTATTAACATGTATTCACCGCATATTAAGTTTTCAACGTACATCATAATGACATTACACTGTTTGTAAAACACAAAAAAAGAGCAGTGTTTTGGGGAATACTATAATAAATGCTGAAATGAAACTTGTTTTTCAAAAATCCATTGAAGAAAATTTGGCAAGTGAATTGGTCCATGTGCTCAGGCCTGAGAAAAAAAATGAATCATATATTCTCCTTTGTTTTTTAACAGATGGCTGAGAATGTTTGAAAGACTCTCATTCTTACTTTATTCGGAGTAGCTATTTTTCACGTTAGCAGGTGCATGTAGTAAAAACTACAGCATACTCCCATTATTATATGGCTTAACGCGAGACCCTAAGATTGATTTAGATTGGATAATACAATATCTTTCTCTGACCCACTGTCTTCTAGTTTCTGTTTGAGGAGGGACATATTACAGATACTATTATCCTTTTGAAATAGATGCCATCTCTATCCTTGGAGCATCTAAGATTTTAGACTTTAAGTTATCTTTGGAGTAGCTGGTACCCATGAAGAAAAATGCCGACACCCCTTGCATCCATACCATCTAACTCCCCATCCCTTCCCAGCTTTCCCTTCAAACCCGCTTCACACCTGACATGCAGGGTCTCTATTAACACTCACGGACCAGACTCTGTGTCCCGGACTCTGCCACGTGCTTTACCTGCTGTGTACCTTTTACTCCTCAGAACTCCGCTAACAAGGCACCATCGTCCTTTTGCAGATGGGGAAACTGAGGCTCGGAAAGGCCGACATCACTTGTCCAAACACCGCTCGGGTTTAAGTGGCTTGTGGGGAACGCAGCCCGCTTCCGCTGTCCAGGCCACCTCGTTGCTGCGTTTTCTTTTGTAGTTTTCCTATGACTTTCACGTGAGTCCAAGGCATTTTTTCATTTTGCTTTAGATCTAGGTTTGTTTTGTTTTTGTTTTTGTTTTTGTTTTAATAAAACCATTTTATACTTCCTATAATAATCTCTACATAAACTTTTGGCGTGGGAGGATCATAGGGATTCTTTTTTAACTGAAAGAAATTTTAGAAGTCATAGAGTCTAATCTTCTTACTTTGCAATCAAGTAATTCAGGACCGAAGAAATCAAGCGACTCAACCGAAATGACTTCATTCAGTTTATAGCGACAGGTGGGACTAGGACCCAGGCCTGTACACTATTATAAAATGTTGACTCGGATTAATTTTTAAGTCGTCATTTCATAAATTATTCTTTTAGCTACAAAAATAGTATATCCTGGAAATATAAAAGAAAATCTTTACCAAAATTAAAGTGATTCGTATGAGTGTAAAACCCTATTCAGTCTTCGCTCAAATAACATTGTCAGTTAAATTTTTATAGTACAGAATGGAAGATTTTTTTGCAAAAATAAAGATTTTTAGCATTTTTAACACTGGAAAAATAAATCATCTATTAATTCCCAAGCATTATACTGGTTTAGGGGGAAAAAAAAAAAAGATAACTGGTGAAATTTGAGTCTAAGTGCCCTACCTGAGTTGTGCCAACGTCGGTGTCCCAGTTTTGGTCACGTAGGATATAGTTATTGGGGAAATTAGGAGAAAAGCACATGGAAACTCTCCACACTATTTTTGCAACTTCTCGTGAGTCTTAAACTACTTCAAATTAAAAAGTTATGCTTTTAAAAAAACGTAATGACAGCCAGTCCTGAAAAACTCATGCCAAAAAAATGGCTGCCATCGAGCTTTTCCTTTCAAGGACATGACAGTCCCTGCACTCGAATCTGGCCCCATCTCCTGGCCCTGGCCCCATCTCTTGGCCCTGGCCCCTCCTTTGTCACAGTTGCACGGCGGCCTTTAGAATCCCCGTCAGAACTCAGGGGCTTCCGTAGCGTTTTTCAGGCCAACCTGGGGGAATGCTGCCGAGGTCCAGAGAATCCATCCGCACGTGTCCTCGAGCCCCGCCCATTTGCCTGCGTGCACGTGCTCGCGAGTGTGACTCTGGGTTTAGTGTAGAGTACACGTGATACGAAAGCCACATTCTCAAATAAGCATTTGTCTTTAGATGGGAAAAAAAACGAAAAGAGAAGTTTTTACTCATATAATGACCAATCATATTTCCCCAAGCCAAAGTCTTATAAGAAGACTATGACGACAAAAAAAAAAAGAAAAAAAAGAAAGAAAAAATGTGTTTGTTCTATTCTTTTATTGTTCTAGCTATTGGTGTTAATTGATGGTCTTACTGCAAAAGACTTGCAGTTTTTGCTTAATAAATGCAATCGCACATGGTGTGTAGGGGTTTGTGTGCTTGCTCCGTAATACACACTAGAACAGGTTTTGTTTGATAACCTGGCTTTCTTGGGTATCACCAGCCTCTGCTCACAAGCGCAGCCACTTCAGATAACTCTGTGAATCTCTACAGCTATCACTGTGCCTGCCACGCCCACAGGAAGTCTCATCCTCACGGGTAAGATGCTTAATCTTTCTTTCATATCAAGCATTTCTGGGACTCCCCAGAGGCTCTCTTTTATGTGTACCCCACATAAAAGCTGGACAGTTTTCTGCATTCTCCTTCCTGTTCCTTCCAAGAATCTCTAAGGTAGTGGCGGATGGCCTCTCATGTGTCCTGTAGAATTGCATCTTATTCATGGGTTACTTTCCCAAGTTAGAGCACATGGAGAAAACAGTGTGTAGTCAAAAATCTTACTCGAAAGTCTTCTTGGTGGTTCCAGAACTAGAACAGATCGTGGTTTCTCCAGGGAGGGACTAGATGAAGTGATTGGCGTGGACTGAGCTTCGTCTCGGTTGAGACTGTAGAATGAGGATGGTGGTGCGGACATTGGGGAGGCTTTTGAAACCTGGGAAAAGCAGATTTACAGCCTCTAGTTCACACTCACTAGGGCCTCTGTTCGTTGAGTGGGAGTTGGGGTGGGGGAGATGGATGCGGTTTCCTTTCAAGCCTTAGTCCCCAGGTATTCATTGCTCCCCACCTCCCGTTTATCTCTCAGGTCTGTATGTGTTTGACCCCCAAATATAGCCAAGATTCAAGCTCTTTTCCGCAGGTCTCCTGGGCTACAGTCAAATCAGGAGGCTTGCCTGGGCATTTGTCCCTAAATATTCTATCTGTGTGCCCAAAACACAAACACAACTTATGGTGGCCACCTATTTGGCCATCCAGTACACCTGAATCTCAGCTCCATACCACCCCAAATTCCCCGTCACATACTAGCACTGGCCTGCCCACTGGGATTTTCCATTACCCATCTCTCTGCCATCGAACCCTTCCCAAGGTCAGCCCTCCTTTTCAATCAGTAAAGTATCTTCATTGACGCCCTCAAACCCATGCCAGTTCCTAGATTCATCCTTAATCTTTCATTTCTAAAATTCTCTCTTATCACTGTCTTCTGCCAACACCACATCTAATAGATACAGATACTTACACTCACATTCATATCTATTCCCATGTCTTTATAACAACATGGCTAGCTATTGCAGACAGGTGGTTAAGTGGTCAGCTTCTGGAAGTTGCTTTGCAATTCCGCCTTTGTGTGAGATTATTTGCTGTGTGTTTGAGAAACATCACCCACTCTCATGGCGTCTCAGTTTCGTTAGTAAATTGGGGATACATAACAGTATTAAACCCATTGGACTGTAGGGAGAAATAAATGAAACACTGTAAATTGAGTGCTTCGCGTGAGTAGTATTGGACAAAAAGAACGGTTCTATCACCGTTAGCTACTTTTCAAAATTCTTTCCACTTCCAAGTTGCACTCAGTCCCACCTCCCCCATGCCTCCCTCCGGAACTCTACTTGTTTCTCTGAGTATTATGTATTTATCTTGTAAGTATCTCCCAGTGTAATGCCAGACACTTCATGAGATGTTCCACAAATAATCCATCAGCTCTCTGTGTCATTTTAAGAGAAATGCAAGACTCATTCGGAGAGCAGTTTAGAATATTTATATATCCTGAACCTCTATTTTGTAATGATTTGCTCTCGTAATATCTTCCCCCCTATACAAGTAGGAAAAATAAATGAGATCTTCTGTGGTTTCCAGAAACCATTCTTTCCTGTTCATCCAAGAACAAGAAAGCTATGATCTCACGTTATCAAAACGCGCCCAGACGCCTGACACAGTTGCTAATTATTGCTCCACTGACATTTTCTGATGCGCTTCTGATCTGCCCGTCACAAGTAGGTGAAGCCAACACAAGTTTACAAAGGAAACTTGGCAGTATGTGTGTGATTTATGCCTTCTTGTCCTTGCAGGTATCCTATAGACACAATTAAGACCTTCGGTCTGTGTTGTTGACAGATGTGTGTTCAATGGAGTGCATTTTATACGCCAGATATAGCGATAGCCAAACTGACATTTACAAACATCATCCCACTTGGATATTTTATGGTCGAAATGTTTTCTTTTGCAGATGTGATGTCTGAAACAATTAGCATAATCCTCAGTCACATGTGAAATGACGCAAATACCCCAGGAATCATACAGAATTCTAAGTATGACTTTTCAGATGGTAAGTCCCTTCTTCATAGTATGAATTTATCCAAAGATTTTAAAAAGTTGGCTTGGGAAAAAAAATGTGAAATTGAGCTTTTAAATACCACTCTGCAATAGTTTTTAAGATGAGTATCTCATCCTTTTAGGAAAGGCAATAATAATGAACATGACTAATGGCAATTGTTCCAGATGTTACATGAATGAACTGCTGGGTGGTCCCCCCTACTCACCACGGTCCCTTATCCTCACATCGTGGGTGGTCCAGAGTGTTATTATGGTATTAAAGAAAGATTACATAACACTCTACAAGCTCACCTGTAGAAATCAGCCAGACAGACGGAGTTTTTAAATGATGACGTGCCTTTTAATTTTTAAACAAGAAGTAAAAGGTTTTAGATACACCCTAAGCATCTGTCTCTGAAATCTCAAGTTTAAAAACATGGAAGATCCAGGTTTTTGAAGCTCACCATCTAGAACACGTTGGAAAGTACTTCTTGCCTTTTTTTAAGGAGCTTGGAGCGAAGGCCCAAAGAGAGCTACTTATGTTTCCATTGATAAATCAAAATAATAAGCTTTATATATCTTATTTCGTTTAATCTTCAAACAGGTGGAACAAAAAGTTTTCTACAAAAAAAAAAAACATAAACCTCATTAGATAAATGGAACTTTTTAGATAGACATAGGTTTTCTTAATTGAGGGAAATCATCAGTTTCTAAAACATGTCATAAACTCAAAGTACATCACTTATTTGGAAAACGGTTATTGTAAAAAGTGTCACGGTTATTGTAAAAAGTGTCAGATGCCATTTTGTTTTCAGAAGATGGTACCAAGTGTCACCGCATAGGAGTCAAATAGGAAACAAATGTGATGTGTGACAATAACCCCGCTGTCTTAGTAAATTGAAAGCTATCATAGACCAGCTTTAAGAGATATTAAAACTTCAAGGCGTGACTTGAAGGAAGAAAGGTTCGAGTAAGTTTGGGAAGACGGGGCAAGCCAGCTAAGCTTTCTTACTGTAAAACTTCTCAGAGCCCTCACAGTGCATTACGTTATCTCTGAGAGGGGAATGTGGGAGGCGTTGTGACTTCGACCTTGGAGTCTTTCTCTCACAGGCCATCTTAAAGGATGATATTTCCTGGTGGCATAACTTTGGGAAACACAGGCATCACAGCAAATGCTTTCATGAGGTGTGTGACAATAAATGAGAGGAGTGTGGCCTGGAAAGTGGCTTTGATGTAGTGGCTTTATGGATAATTAGAGAACTGAACCCCAAAAATATGATAGGGAATCATGTCCACGCAATTACATTTTACCCTGCCTTCTTCATGGTCGTTTGTTCATTTATTTGTTCGTTTATTTATTCATTAAGTCCTGCTATTGGGCCAGGTGCTGGAGGTAAAGAGATGGATAAAACAGTATCCCTGCCTTTGAAGAACTTACTCTCTTGGGTACGAAGGCAGAGAGAAATATGACATCGGATCGGAGGTGCCAGGCTGGAACACTGGAGACGTAAAAGAGGGACTGGTCAGCCCTGCCTGGGAGCCTGACAACCCCACGAACCGGGTCTGAGACGGGGGAATGAGACAGACCAGGCTGAGGAGGACGAACACACAGGCAAAGGCAGGGAAACCACGTATCACATTGGGAAGGCTGCAAAGCTTTCCCTACTGGGATTCAGCATGAAAAGAATTCCTGTGAGAGATGAGGTTGCTTAGTTGAGGAAAGGTCCTTTAAGGATGTGTGAATAGAGGCAAGGTGGCCATTTAGGAGACTGTCCCAGTAGTTCAGGGGAGAGAAAGCTGGCAGCTCCACAGGGAGTGACAGTGGAGGGGAAAGAGACTGACAGATGTGAGGGACATTACGGAGACAGTAGGACAGCGTGGGGGAGGGGCAGGGAGAAGGTGGAGTCTAGGGTGACCCTCAGGTATCTGTCTTGGGTGGCTGTGGAGCGGTGCAATTCAAGAGAGTAAAAGAAGCAAGAGACTGGGAAGAGAGAGGAAATCGTTTTCAGGCATGGCGAACTTCAAGCACCAAGGGACATCCAGATGGAGTTATCTGATTGGCAATGTGTCAGTTATATGAGAAAGCCATCCGGGCAGTAGATGAGAGCTTCGGAAGTAAGTTATTTGCCTGTCTCTTCAACTTCTTTTCTCAATAGAATTTAAGTGTGCTTGGGTCTCTACTCAAAGAAGGAAAGGAGAGAAATAAAGGGAAAGAGAATTAAAAAAAAAGAGAGGAAAAGGAGGACGAAGGCAGGAGGCACACCTTCCTACAGCCACCGTCTTCCCCTGGGCACGGCCGCTCCTTCTCAGCCAAAGCTGCGGGCTTGGCCTCCCCTGCATCCCCGACTCCTCGGCCAGTGCAATCCAGCTCATGCTCACTGCTTCACGACCACTACCAAGACAAGGTCATTGAGACCTCCTTTTGGCTAAATCGAATCCATAAGACTTGGTGCTTTGTTGATTTCCTAGCAACTTTCAACGTTATCAAACTCTTCCTCCTTCCTGAGGCACTTTCGTGCCCGTTGGCTTCTGTGAGACCCCACTGCTCAGACCTCTTGGTGGGTTCTTGCCCTCTGCCCACTCCTTACACCTGGCCATTCCTCAGGGTTCTGCCCAAATCATTCTCCTCTTCCCATTCTACAAACTCTCCTTGGGCTTCTCAACTACCCCAGAGCTCTAGTCATTAATATTAGAGTAGCTGTGGCTGCAGTAGCAAAGGTACCCCAAATATAATACTGCCTCAAAGTTAACGGATGCTTGCATCTGCTCATTCAGGGGGCAGCTCAGAGCCTTGTCACCCTGTGTCTCCAGACTTGACATTCTCGCTTACTCCCAGTCCTTCCCACCCTCTCTCCCTCTTTCTCGGACCTCGTTTTTGTAGGCGGGATACGCATTTGTTTGTTTTTACTTCCTCAGCTCTTACCTTGTTTAGTGGAATAGAAACTAGACTGTCTCAGACCGTTTTACACACTTCATCTCACTGAAATTGTTGTGTCTATTTTTAATAGAGAAGACGAAAGTTTGGAGAGTGTTAACTCACACAGACGATCGCAATGGCCGAATTCAAGTCCGAGTCCGTTAGATTCTGATGCTGATGGTGTTCCCACCTGGTCACGCTGATCTTTTTCTCACTCAGAGCCTGAAGTTCAGACGAGAACAAATAAACCATCAGGAAGAGAGGGCATTGGGATTCACACCCAGGATTCTAAGCTTAGAACCAGGGTCCTGAGTCCTTTCCATATTTGTATATTTCTAGTCCATATATTTATCAGCACTCGTGATGAATTTGCCAAATTCCTGGCTCTGCTTTGCACATTCATGGGTGTTTGCCCAAGAGGGACTTGGGCAGAATCCCAAGGAACACCCAAGTGTCACTGCTGATGTCATCCACACTCCTTTTGGCTCCCGTGTCTGTCTTAGAAAAGACCCTCCTTATCGCTCTAGGTGGTAAATTGCCGCTGACTGAATTCTTGAATCGACATGGTCAAGAATATAGAAAATAGGATTTTCACCCCCTAAACATTGCAAGACAGATCGCCCCTGGCATTTCTGAGAACAGGTGTCTCCAGAACAGATTCATTAATATCTGTCTAGTGAAAAGATTCATTAATATCTGTCTTTGATAAGCACAGTTCTATAGCCCCAAAGAATTAAAAATACCTCCCAAAATCTGTCTTTAAAATGAATTCTAAATAGAGTGAGGAGAGAGGGAGAGAAAACCGGATGGAACTGGATGGAAATGACTCCTCCATCCTTTACTCCTTTCTAAACACCTTTAAAAGCCTTCCTGACTCCAAAAATACCCAGGGTTCTCGGGGTTCTTGCAAGCCCACGAACGGGGACGACATGCTACGCCACTGGTTACAGATGCCAATGCTAGGGTTACCTTCTCAAGTGAAATCAGGAACAGCTGTATGTCACCAGCATAGTTATTCCTGTAAAAAAAAATATATATATAT